>NW_026542698.1:0-354405 GCF_028750875.1 Macrosteles quadrilineatus
CCAGGGCAACGGCCATCAAAACATTTTTATGTGTGATAATAAACCTTGTAGGTTAGTCTAAACTTAGTTGATATACTACTAACAAAATAACTTAGCCATCTTAAAGACATCAAGTAATTAAGTAGGCCCATTTTATTGGTCGTTGAATAATCACTGATTACTATAGACTTCGTCTGAGACACATTAACTCACTTCAGGTATATAGGCTACTTGATCAATAGCGATATAGGCCTATTATCACAGTCACATTTTTTATGCATAGCCTATCAAATATAGGCTCTATCACAGACGTTAAAATAAATAATAAGTATAGTTGTGCAGTTAAATAGATCAGGGGTAATAGTACTTGTTGTAATATGTAGTTCTACTTCATCAAATCCATTTCAATGCATCAAGCAAAAGAGCTGTAACCCCATGAATAGCCTAGGCTAGTCTAATAATATTTTAAGACATTTTTATTTTATGATATTAAAAACATTAGGCTACACTAAGCTAATGAAATCTTCCCATAAACTTAGCCTACTCGGCTTTTAATTTTTGCTTCGATTTTGACTGCCCTACCCGTCAATGAGGTTAAGGGTATTAGGCCTAACCTATACAAAATCCTGCCTTAATCTGAATGGGAAAACATTATTATTTGCAGATGATACAACGATGCTGTCCAGAACCTTTAGGATTATTACAGTTGTGTGGCATTTGGATCATTGCCGGCCAATCTTAAAGGATCTTAAGCTACGTTTCCATTCCTGCAAATTTGTGCCGGCACAAATCTCCAAATTTGTAGGAATGGAAACATCCTGGCTCAAGTCGCGGCACAAATTTGTGCCCGCCGACTGCGCGACAAAACATGTGCCCGAGCCGCGGGCACATGTGCCTGCAACTCGCGCATGCGCAGGTCCTCCAAACTACCGCATGCTCATAAATGACAGGTAATCATAACCTCAAATTTCGTTGAGTCCGTTGGAGGAAATTTTCAAAGCCACTTTGTACGCACAAATCTCTCATCAATTGATTAAATGCACCTTCCAATGCTCTTTTATCCAAAAAACTTCTTATCCACTATCTAGGTAGTTTTCTTCTAAGTTCATTGTATGCACCAGTCATAAATAAAAAAGGCAGAGGCTGTTATGTCATCCATGGTGATTTGTAGAACACAATATAATCAAAATCAGCCACCGAACCTCACCACATCACAATAAAAGAGAACACTGCCTTGTCTGCCAGTTGTAATCGCGGGACTTGTGCCTGGAATGGAAACGGCATGACAAACTACATGCGACATGTGCCTCGTCATGGTCTCGACATGTGCCTCGACTTGTGCCTGCGACTTGTAGGAATGGAAATGTAGCTTAAGGGTACTCACGGCGTAGTGCTTGATATCCTGACCCTAGAAAAGATGACGTGCATATTAGTTCTTCCCAACATATTATGCTTACAACAGTGGGATATCTCGCCTACACCGGCTAGGGAGCGAAGTTGGAGCTGATGTCGACATTTTTGGCGTCTCAACACACGTCTTCAGATCGAAGGTCATCCAGCTCCTTATCTAAATATTCTTGTCTTCCATCTAGTCACTAGTTACATAACTTCAAATTTTATTATCTCCCTGTTGTTGTTGTTGTTTTGCTGTTGTTTTGTATCTCTGTGTCATCAACTGTTTTTTGTTTCTCAATGTAGTCAGGCTTCATACATAATCGAGTGTCCTACAATTTAATTCTTTTCATTTCTTCATTGTTTTATTTGTCAATATCAGCCATGTTTGTAACATCAATCACTTACACTTACTTGATCTAGTCAAAATTGTTGATACTATTATTGTTAATGTGTTTAAATCTCTTTATGCTTTTGTTATTGTTATATTATTTGTTATTTATTGTATATTTATTACTGGAATAGTTACTGTTGCTCAATATTTTGTGGCTTATTAGACACAACATGTAACATACCATATATTCGCTGTAAAATGGTGTAACCGTTGAGAGGAAATAAATAAATAAATAAATAAATAAATAAATATGTAAATACGTGCAGTCAGTGGTGGATCTAGAACAGTCACAAGGGGGGGGGGACCAGGGCGTCTGAGAGGTTTGGGGGTACCCCCTCCCTCCCCAAAAATTTGTTTAAACTAAGTCTTCAAAAATGGCAGTTTTATACCATTTCTTTGTCCTAAGTTAGTGTGACAAATTATTTTACGCAATTTCTACGCACTACTGTATTACATGCAGTCAAAAATATATGACATATATTTCCAAACTGCGACTGCCCCCCCCCCCCCTCTGGACCCGCCACTGGGGTGCAGGAGTACTATACCAGAAGAGCACAAAATATAGACTTTTCCTGCTGTCGTCTCAAACGTACCTAGAATAGCTATCCTCGTTCTACTATTAACTACAACTCATAACTGCCTACTCATTTTCTAGGAGATGGATGCACCCTCCTTCAGAAGGCGCTGAAAGGAATACTAATTATAGGCCGCTGTACTCCGTAAAAGAACTTAAGGAAGAGCACCTAGTGAGATAAAGTGTATGTCTGCCATATCATCCGTTAAACAGCCAGGTTTTTGAAGGTATAGTTTATTGTAAATATTATATATAGAGTTATTTATTAAATCACTTAATAATTTACTAGCTTCTGTGCCCGTGCTTCGCAACGGGAAGATGAACTATACCGCCTAATCCAAACAGTTGTTAAGTAGTCCGAATTTATGAACAAAAGCCACCAAATGTTGGCCTACTGTATAAAAACAATTATGACCAACATTGTAATTGCCCTACTGTTTACGTTAAAATATATCAATAACATAATATTCATTTTCATATTTGAGTTGTTTTGTCTCAAGATCAATGAACCAACTATAAAAGGTATAAAATTACCTCAGTACTGCCAGATTGATCCTGTTTAATCCTTATAGATTACGGGTTTTAAGGACTTAAGTCCTCATCATGAGATCTCGTACAAGAACATTTAACACTGTAACTTCGAAAGGGTCATCAAGAGTTTAAATGCGAAACACGGACATATACTATTTACAGTCATAGACGTTTTATGAACAAAACGAGTAGGCTTACTGACAAAAACTTACAATGTCCAACCCCAACCTTGTGCGCACAGTTGCAGATGAGGGTCATGACTGCGATGCGGAAGATGGTTGGGCAGTGGACTTTGTATAGCTCGGCTCCTTGTTCATCAGCTGTTCTTGTTTTTTTATTAGAGTATCATACAGAGCGTTAGACTGTAAACTGATTTTGTCGTTTAATAATGTGTTAGCTTGAATTTTGATTGTTTTATAAATTTCAAATTCTTTTAGAGCATCCATTCCTGTATATTGCTTTTAAAATCAAAATAAACTATGCCATGGCTCGGTCCCCAGGTACTTATTTCAATTCAGGAAATTAAAGCCTTTACAACTATTATTCAACAAAAACTTCTTTGCACTAACTTGATCAGAGAAATATAGGCCTAGACAAAATATAAAAGGTTTAATTTACCTGTTGCTGATCCTGTTAAAACTGTTAACAGGGGCAGGCCAAGACCATAAAGCACTTCATCCAAAAATAAAATTATTGCACACCCCATACAGTTGTTTTCTTGAAGTTACAAGTTCAGGCATCCGATAAAAGCCTGTAGCTTCCCAATTAGATCCTCCTCAGGAAGATATCTACCTCTTGCCACATTAACAAGAGTTATTCTTCTAGCAAGAAAAATAACTCTTGGTAATGTGGCAAGAGGTTAACATGTGTCTTTAACAAGCAATGAAAGCCCCTCAAAGATCGAGTTTGTGTCGCACGTTTGTAGGCGGAATAAACCAGTTAAAAACTTTTAGTTAAAGGTACCTATGGTAATTTATTGTAAAATAAGACCTTTTTATTTGAAACTACCAACTACACCAACCCGCATAATTTGGCACCCCTGAGTATTTTAAAATTGTGACTTTCTTTACCAAGATTAAAATGTTTGTTTCAGGAAGAAAGATGTAGCCCCAGCTCTGGACAAAAATATTATGGAGAAGGTTGGCCGCTGTACAGGGCAGCTATAGTTATTATTATATGTTACCTTTTATTGTTATGTACTGTTTTTATACTTTACCAATAAACCTTATATTTATCTATAGCAGTTAATTTTGTTAAAATTCTTACCAGTAAACTTCTCTGTAATTTGTAAAGAAAACATGTAAAAATGATTATATATTTTATTTTGATCTTCTAACTATTTTGACAGTTTTATAGATAAAATATTCTTTTTTTAGATATATTTTTTTATTGTTCTTGTTCGTACATGTCTCAGATAACTATACATAAAGATAAAATGATATTTATATTTATATTATATATGCGAGTGCCAATCTTAAGAAGCAAAGTTAATATATAGCTAGTAAAATAAAATAATGTTGGTGTTTAATGACTAATGAGTGTACTGTAAAAATGAAATAAGTAATTCAAAAGTTGAAACAAAAACTCTTTTTAGCCAACCCAATAAAATCACTCAAGAATTTTCCTCTGAATAAATGTTTGAACTTCATAGTCTAGGTCTAGAGGTGTTAGGTTAATGAGACATAAGACTGCTTAAGGGTGTTGCTCAACGTGTAATGAACAAAATTGAAT
The DNA here is from genome assembly GCF_028750875.1 of Macrosteles quadrilineatus. NCBI lineage: Eukaryota > Metazoa > Arthropoda > Insecta > Hemiptera > Cicadellidae > Macrosteles > Macrosteles quadrilineatus. The sequence goes on from NW_026542698.1 coordinate 4,602, forward strand.
TAAGAAAAACAACAAAAGTAAAGCAAAAGAAAACTTTGAAAAGGCAAAGATCAACAATAATAAGATAAATAAATTTACAATGTTATAATTTACAAGAAAAGAAAATCAATTAAAAATTTAAAAGAATGAGTTACTGACAAACTATATGACTTGTTTGTTTTACAAAACTTTAGTTATATATTTTATTCTTTTTACATACTGTTTATTGTCCCAGAAGCACACGCACCGATACACACACTCCGAAACTCTCGATCTTCTTGGTCCAGTGGCCCGTGGTGAACTCCTCAATTTGTTTCTTCAGGTCCTCCAGCTCCAGCTGAGAGACTCCTCACCCCTCCATTTTCTTCATTAGCCCTTCTCATTGGCTGATTGGGTGTTTGACTTATAGGTTAACGATGTTTCTTGGGAGTCAGCCCTACCGGTCATCGCCTAGCTCACGTCAGCTGGGAAAGGAATTTGTAAATCGATACTCATGTTACTGTTCAACTCTCTTCACACCAACTGGTCGACTATAGTCCTCGCCACCCTAAGTTGAGGCAGCCAAAGGCCGCACTAGATATACGCCGTGCGGCCTTGGGCTGCCTCAACTTAGGGTGGCGAGGACTATAAGTGTAATGTAAACAGAGTATCTGCTTAGATGAGCACCGTGGGTACGGGGTTAATCCCCTTTCTTACAATGTAAATCTATGTTGTAAACTTCTTGACATACGAGAACTACTTTAAGGACAATTTTTACTAGGCGTACGCTCATTCTTCCCGTATTGGGGGCTTAAGGCATTGAAAAAGGCTGTGCTGGTAAAAGCGACCAGAATACACAGTAAGACCGAAGACCCTAGTTGTTGCCGCACATAAAAATTATACTGGATATATAGCAGGTATGGATACAAAAATCATGGATGCTCAAACAGTGTCTTGCACAGCAGATCATTTTGAGAATGCCAGAGGTCTTGGCACAGATGTGCTGAATGTCTGGCCCAAAGCCCAAACGCACATGGCGAGTCAATAAGAATCTGGGAAATAGTCAATATCCAGAGAATTTTGTTAATGCCAACAATTTTTAACTTATTCTTGGTGGAATCAACCATTATCTTTGGTCAAGTCTTAGCTAAGACATCATTAAGAGACTGAGACGGTGGTGTCATCCTGAAATTCAGCTACTATGAGGTCACGAGTTGTGGATATTTATAGGCATGTACTGTGGATGTGATACTTCGTGGTTTGAATTAACGCCCTTACTACGACTATCCGCAGTACGGGTACTATCCTGATAATTAGACCAATTTTTTTATACCAAGGAAAAATGTGGTTCGGATTCTAGTATAAACTGTAGGTCCCTATAGTTTCCATTAGCCCAAAGTATGGGCTATTGATTGACAGCTGTGTCTAAGGAATATGTCAGCCTTAGTCACTAACAAGGATACAAAATCGTGCCACTCATCCATCCTACACTCATCTCCATGCATACTGGTACTTGGCTTAAAATACCTACTTTGTATGGTTGCCATTTCAAATTAAAGTATTAAGCCTAAGGCAAAATTACTCATAATCATTGAGGGAAGCAACTTTCCACAAACAGATTTATATCGTCAGTGAACTAAGGGATCTTGATAACTCTCTTGATGTCTTTAAAGAATATGTACAACTAAAAATATCTGTAAATTTCTTTTTATGTTTTCATGATAAATATGCAATGCAATACAACAAAGTAACTTTTAAACATTAAAATTGCTGTTAACAACAAATTTTTCGATAAAACTCTTTACAAAAATCTGAAGGGCAGGTCCAGAATTGATGGCCTCTCAAGTCCGTAAATTGCATCTGTGATGTTGTTTAGTAAGTTCAAGTTCAACGCTAAATGATTATCAGTTAACTTAACTTATCCAATCAATAGTGTTATTAATGTACTTATGAAGTCAAACGGAACGGGGTGAAGCCCGTGGATAACAGCTAGCTGTCTAGTTGATATAAAACACGTTTTAAAAAATAATTCGATTGATGCTTTAAATGCAAATGTTAGGCATTTATTTTATGAGTTATTTAACTTTTCATACAACAGATCTATGGAACATAACAATAAATTATTCTCTTTAGCGCTCCTTTAGCGAAGCACGGGTATGGCGGCTAGCTATAGTACGCTCTATATCGCAACGGGTACACAAGTTCAGAATACATTTAATTGTTTGATGTAGGTAATAATTAAGTCAATATCCCAAAAGTAAACACATCCGATTTATTGTGCATCCTATGTTCAATTGTGTTTTGGATTTTGTCACATAACCTGAAAACCAGTCAAACACACATTTTTGTCTACATGGAAATTGTGGGAAATTTCGCTCTACAAGTGCCTGCTGCATCCCTGCGTTTATCCCACTGAGCTAGATTTATCCAACAGTGTTGTCATATTGAGGGAGTAACACTAAATTCAGGGGCGTAATCTCGCTGAATAAAATTAAAAGTCTGCAGCAACACCTATTTCAAATTTTAAAGACAGCTTTGTCTGGAGCTCCGTTTTTATCTATTCTACTACTGTATTTAACTTATGGATTTTATTTTGTACCTTTCATATGTGTTATATTTAGCTAATAATCTTAACATATAAAAGTAAAAGCCCTCACTCAAAAGTAAAAGCCCTCACTCAATGATTCATTACTAATCCAACTTCCAGACTAGCTAGAACGTTGAAATTTGGTGTACTGATTCTTCAGGCATTAAATAGGAAAACTAAGTAGTTTTTATCCTGATCTGACTTTTGGGTTCCACCCAAGTGGTTCTGGAGTTTCCTTAACCTTATAAGTATCTATATTATTAAAAGACTTTGTTGGATTTTGTGTGCAGCAAATTGACCCATAAGTTTGAATGTTTATAGGCATATTGGGTATCTATATATTAAATATAGATACCCAATATATTTAATAGGCAAACACGAATTTTGTGACGTATACGTTTTGAAGCTGCTATGCATCCGATCACCACGTAGATAAATGCTTTCCATTGACCTACCTTTATATTGATTGGCATATCACTGACAAATGATCACTATAATGTATCTCAAAACATATATAAGACCTAGAATAATAAAATTTTGCATTGGGACGACAATCCATGCATATGGTGTAGATATACAAAGTTGGGGGTTTTGCAAAGTTCTAAATTCAAGGGTGGTTTAGGGCATTAAATCTATTTAAGAAGAAATTCCGAAATTCGAGTATGCAAGATATTATATTTTGGTCTGTAACTTATAAGCTACAATGCTTGGATCTTAAAACTTATGGAAGATCGGTAGTGTAGAGTAGAATTAAATTATCCACAACTTTTGTATTTCAATAGTGTTTTTCTATCTCAAACATATTTCGAGTAAAATAGGTTTACATTCAAATAAACTGTGAAAATTTGCTTGTTCCGCCACCTAAAAACTAGTCAGTGTCCTTACGTTTAACCATATGATTACCAATCTTTTATTTTTTTAAATAGCATTATTTATTATATAATAATGCATAAATCAATAAAAACTGTTAAAAACCTACCAAGTGTACTATCGCAAGTATAGCTACCGACATTATTACATTTTAGGAGCTTGCTCCCGTAAACATTTGAAATCTTCTATTCTAAAGCTTCAATTCAGTATAGGTTGTTATCATTAACCGGAACTGCTACACAATTTGTTGTAAAACGGTGATAGTTTTCGTTAAACGTTAATAGAGTCAATCTTCTTATATTTAAAAATAAATTTAACCGATTTTCATGATTGAGGTAGCAAATTGAAGGTGTGCACAGATTTCACTCTAAGCATCGGCATATATTGATCTACTGTATTACTCGTCCAAAAAACATATATTTATCTTTTTCGAATTCTTTCTTCAATTTAAGATGCATTTCACCAGTTATAATTATATAATCCTACATATTATTTTGGTCTAAGAACCTTCAGTGAAATGCCGACTTTCATTTAAGCTATTAATTAGTTATCCAAATCGGACGGACTACAAGCAATAATTGCAATGTGAACAACCAACATATAAATTATTTTTTTATAAGGGTTTTCTATGATTAAAAATCAATAGGTCCACTATTGTTTATGTTTTTTTCATGTTTTTGACGCAAAATAGTAAGTTAATTAAAGGTTTTAATTTGAGCTATTTATCGTTTGAATCAGTTAAGATCAAGATACTCAATAAAATTTATAAATTTGATTATTGCTCGAATATGATTTTCATTTCAACGTTGTAGAGTAGCATGGGCCCTCTAGTAATTATTAAATGTACAGAAGGGACAACAAAATTCAAGAATAAAACAAATCAAGAGCATGCCGAGACAGTAACGGGGAACATCATGTATACAGTATATCACTAAATAAAATAATGTTTTTGTGTTACTTTTAATCCTACTTTAGACTATCTGAAATACTTTTCAATAAAGTTAGAGAAAACTAACTGTACCATTGGAAAATTTGGCTTGGAGTATGATTATGAATGAAAGGAGATATGAATACTTTAGTGTTTTTGGTAAAAACATCATTCGGTTGTTCCAGAGAGGGTAGTTCCGTTCCGTAGCGAAGTCAGTGACGGTGTCGTGTTTCCCCCGGACGTGCTTGAGGCGGACAGTGCGTGAGGCGGACAAAACTGGTTCGGGTGGGTAATTGAGCGGACGTCTCCCTGCATCTACCCGGCTCGCGGGGAATATCCCCGTTACCGAATCGTCCGAGGAATTATCGCGTTTTGCCTCCCAGTGCCCAGTTCTTTCAACCACACCTAAACTACCTACTCTGATTTTGTAGGTTAATAGCTAAGAGACTATGTTTTATCTATAATTTCTAATAACCCAATTGCAGTACCTAACACGCAGGCCTAGTCATCTCTGGGGGTCGCCGGATTTCTACCCCCGGATATTTACCCCCATGAAAAAACGCCTACGTCATTTTGACGTCACGAGGGGCGGGGCCTATACACGGTCGAGAAACAGCCCGCGACTGGAAATCTACCCCCGGAAATCTACCCCCGGACATCTACCCCCGGATATCTACCCCCGGACATCTACCCCCAGACATCTACCCCCGGACATCTACCCCCAGAAATCTACCCCCGGAAATCTACCCCCGAACATCTACCCCCCGTGGTCAGCTCTGCCACGTATCGGCCAATATTCATTGTTGTAATTGATTTTATTGAATGTTTTATGTAAATCTACGGCTCTTCGGTTAGTAATTGCCCTCTAATATCTAGTATTACGCATGTGATATGTCATTGTCTTGTTTAACATTATCTATCTTCCTAATGAAATAGGCTGTAACAGCCCTTTTTCACCCGAACTACTTCGCCGATTTTTAAGATCGAGGTGTAATTTTAAATCTTAAGATCTAGCGCAACGCAAAATGGTAATTAAAACGATATTTTGATAAAGGGCTTCAAAAGTTTGACCCTTAAGCAAACCTTTAAAAGTTCCCTTCCCAGATTTGTTTACATTATCGTCATATGGATAATTTTTCATTACTTTTAATGAAACAGCTGTTAATATTAACATGTATTTTAAACAACACATAGAGAGTTACTGAGTTAGTCAAAAAGAAGTAGTTTTCTGATTTAAAAATGTATTTTGTTCTGCATCATCTCATGTTCTGCAATACAGTATAACGTTCCATTACGAAATCATTGGAAAATATTACATACAGTAACTATTAAAATTATTACTTATTGAATTATCTTATATCTATTATATGGCTTGGTGTCTGCATTTTTTTACCCCTTTTGCCAATATTTTGTCATATCTAAGACAGATCATCATAGGTTCATAAGATTATTTTCATACATGTTTTCAATTATTGGAAAAGATTTCGATTTCGATTTATATCCTGTCCACTAAGACACATACATCCAACACTTCCAAACACAATAACACCTATGACGGACGGTATAAGAAATATGTTATTCATTGAATGATAAACCATATGTTGTAACTAACGCAATAGTCATTATTGTTTCTACACTTATTTATTACTCATTAAACAATGCTAAATGCTCACGTTTTTTATAATTTCACTCTGTTACAGTTAAAAGAATTATCGTAAGCCTTTAAAGCAAACGTCGATTTTGACGGGTTTCACCTAGTAATTAATTAATTTATTGATCAACCAGTGGCAGGCTTTTTATCAACATTTAATTGCACTGTATTTTTACCTATAGTAATCAGAAAATAACCTCCTTCAATGATTTGTATTAATTTTCACGATCTGCGCTCGTGCATGCGCCGTGTTAGCTGTTACTGTGTGTGAAAGTTGGCCAAACATTTAAATCACTGTCTAGAAATAAATCAAATGCTTAAGGGTCAAACTTTTGAAGCCCTTTATCAAAATATCGTTTTAATTACCATTTTGCGTTGCGCTAGATCTTAAGATTTAAAATTACACCTCGATCATAAAAATCGGTGAAGTAGTTCGGGTGAAAAAGGGCTGTTACAGCCTATTTCATTAGGAAGATAGATAATGTTAAACAAGACAATGACATATCACATGCGTAATACTAGATATTAGAGGGCAATTACTAACCGAAGAGCCGTTGATTTACATAAAACAGTCAATAAAATCAATTACAACAATGAATATTGGCCGATACGTGGCAGAGCTGACCACGGGGGGTAGATGTCCGGGGGTAGATTTCTGGGGGTAGATGTCCGGGGGTAGATGTCCGGGGGTAGATGTCCGGGGGTAGATGTCCGGGGGTAGATTTCCAGTCGCGGGCTGTTTCTCGACCGTGTATAGGCCCCGCCCCTCGTGACGTCAAAATGACGTAGGCGTTTTTTCATGGGGGTAAATATCCGGGGGTAGAAATCCGCTACCCCATCTCTGGTTACTCCCCGTGGACGTCCAAATTTTTAATGTTAACATTTTAGAAGGGTTAGACAAATCTTTAAACTCTAAAATGTTGTGGAATCTTCAATTTAAATTTAAAACGTGAATAGGTCTATGTGTTAATTTAGGATTTGTTGATTTATATGTTCAGGATTTGGCGTTACCGTACTCATCTAAAATGTCGACACGTTTAACACGTGCCGCGGTCATTGCCACGGACCGAAGTATAAATTACATTTGAATCTTACACATAGACCGGCTGTCACTTGGATAACAGTACACACAGACCACGGGCAAAACCCTGTAAAACAGTGATCATTTACATTGTAATACGCTACAATTGTGTTTGTGAATAATTTATTCTTGGCTGTTTCTTTGTTTGTACTTTTTAGCGAATTTCCCATATAGGGAATAAGCTATTACCGTAGTACTCATGGTAAGACCTGGACGCGGGACCGATTTTTTTTTTTCATTTTAAAGCCCCTAGAGGCCAAAAACACCATCCGTTCAAATTCATATATATATATTAATAAATGAAATAAATAATTAAACATTTAGTACCCTTTTTTTAAAGTTATTAATTTATTGAATAAACTTACATGTTTCGGCTCTTAGGCCATATATATATATATGTGTGTCCGTTAGCACGATAACTCGAGCAAAAATGATCCGATTTTGATAAAATTTGGTACAAACGTGTAAACCTACGTTTATTCGAACGAGTTCGCGATCCAGCATGATCGGAAAATGGGAACGGGGGTTTACGGGGGGTTTTATGGGGTAAAAATAGGTTTTTCCCATTTTTGACCCAAAAAACATAAAATTTAGCAATTTCTTTCCAAACCATTTTGTAGAGCTTAAAAAAACAAATAATTTAGTATATTGAAGCGTTATTATGCGCCTAATGGCTACAAAGAAAATTCCAAAAAATTGTAAATTTAAAATTCCCATGTTATTCTTATGGAGAATAAGTAAATTGTTGTAGTTTGCTTGTTTATGAACATATTTTGATCAAATTTGGAAAATATTTTTATTTCTTACTAACTATTAACGTTTTACAAAAAAAACACAGTTTTACCCTCCCTGATGCAGCAAACCTAAGTACTAGTTAAACTAATTCTATTTAAATAGAGAATAAATGTTATATTTTTAAGTAGACATTTCAGTGTAAATCCAATCAGTCAATTGGAAATTCGCTTAGTCTGCAGGTTTGCTGCGGCGGGGGTATTATAACCTTACACCTAATCCTTTTTATACAGAAATTGAGATAGCACGCGTTATGGCTTTCCTATCGTAATACTCGTTCCATACGATGAAACTAACCGAAACATTTACGATTCTAAGCAGTGTACAGACAAAACTCTAATTTTAGCGAATTTCCCATATAGGGACTAAGCAAAAATTCACCCTAGGTCTCATGGTAAGACACATGTAACATGGTAAGACTAGACCCGGAACCGATTTACGTTATCGTTTTGAGGATAACTAGAGCAAAAATGATCCGATTTTGATGACATTTTGGCACAAACGTGTAAACCTACGTTTATTCGAACGAGTTTGCTAACCAGTTTTATGGGGCGAAAATTGATTTTTCCTATTTTTGACCCCAAAACACAATTTTTTTTAAATTTCTCTCCAAACCATATTGTAGTGCTGAAAAAATAAATAATTTTGTACTCGTATATTGAAGAGTTGTTGTATGCCCAACGGTTTGGAGATAATTTTAAAAATTGTAAATTTGACATTCCCATGTTATTCTTATGGAGGATAAATAAACTGTTGTAGTTTGGTTGTTTATGGACATATTTTAATCAAATTTGGCAATTTTGTTTATTTCATACTAAGCTATCAACATAGTTATCAACATTTCAATAAAAATCACACCTCATATCTTGCCCATAGCAGCAAACCTAAGTACTCACTAAAATTAATGGTATTTAGAAATTGAAAATAAATCTGACAATTTTGTGGGAATATTTTAGTAAAAATCGAACGAACCGGGTAAATGGAAATTCGCTTAGACTGCAGGCTTGCTGCGGCGGGGGTATTATTTACATAGATTTTTTGTTCTTGTGTCACTGAATTGTATTCACAGCATTTGTCAGCAACATCAATTTATGTGTTTTCAAAATATACTGAACTAATAAGTAAACAATTGAAACATAATTCAAAGATTTGAATATAGTCGAGTAAATCCGTAAGACAACCCTAAAAAAATTGCTTTAAATATTTTAATTGGTTATTTTGACTAAGAATTGTGTGGTTTTACTAGGGAAACGGTATAAAGAAATCGGAGTCTCGGAAGTCCAAAATTAAAGATGGCGTACACGATTTTGGCAAATACTTGTATACTATTCATTCAAAAATTTGTTTTTTATTTATGAGTATTTTTGCTTGAAACAATCATTGTTGGGGAGAGTGTATCTAATTCATTTGTTGTGTGTCTTTATATTTATGTTTTTAGAAGATAGTTACGTTTCTAAATTTCAAATATTGTCAAACATCTAGAGTTGTTTACGATCGCATAAACCACTCATTCGTTCTGCTAGGGCAAGTCGGCTTCTTAACAAAGCAGTTGAGACCGTCCTTCTGCGTAAAGAACTAATACAGTCACATAAACTACCTTTCTATTTGTCTTTAGAATTGCTATCTAGGACCGTGGGTTAAGGCGCGCGTACAGATTGGCCAATGGTTCGAGGGTCTTTTCTAACATACAGATTGACCAAAGGTCCTAATGAGCAGGGGCAAAAAATTGGGGAGGAGCTTACAGCAGTGATGTGCGTGGAGGAGGAGCTAGTCTATTCAAGTAAATCTTACCAGATACAGAGGTGGTCTCTTTAATGCTATTGAATATCGTAGAACCAACTTGTGTAGTTGAAAAAGCTGACAACATTTTTCAATTCATTTTAAATATAAATACTCATAAGGTTAACATGGGAAACTATGGAGCCATTGGGGCAGAGCCCTAAATGATTGTTGGGATAAGAATATGTCTAGATATGTTAATCGGGAATGTGAGCTATCTTCATACCAAATTTCAACCCGATCCGACCAGTAGTTAATGCGTGATTGGATATCAAACAAACAAACAAACTCACAAAATTTCACAATATTAGTACTACGATATATTGTAGTTTTTAAGGGTGAAAACATGATGTCTCATCATATCGCTATTATATTCATTGCGTGCGCGATCTCTTTAAGTAAACTTCAGAAAGATTAATAATACTAATGACACATACTATGAAAACAAAAAATCTAACGTAAACCATTTTCTTCTTTACATTTTATACAAAACTAGCTGTTGTACCCGTGCTTTGCAACGGGAAGAGGCAAAAATAGAAACATTTTAATCTTTACATCTGTTGCATATAATAGTTACACATCCGCAAACGCTTTTAGAAACAAAATTCAACTTTTATGGCCTTAATAGAAAAGTTAAAGTTATAACTTTTAAATCTGGTAAGTCGTGGATAGCACCATTTTGGTTTTGATTAATTTTAAATGTTGTGTAGGCTGATATGAGAAAACCTGACAAAGTCTTCGAATACAACTTTGACATACATGATTTACCTTCATCCCCTAGGTTAAATATCTTTTAATTTACTATTGACATTTTAAATTTCAATTTTGAAGTTGCAAAAATACTAATTATTAAATTTAAATGAACACTTTTTTAAATTTTACTCTTCTTTATATTAAATCACAAATCCTTCAATCTTAAGTTTCTTCACTCACAATAAATCATTAGCAAAACTAAGTCAGCTGTTATAAACTTTAGAAATATTGCTGTGCCTTATCAATACAGTCTTTTGAAATATTAAAGAAACTATATCTATAGGTACTATAAAAAATTTTAAACAAATAATTCAGCATTACAGACAACAGACAAAACTAATAAAGCATCAAGGACTAAAAAATATAATAGCAAATACAGTATATGTTTCATTGCATCTCTGATTCTACTCTATACAAAATATCAACAAACAACTTAATATACAAACCAGTTCTTTTAATCAGTTCCATCGTCCATTGCCTTTACATTTTCACACTTACCATTAAGTAAACATAGTAACAAACATTTCATTGATTTTAGAAACAAAAGAACACTGTGTACTGCTTAGTTTTATGATATTTTCCTTGGTTTAATTTAATCAGTGGAGTGGCAAAACACAAATAATAAATGTATCAAATAAAGTAAATGTGAACTGAAAGCTATGTTAAGATAAAAAAGAGTATTTTGTATTACCATTTGATAATTAAATATAGTTACACATATACAACAGATTTTAGAAAACAAAAATCAACGATGTACAATTTAGTTATTGATGATATTCTTTAGTTTGGTTTAATTTAAGCATAGGTTTAGCAAAACATAATAACTTAATTTACCTAAATTAAATATACATATAAAAAAACAATGTGATGTGCAAGTTATGTTAAGTTAATCTAACACAAGTTAAGCAGTTTGAATTTGTTTAAAGTAGCCTCCAAATACATAGCAATAACATTATTTTCATAACTTAGACGCTTTAAAAAATCCAAAGCAGAGCCGGAGTTGATACAGCAACGGTTATAAAATCTTTATTTTCTATAATCATTGACATAGTTTTAGAATAAATAATCCATGATAAATGGTTAGATTAAAATAAACCTACCTCATATTTATGGAAAATATTATATTTAATTTCTTTGTATCAGCTGTCTGAAATTGTGAAATATGCAGTTTAGCAGTTCTTGTTTACATTTAAATGTCAAAGCAAATGTAAACAAACATTGTTAGTGTTCTCATCGCAGCCATGGAGACCAATCAATATTTACTTTTAAAATGTTCACCTCAGAACTTTTAAAGCCAAAGGGGCAAAAGCCTACGGTCAGTTTTGAAATGTGAATAGTCCAAAATGGTCCTTGTTGTGGTAGCTATAATTTTGTAAAATTTAAGCCCAGTTGGTTCAGTAGTTTTTGCACCTATTAGTAACACACATACAGACAGACACCATTAGATTTTTATATAATACTGTAGTATAGATAATACAACATTTTCTTGATTTAACTTAAACATCACCGACTTACAAATAACCCAATTTTCGTATGGATGTAAACAAAATTGTACTATGGACATATGTTTTGATGTAAACAAAATTTCATTGTAAACTTGAACAAGTTCAGATGATTGACAACAGAATTCAGCACAAACTATGCAATTTTAAAAGCTAATATGACGAGGTTATATGCTTTCACGGGATATCATCCAAACGGAATAATACCTCCAATTTGGAGTTATTATTTTCTTTTAACGGCAACTGAAAATGTAGCTGACTGAATATTAATAACAAATTATTATTTATTTCAGGATTTTAAGGCAAAATGATAAGAATTATTTGAAGTTTAGAATTTTAATTTTTGGTTTACGTAAATGTTGAATAAGTGAGTAGATTTTTATACTCTGGGGTAGAACATTTTATTCAGGTTATTTCACTTCCAATGGAATATCTTTTTCCTTTTTTTTACTTTTGTTAAAATACTACTCCTATAGTGAATATTGCTAGATTGGTTTTGTGAACTTAAAAACGAACATCGTGTGCGAAATACTAAGACAGATATTTAAGTTAATTTTCAAACAATGGGTATACACATAAAAACGAGAATGCTTATGCTTTGAATCTTGAATGAACACTTCAGGACTTTTAAATGGTAACATTATCTTAATTGCTATAACTAGGTCAAACAAACTAACAATTTCGTAACCAACTCGACCTCCCAAAAAATGTACTTTGTGTACTTGAAAAAAAATTGATAGTGAGTTAATAAGCAATTAGTTAGATTTTATAGCCTATTATTTGTATTAGAATACCGCACTGTTTGTTTAAGCTACAGTTGAATGTAAAAACCTTATTTGTTTACTTAACAGTTTACATAAAACTTAGTGTTTAGAAAGTAAAATTCGTCTCTTGATCTTGGCCACCTCTGTGACTGGTAAGATTAGAAAAAGTTAACAAAGCCTTGCTTGACTTGAATAGACAAGCTCCTCCCCCACGGGACATCGCTGCTGTAAGCTCCGCCCCCATTTTTTGCCCCTGCTCATTAGGACCTTTGGTCAATCTGTATGTTAGAAACGACCCTTAAACCATTGGCCAATCTGTATGTGGCCGGGTTAAGGGTGGTCTGTGGTCAATATGATTAGTAGGGTCTAGCCTAGAGATTGTCGTGTTCGGCCGAGTAACATTGCTTTCTTTCAGCTTCTTAATATTCTTAAATTCACATTTAGTTTACAACCAAATCAGTTTCGATATAGACATTCATTTATTGTAGTTTCACTATACAGTCCACTGATACAATTTGTTCATATTTACATCAATAAAATTATAGTTCAGTTAAAAGTGTTAGTTTTTATTATTTCCAAAATATTAGCGCATCACGTGTGCCGCAGCAATTATTAATAGGTGTGAAAATAAAGAACATAAGCTAAAGCTCAACATACCTATTTTATTTACTTAAATAAATATCACTAGTGGCTTGTAAGGACATAAGTCCCTAAAAAGCTGAATAATTGACAAATTATTTTAATATTTAAACAATCTCATAAATATGTTATCAATGTGCCAGAATAGATATCCCCGTACACCATATCTTTTGTGTAAAAAAACATTTTGGTGTTTTGCCTTTGTTTGCTTTTGTTGATGTTATACGGTGTTGTGAGTCATGAAAATATATTTATTATCAATAAATAATTTGAATCACTCCATAAGTTTAAATCTGATAAAGGCAGCAAACATATAATTCATTCAATTCAATTCATTCATTTATTTAGAAAAAATAAACATTACATATACTTTTTACATTAAATAATCTGAAATCAGGTCCCTGCAAAGCAAAGCTTCAGTGCAGGGACCGAGTCGCAAACATCTTCCACCATGCCCATAAACCATATACTTAAAATGTTCGTAATGACGAGAAACCTTGCGCAAAACTATCCATTATTTCATAAATTGCCCTTTAAGGTCGTAATTCTTTTCTAAAGGAAACTTTCCATTTACCTAATGTTAAAATACCTCAGCTGTACTTATTTGTTTGTATTACTTTATTCTGTTTTGTTTATTTCAGCCCAACCTAACCAATCAATAATGCTATTAAACTTATGAACTCAAACGGGGCGAAGCCCGTGGGTAACAGCTAGTTACTATAAAGAACATTTAACGTTACATCTCGTTTTCTTGTAACTTTATGGAAATTCTGCTATTTTTCCTGAGTCCTTGGGGTCAAGACCTTTAATTTAAGACCTCTCCCACGTTTCTGCGACTTACCAGACGTTCACAATTTTAGGGTAAAAATTTTGTCTTACAGAATTATATAAGGATATTTATGACGGCAACCTTATCCTAACCTACATTAATTTTGTATTTAAAATAACGGCCTTATAGTCTAGTCAAGTGGGTTTTTAAAAGGGCTTGAAGTGGAAAGTTCATAGGTAATTGTTTTTTAAGGCTTACTTTATATTTTTGGAGGTTCTGAACACGAACCTGAAGTTGTCCAACAAAATGTCTTTCGGCAAATAGAAGAAAATTAAAAAATGTGTAAAAATCTTTAAATAGTCTAAAGAAACTAAATAAATTGTATCACAAATCTGACACATACTTTCTCCCATAAGCTTGTAAACAACCTTTATCATGGGTAAGTGGTGGGATGAGTAACTATAATAATTGTGTAGAAAAAATCCCAAAAGTTGCAATAACTTTTGAACCGTAAGGAAGTTGTATTATTTTGCATTATTAAAAAAAATTAATTGGACCTCTTAGTTTGGAAAAATATCTTTCATTCAAGTTAGGCTAACTTATAAGGCTTCCTAGTACCTTTCAGAGAGGTTACTTCGATGTATTCATTCAGCTTAGTGAAAACATAATAGGTCTATCTCAAAATAGATAAGTATACAAATCAGAACTTGAACTCCCCCTTAGAGAGCCTTTGGATGTTATTAGACTAACGAAAAGGGTCTATGCAGATAACATTATTTCTGGTTTTATACAGTATACAGTACATTGCCAAATATACTGGCAAATAAGATTATATTTGAATTATATACGCAATATCCTCTAAATTATAATATTGCGTACTGGATTAGTGATAAATCACGATCATCAGTATTGAAGTAAACAAAAATCAGCTGTAAAATGGCTGCTAATGTTATTCTTATGGAGAACACATTACTTTAATTTACTTTACTTTTGTGTAGAAACAGTTTGTTGTTTGTTTTTGTTTGCTTTTGATGATGTTATTTTCAATAGATTATTTGAATCACTCCATAAGTAAATCACTCTGCTAAAGGCAGCAAACATATACTTGTTTGTGAATAAATACGGTACTGTCATACTAAGGTAGATTTAGTTTCGTGATTAACTTGCATAAAAAAGGATTCCCTGATTTGAATGTTAGACATTGCCTTCGTGGAATATAAAAAGGCAAATAAAGGCAAAGAAGGTGTGTTGAGGTATGCTTAGTTCTTGGCCAAAACAGCTAAATCAAAATAATAGTTTATACTACTTTTGTAAAAGGTTTAACAAGATTAGTGTGAAGTAAAGGTATCCCATTGGCCAAACCTAACCTGATTAACATAAAAAACTACAATAATTAGCCTAGTGTAAGATTATTAGGTGGTATTCCTCGTAAAGGTGCGATTGACTTGACACCACCAAATAAAGTTTGACACCACTGTAGTATATTTAATGATTTTATGTATTCAATATTATATTTGTAAAACAGCGTTTCTTGTAGGAAACCAGATTTGTATAAAATGTTAGTGTGTGTTAGTGTGTGTGTACATCACGCCACGTCTGTGACGTCATATCAGGTGATTTTTAATAAATTCCCATTGGCTGCCGCGACCACCTATACCCGTGCATCTAACCACTACGTCAGTCCGTCCTAGTCCTGCAACCGTACACTTTTATCCCGGTCCGTGCAGCCCGTGGTATTAACTAATTATGTAGTTTTTATTTCTCACTAGTCCCGTCTCCTGTCAAGTTAAGACGTCGTCACACCGGCGACGTCACAACCACCATAAAATAAGTCTAATCATCAGCTGATTCCTAACTCATTTGCGATTGGACTGGTTCCATTACCCAGTTATCGAAACCAATTACGAAAATACTTTTCATCAGCATTTATGCATATTTTTGGCAGGGGTGCCCACAAGGGGGGGGCTGTGACGCAGACTGCGTCATTGAAGTTCTTGGGGGGGGGGGGGGTTCAAAAAACTAAAATGGGGGGCTATAGTTAATTGCAACAGTGTTCAACGTGACGAAAATAAAAAATACATTACGAAGTCGCCAGATAGAAAGTCGATTAATTAATGACAATAGTTATATTATTTCATTCAATTAGTAAATAGTTATTTGTGCAACTAGTGAGAAAAGTGAGCAATTGACTCACTCGAGAGAAATCCTTACTCACGAGCCGTAGGCGAGTGAGGAATGGTTTCTCGAGTGAGGCAATTGTACTTTGAACTCGAGTTGCACATTATACTTTTCCTACAGATACCATAAAACAAATAAATTGGTGAAGAAACATAACCTATTTTTACACAGAAGTGAACTTTTAACATAACATTTAATGTGAAGTGACAAATACAACAGTACAACAGCTGACCAGCTGATTTACAGCCAGTGCTGCCAACGTATTTCGCGCGCATACGACGTTGCCTGCATGTTACGCGCTCACTATTCCGTGCCTTCACGTTGCAAATCTGGAGTGAGACAAAGTAATTAGTGAGTTATAAGCGAATTGGCCACTTTGCTTTCTTAAATCAGTGAGAAACATGTACATTGTTAGGTAACTGTAGGAAAAATAGGATTTACTGATAGTTTAGGATTTGTAGGAAGTTATTATTCAAGATTAGTAAGACGTGAGATCTATGAGGGAAGGCACGGAATGGCTCAACTGCTGTGATAGATAAAAGATTGGCACACCCACGTCCAGCTACACCGCGACTTAGCCCAGAACGCTTTGTTGACATAAAGCTAGTTAAAATACAATCAAGTAGCATAGGCTACAATACTTTACACTATTGTTTAGATACAGTACTCGATTACCTGAGTTAATAGGGAGGGGGGTGTGGGTAATGAAAAATACGGTTAATCCAATATAATATAAAAATAGATGACAAACCCATTAAAACGCGGTAAGCAGCCATTAACGTCACGATTTGCATTTTTATAAACGAAATTCAATATTGCACAATGATTATTATTGTAACTTACATTTCAAATCATTTATCATGGTTCGGTTGTACAAACGGCATCGTTTAAAATTATAGCTAACTCAAACGTTTTCTGTGCTCAAACACAACTAATAACTAGCCAAACACTGCATTGCTATAAATAACGTAAATATTAAAGGAACCTTTAGAAAGTGTTATAAAAGCTACTGCTCATGATAGACAGATAGCCTACCGGTAGGTGCTGTATCACAGCATAGGAGTTGATAGATAAGTAATAATACCCCCGCCGCAGCAAACCTGCAGACTTAGCGAATTTCCATTTGCCTGATTGGATTTAAACTAAAATGTCTCCTTAAAAATATCACATTTATTCCCTATTTAAACAGAATTAGTTTAATGAGTACTTAGGTTTGCTGCAACAGGGAGGGTAAAAAAGTTTTTTTATGTAAAATATTAAAAGGTACTGCGGTTTAGTAAGAAATTAATGTATTTTCCAAATTTGATCAAAATATGTCCATAAACAAGCAAACTACAACAGTTGACTTATTCTCCATAAGAATAACATGGGAATTTTAAAATTACAATTTTTTTGAATTTTCTCCGTAACAATTAGGCGCATAATAACGCTTCAATATACTAAATTATTTGTTTTTTTAAGCTCTACAAAATGGTTTGAAAAGAAATTGTGAAATTTTGTGTTTTTAGGGTCAAAAATGGGAAAAACCTATTTTTACCCCATAAAACCCCCCATAAACCCCCGTTCCCATAGTCCGATCATGCTGGTTCGCGAACTCATTCAAGTTTATCCCGCCTTACACCTTCAAACCAAATTTTATCAAAATCGGACAAAAATTACTCAAGTTATCGTGCGGATGGACACACACACATATATATATATATCTCTATATATAGATATATAAAAATTTGAACGAATGGTGTTTTTGGCCTCTGGGGACATCAAAATGAAAAAGTAAATCGGTCCCGGGCTTAGGTCTTACCATGAGACCTACGGTAATAGCTACTTCCCTATAGGGAAATTCGCTAAAAAGGTGTAAAATTATATTTAGAGATAATAAAAACACTCTTAAAAAAGAATGTAACGAGAACAATCTTGTTATTCTTTTTCTTTGTTCTTCTGTTCTTTATAAGTTTTTTTCTTCAATTCATACACAAATTCAACAAGTCTCCATATTTAGGCCTACTCATTGCCCAATCACAGCCTAACTTAAGTTACCATGGTTACTAATCACAGTTTACTAAGCATTATATCGTCATCATTCCCCAGCTGTTGTATCTGAAATCTGTTGTAACATAGCGCACAGCAGACAGAAGTGTATAACGGAGCAGACGACTGTTGGCGCAAGCGTTGTTTCCATTTAATTTTCATCGAAGGAGCTGTGATGTTTCCAAAGAAAGGGAGAGGGTTTCGTTATATCAAGAAAAAGACGCTGACAAATCGTTAAGCAGAGGTTACGAACGCTATATAGCTATTCTGGCAATAAAAAATTCCTTAAATTGAGGTGATTTATAATACTCTAATTATATTTATATAGAAAGATAAGTTTTCCAGTCCTGTACAACACTGATTCACGTACGGTCTTTTCCCGGTACCTAATCAAAATTCAAGTACAACTTGATATACACAGAATCTCCGGTTCCCGACCTGGATGATGGCTAGTTATTTATTTTTTTAATTTACAGTTACATATTAGTACCCGTGATAAATCAAACCCGTTATTTAAACTAAAGCCACACGGTTAATTATCTCACTTGGTTTTGGATTTGCTTACAAACGTGATCGGAAATGGTTACAAACGTGATCGGAAATGGCTAGGGCCTAAACAGTATTATTCGTAAATTCGTAAACAACGTTTATTTTTGTAAACATATCAGTGACAGCTAGAAAAATGAATCGTTATCAAAATAGCTGTTCGTAATTTCATATATGACGTGTTCTCTTAACAGATTATTAATATTTCATAAATGACGTGTGTTAACGTATGTTTACTAACATGGAGAAAAAACCTAGAAAATGACACAAAATTGGGTTTTTAATCGTCCGTTATTTGATTTCCAAAATAGTGAGGCCATGTTTTAATGGCTAAGGATGACACTCCTGTGAATACAATTAAACCATTAGAATCATAATCGGTACTCTAGTTTTCTTTAGAGTAGGCTGCGTAAAACGCATTCTGGGCCGTGACAGACGGACATAAATTGAGATAAGACATGTTTCAACTTCTTCAATGTATAAAACGTAAAAATAAACCAAAACATGTATAATTCTGAGCAATGTATAGACAAAACTATTTATATAGATTAACTACAGGGTGTCCACATTCTGGAAAGTCAGGGATAGTCATGGAAAGTCATGGAAAAAAATTCTGGTCATTGAAAGTCATGGAAATAGGCAAAAAGTCATGGAAAGACATATGGAAATCCCCAATGATGGATGGATTTCAGGGGTCCTTTCAACGATCTAGTCGGCCGTAACCCCGACTATTGTAGCATTTTTCCGAATTTTTCACAAATATAAGACAATTCAATTTATTCAGTTGGTTTAGTTGATGGGTTTTGAGTTTGTATTTTGTTCATTGTTGTACCTGTTGTACGCCATTGTTATCTGTTAATACATATTTCAGTATTTTCTGTCTAGGCAGTATTATTCGTGTGTTTACGGTATATTATAATTTTCGAGTAAAGTTTGTGAGTCATCGAAATCAATGGTTAATGGTCATGGATAGGCCTAGTCATGGAAAGTCAGGGAAATTAATGAAAAAATTTCTGTGGACACCCTGAACTAGGTTTGAATTTTTAATATAAAAAAATGTATAAAACTTATTTTAGTTTTACAAATAGTGCTTGGCGGGGAATAATGTTTCTCATTTGTTGTGTACCTCATTTATTGGGGGGGCTGTTGCTCAATTGGGGGGGGGTGCGTCATGAGTCTAGGGGGGATGGGCACCCCTGTTTTTGGTTTGTTTAAAAAACGTAAAGAAACAGAAACTACATCTAGGTTTTACTGTTATATATGGATGCTCCATTTACTACCATACCATACTTGCTAGGCTATATTATTTTAACCTTTTTTGCTTGGAACGTAAAGACAGTACCTGTTTCAAATCTCCTCCAAACAATATTGTTTTCCGCCCATTGGAACTTGTCATAGTACTCACTTAGTTAAGAAATTTATTTCCTGATCAAACCTATTTCATCTTTATTCCCAGGTTATTTTGTAAGAGTAGCCGTTGAGGTTATTTCACTTCATACCAAATATTGATTATATACAATAAATAAAAATTATAGGCCCTATTATATACAATTATATACAAAATTGATATACAATAAATCTCAAAATTTAAAATGTTAGTTAATTTACAAAGAAGGTTTAGAATAAATCTAGAACATGTGTTTTGAAATATAAACAAAGCAGAAGTTTTCCATCTTGAATCGTTAATTATTTAGTCAACGTGGTTATTTCATGTTAAACGTTAAAAATACACAAATTTGAAAAGTTTCACAGTAAAATAATTTACTTCAACATTCTATAACCCTAAAAAGTCTTAATTAATATAGGTACCCTTAACCCTGGTTTTATAGTATACAGTATGTTGCAGAATTGACTAGCAAATGGAGTAATCCAGATGTAATTTTGCATACTGGCTTAAAGATAAATCACGATCAAAAAAGTTTTGGAATTTCACTACCGGTATTTTTCCCGCCGTTACGGGATCGAGACCTTTAATTTGAGCCCTCTCCGGTCGTTCTACAACTTCCCAGTTGCCCACAATTTTGACGCAAAGAATCGGCTTACGTCATTAATATATAGTTGTGTCATAATTTAAAAAATCCGGTACAGCAGTAAAGCAGTATAAAAAAATTCAGGCTAAGAATCATGAAACAGTCTTGTTACCATCCATGGGGCAGGACTAAAATTGAAGTTTAAATTTTGATTTTAAAATAGCCACCTAAGTAATCATTCTCTAATTGTTATGGAATATGCTCAGGTTCATTGTTAATAAGTATGTGCAATATTTAATATAATACTAAAATTTGAAGGCTTTACTTTCAATGTCCTTTATTTTATTGTTATATTTAAAAGTTATTGCTAAAAGTAATATTTGTAATTGTAATTTATAACATTATAGATTCCGTGCTTGCAATACAGGTAGTAATAACGTTTAGTTTTTGAAATCCGAATAGAATTAATAATAAATAAAAAAACAGTATTTTCTACCACTTGTAGCTACGGGCCACCAGTTCTGGTTACGATAGTAATAATTCCCTGTGTTGGGAGGGAAACGCCACCGAGCGTCCTTACTCGATATAATGGGGGCGAAAAGCGACGAATTACCCACCCAGCCGTGGCGCGGGGATTTCTGAAGCGTCCGTCCGGGTGAAACACCATTTTGAGGGTGTCCGCGTCAAACACGTCCGGGCTAAACACGGAGCCGTCAGTGACAACTTCAGCAGGTTTATAAAGAATAAAAGACGAAAAAGTATGTCGGGCGATGCCAACGGCAACAGCTAGTTAATTAATAAAATCTGACCCCTTAATACTGTAGATTTAGTTACAAGAGAAAATAGCCTAGCAGTGACCCAGGGGCATGGAGAGAAACAGGTTCGCAAGATGATGGACTTAATATAATATTTTGTTATTTACAGTATTTCACCTATGAAAAGTTCTAACTAGATATTTTATACATATAATTTCCTTCGGCATTTATACTGCCTACTTTGTAGCCGTAAATATCGGAATTACCCACATTACCCTTGTATGGGAATGTTTATTGCTCCAGACTTTTGGGTTGGCAGCACTGTTCACCCCATAACAACTACTCCCTCCCCCAGAAACCTTGCAGCCAATGAGAGCAGTCGATGCCCCCACCACAAGAGCAAGAGGGCGTTCATTACCTCACCAAATTGAAAAGTAACCAACCTGACCGATTTCAATATCGGACAGGTAGGTCCCTTCACCAGTTTGAAAGGTTACCTACTTGAAGGGATCCCTTAATTTTCAAGATGATCTCGTTCGCATCGCTCAATCACGTCCTGGTTGAAGTTCGTTCGCTACGCTCACTCACCTTTGGGTTGGAGCTCGTTCGCTACGCTCACTCACCTTTGTTCGCTGCGCTCACTTGCCTTCAGGTTAGCTCGTTCGCTACGCTAACTCGCCTCCAGGTTGAAGTTCGTTCGCTACGCTCACTCACCTTTTGGTTGCAAATTAGCTGTTGTCATAAATGTAAAAGAAATAATAGTTCTGCACCCTGTTGGTAATCCTTGTAACTTTAATGCTATTGAACTTCATAGAACAGAACCAACTTGTTTAATTGAAACAGCTGTTAAGATTCATTAATTCCATTTCTCATAAGGTTAACATGGGAAACTCCAGAGCCACTGGGGCGGAGCCCTTTTAAGAATTTCGAAACGGGAAATAGTTTACGTCCGATTCGCAAACCTACAGAATTTACACACCAAATTTCATAACGATCGGTGAAGTCGTTCCGGAGGAGTTTGCAGACAAACACTGTGACACGAGAATTTTATATATTAGAAGATTGACGCAGTCTATCCGACATTTTCGGTCAACGACGTATAATACAAGTTATGTTTTATCTATGATACAATTTCAAGTAAGTTAAGTACTGATTATATTGATGTTTTAATCATAATTTGTAACTAAATAATTTTAAAACCCGTAAGCTAAGCCTTTGTAAATGAGCAATGTACACCGTCAAGAATGCATATAAATATAATATATATATATAAATATATATATATATATATATAATGAAATTATATAATGATAATAATAATATATAAATCTCAAGCAAAGCGTTGAGAGTTAATTACAGAGCCTCCTTTAGAGGCCATGGTTATTAAATACTATCATAGACTAACCAACACAAGTAGACTTCTCATCCCATTGTAAATTTTGAAGCACGTTTTTCGTGTCTAGTTCATGTACGTGACACAAAGGCGCTAGTGTCGACGAAACTTTGTTTCTATTATTTTAGGGTTAATTTCTTGATTTGTGCTTTACTGTTTGGTTACATAACCAGGGGACAAGTTATTGTTTATGTTTAGATCGTATTATTTGGTTAAACGAGGTTTTAAATGGCTGTAATAACGGGAAACAAATTGTAAACAAAACACGACCTCTACATAAACCGTACAGAACTAACAATAAAATTGTCTTCAGCTGTTTCATAAGGATGAGAATTCTACTACTGTTTACAATTTGTTTCCCGTTATTACAGCCATTTAAAACCTCGTTTAACCAAATAATACGATCTAAACATAAACAATAACTTGTCCCCTGGTTATGTAACCAAACAGTAAAGCACAAATCAAGAAATTAACCCTAAAATAATAGAAACAAAGTTTCGTCGACACTAGCGCCTTTGTGTCACGTACATGAACTAGACACGAAAAACGTGCTTCAAAATTTACAATGGGATGAGAAGTCTACTTGTGTTGGTTAGTCTATGATACTATTCAATAATTTATTCACCTATTTTTCCTGAAGGTCTTGTAGTTTGAACTAGTATGTACTCTATGTACATTTTGCCGCTCAGTGCGGCATCTTATCGTGGAGTTTTCATTCTTCTTACACTAAATACCTTATATTATACTGTACTGTACACTGTACATATTTACATTAGTAAGGGTTTTATCACTTAGCGGTCACATTCGCGGTTGCACGACGACAGCGATACGAGCGGCGGAATACATGTTCCGCGCACTGTTGGTGTGGTCGACGACGACTTGTACTACTGGGTGATTGACAGTGACGGGATTATGATGGTCAGGGGATGTAGGCCTAGTCATTGTGCGTGGGGGATGGTCGCTTTCTCTTTTGCAATGTTGCCGTTTGTGTGCGGTGTTGCCATATCGTCGATTTTCTTCGATGTTGACGATGTTTTAAATAAGACGGAATTGTGGTAATCTTTTTTATTTATGAGGGTGTCAGGGCTGGTGTTAACGTGCATATATATTTCATAGCTTTCTTTCACTATCGCAGTAGATTTGGAGTTAGTTTTGTGAAGGATCTGTAATGATTCACGATACGTACGTAATTTTGAGGCTATGATTTTCTTTCAAGAGTTTAACTACTATTGAGCTGGGGTTGGCATGATGTTGGGTGTTGTGTTCTTTGAATCTTTTGTTGAAAGTTCTGTTTGTGTAACCGATATACTGTTTATTTCAGGGGGCGAATGTGATTTTTAAAGACTCATATTTCATTATCTGGGTTGTCTTGTTTGTAAATGGGTACTGGATTGGTTTTAACCTTGTAAGCTGGCGTGTGCCATTTTTTTGGTTGAAGGGTGTTGGGATTATGCATGCTGGTATAACTAGATCTGTACCAAGAAAAGAAGCCATTGAGATACTCAGAAAAAGACTTGCCAACTGTGAAAATTTTGAAATGATATTATTAAAATTACAACAACAATAACAGAACAAAACTATTTCTCTTATAATGACAAAACATACTATGATCCCAATGGTCTTCCAATGGGAGGCCCACTATCAGCCATCTTAGCGGAGTTATTTATGCAGAATTTTGAAGAACGACATATACTATCAGATCAAAACCCTTACTTCAACTAAATCAAATTTTATGCTCGGTATGTTGATGCTGCCTTCATCGTACTAAATGCTAACCAAATACAGGCGAATAGCTTCCTAACACACGTAAACAAAACACACAATAGCACCAAATTTAAAATGGAAACTGAGCTAACCAAACCATTCCATAAGCTTTCTTGACATAACTGTCACAAAAACTCAAAACCAATCAGTTAAAATCGGAATTTTCAGAAAACCAATACAAACACATATAATTATCAGCAGAATCCAATCACTCCTACAACCAAAAAATGGCAGCTTTTAGATCATTAACATTCCCAACAACAATCTTGACTAAAAAGGATTTTTTATATATACCATATTTTTTATATACCATACAAAAATAGCATGAAATAACGGTTACACCCCAACAATCGTGGAAACTATGATCGGCAAAACCAGAAAGAAAATTAAATCCATCACACAAAATTAACATTCAAATCAGTCGAACGTAGCAATCAGAAATACGTAGCAATCAAGTACACCGATAAGACAACCGATAAATATGAAAATCTTTAATAAAGTAGGCTACACACCAGCTTACAAGGTTAAAACCAATCCAGTACCCATTTATTTACAAACAAGAAACCAACAAAGAAAATACAGATAATGAATGAGGAGTCTATAAAATTACATGTGCGCCCACCTTCAATAAACAGTATATTGGTTACACAAACAGAACTTTTAACAAAAGATTCAAAGAAAACAACACTGAAAACCATGCCAACCCCAGCTCAAAATAGGCCTAGTAGCTAAACTCTTGAAAGAAAATCATAGCCACAAAATTACGTATCCTGAATCATTACAAATTCTTCACAAAACCAACTCCAAATCTACTGCAATAGTGAAAGAAAGCTATGAAATACATATATACTGAATGCACATTAACACCAGCTCTGACACCCTCCTAAATAAAAAAGATTACCACAATTCCGTCTTATTTAAAATATCAAAGAAAATCAACGATCTGACAACACCGTACACAAATGGCAACACCGCAAAAGAGAAAGCGACCACCCCCTAGGAGGATTAAACATTAAATATTTATATCGTTATACCGTTTTCGAATGTTTGTGACAACATTTAATATGGGTAATGTTCCCAAGATTATTTTTTCAAAGGATGAAGAAAGTGAAAAGATAATTGTACCTAGTACGAGTGCAAGCTTCAAAGATAGTAGTAACCGCCATAAAACAGATAGTAGCGCACAGACAGAGAGTGAAGATGGCGGTCGAAGTGTTGACATAGTTGACATTTGCAATACAGTATAAGTGATCACACAGAAGAGAGTGAATTCCTAATAGATACTCCAAGAAAGAAGGCGTTAAAGATAGATTTACTCAAATTAAAACAAAACCTTGAAACTAACAAAAAGAAAATAAAAACCCTACAGTATTGTCACAGAAGATTAACAATTAAATGCAACACTTTAAATGATATTATCAACGATTTGAAGGGAAAAAAATCTGTGACCAACAATGCATGATTTTAAAAGATGGTTTATCCCAAAAGCCAGCAATAGGTGTTGAAAGTTATCAGCAATACACAGACAAGGCAAAATATTCCCCTGCTGTTCACTCTTTTGCACTTACTCTTCATTATTACTCACCGAGCGCATATAACTATGTAAGGAAAACCTTCTGAAGGTCACTACCTCACCCTAGAACACTAAGAAGATGGTATTCTTCTTTAGGTGGCGAGCCAGGATTTACTGAAGAAGCCTTCAAAGCCATATTGCGTTGCAAGTTGAACAGTCTAAAAAGAAAGATAAACAAGAAGTAGTGTGCTTAATGATGGATGAAATGGCGATAAAGAAACATATAGAATTCGACGGGAGACATATGAATGGATACTTAGATCTTGGCACTGGACTCGATATCAATGATAGTTTGCCAGAAGCCAAAAATGTGTTGGTATTTTTATGGCTGTAGCATTGAATGGCTCATGGAAAATACCCTGTGGGTATTTTTTAATCGACAGTATTGGCGCTGAAAAAATGCAATTTAGTTTGACGATGTTTTGCGTAAGATTGCTGAAACTGGAGCAGTGACTATAAGTTTGACGTTTGATGGTGTTTAATCAAACCTACGTATGGCAAGTATGCTGGGAGCAAATTTAGACGTTTTTGATCCAAATTTTGACTTTTTTAGTAAGGTGTGCATTATTGGACGCTCCTCACATGCTTAAGCTAACAAGGAACATATTGGCTTCGTTAGGCGAGATAACTGTGAAAAGAGAGCAAAAAATATTTTGTATTGGCCTAGTATAAATTCATACATACAGGAGTTTGTAAATAATTGTATGACATGTGCTTTACATTCCCCCAACTGTAAAGAACCAATCCTGTTTCATGAAATACCATCCCTGCCATGGTCTAAAGTTTCAGCAGACCTCTTTGAATTAAAATCCGTGCACTACTTAGTTGTAATGGATTATTACTCTAAATACATTGAATTAGTGTCTCTAAATGATATTAGCTCAAAAGGTGTTATTAACAAATTAAAGTCAATGTTTGCAAGACATGGAATCCCCCAAATACTAGTAACTGATCTAGTACTCAGTTCACTAGGTAGTTATGAGTTTCAAATCTTTGTAAATAGCTATGAATTTAGTCATGTCCTATCTTCACCAAAGCACTCCCAGTCCAACGGACAAATTGAGTCAGGAGTAAAAAATAGCCAAAGGTATACTGAAAAAAATGTGAACATTCAAACACAGACCCCTACATCGGTTTAATCAATTACAGGAACACTCCTAAAGGTAATTTACCTTCACCCGCACAATTATTGTTTTCGAGAAACTTAAATTCATTATTAACATGTTCAGCAAAGTTACTAGAGTCAAAGGTCACAAAACCAACCCCCAATCTTGTAAATAAAAGAAAACAGTCTGTACAAAAATATTATGACAAACATGTTTAACCTTTATCAGAGTTGAATGTAAATGACAAAGTTCTTTTTAAAAAGAACCTAGATGGTCCTTGGTCCCCTGGTAAGATAACAGCTTTAGGAAATGCAACCCGTTCTTATGTGGTAAAGGATGATAATGGTAGATTGTATAATTGCAACAGAAAGTTTTTTTTATATTTTATCTCCAACTGACAATCCCGATGAAAATGTAAATCCATCTCATCCTAGCACCAATTCTAAGGATCCTAATCGTAAAACCAGAGTCCCACTCCCAAACAACAAAAATATCTAATTCAGCCCAGTCCTTTGATTCCTCCCACTCCCAGTGGTCATGATGAAAATAATGTTATCCAAGTCAAAATGCCAAGCAAAGTCTGAAAGCGTTCCTAATCCAGTTACTTTTTTAATTGTTAGGGCCTAGCCAGGGAACAGGCTGTACACGAAGAAAACCTAGTATTAGGAAACTGTTATAAACTAAACTTGCTGTAACATTTCAAAATTCCGTTCGATAGCAGAAATATTCAATCAATAACTGAACATGCTCGGCGTTTTCTTTTTTTTTTATTAAATCTCAAAGCTTCAAAGTGGCAAAATTTTATAGGAACCTCCAGAAGTAACTGCCCCCCTGTTCTGTAATAACTGGACTGGAACTAACTGGAATGTGAACGGAACGAAACGGGTTGAACTTTGAGATAACAACAAGAGTGACCAGTGACGTCATGCCATGACTATGAGCATGAGCCAATAAGAATGCTTTTACTACGTCCGTATAAAAAAAACTGTTGCTGAAATAAAAATTGTGCCGCCCTTCTATGATGGTTAGGAGAGTCCTGGACTCAGTCCGAGTCTCAGTCTGATTCTGATTGTCTATTGTCTGTCTACTGACTGACTGAGTGACTGAGTACTGTCAGTTGTCGTTGTCAAAGGTTCCGTCCCGTCGTCTTTGCCAAGTGAGACTGTTTTCTTTTGTGAATGTAAGGTGATTCACCATCAATATTATTAAATTAATATTTTAGGTCTTTATCTACTACTTATTAGGGTAAGTAAATCAAGTTTTATAAGTTTCATCTATATTCTCACTCTTAGATTAATGGTTGTATTTAGACCCTAATTCTAGCCAATGTCAAATTATCAATACATTTGACTGGCTAACTTGGCCTACTCTAAGAGTTCTAAGGTTCTAAGCATAGGCTATCTAACTAATTAATGTAATGTTAGGCATAGAATCCCTCGTTTATTTTGGTCTATTTTAAACTTATGAATCAACAGAAAATAAGACTGGGTTTTTTGCATAGGTATGCTTAAGTGGGACTGCTAACTGCTAAAGTCCAATAACTTAGGCCAATTATTTCTCAAAAATGTAATTTGATTAGCCTATGCTAGGCCTTGGCTAAGGCGTATGCTAAGATGACTATTTCTCTTTTTAACCTCATTCTTGAATTCCTATCAGTGACAGCGACACGCCTACTGATAGTCTATTTAGAAGAGTCAAACGAGTGAATGTTTGTCTGGTAACTAATTGATATGTCTACAACACGATATCATGTAATTTTTAGATGTCTAGCCTACTTACATTATTTTTCACGCTGAATAAAAAAATGCCAATAAGTTTTTGTGGGAGAGATTCCTAAGTGGCTGTACAGTTAAATAATTAATATTAAGCTTCAGTTTTGTTGAGTGACTTAGGTAAAAATTTAGGACCCAGACCCCAGCTTAAAAACACTTTCTGAAGTGTGAAATTGTGTAAAAAGTGTATAAAATGAAGTTTTGGAGGATAATAATTTGGGGAAAAGCAATTGCAGTCCTAAATATTGACTGGAATTTAATAAAACCGACCCTAACAACAGTTCCTCCAAAACCTCAATATACACCAATTTTACACAATTCCACACTTCAAGAATGTTGGATTCACTATATCGCCGTGAAAAATGCGCAAGGAATATGCACTCGACATATAATTTACTGCTGTCTCACTCAAAAATAACCAAAACCGGCACGCACGGAGAGCACCATGTCTTTGGTTTGCCGATAGCCAACAAGCCAACCAGCAACCAGCAACTAGCCTACAACGAAAATTGAAATCACTTAGTCCAACAAATACATAATGATAGGTATCCACATATTTCACTAGGAATCATCACGTTTTCTACATAATGTCCGAACGCGATTTTCCGACACAATAAGAATGAAAATTAAACACTAATTTGAGCCACTGCCAACTACATCTCGGAGTCCTCAATAAAGTCGAAGGCTATCTGGAATGTGATTAATAGTGAGCGGAAGTCAAAAGAGCTTGGACCTGAAAGTTGTAAATACCTCATGGTGGACTCAAACAAAGTAGAAGATCCCAGGAAACTTGCTGATTGCTTTAATGCTTACTTCACATCAGTTGCTGAAGATACATTAAAAAACATCCCTGACCAGAAGCCACGAATCGAACAACACACCCAACTTGATGTACCATTTCCCTTGATGTCGTTTCCACCTACCTCTAAGCAAAAACTGCTCAAGATTATCTGCAGTCTACACAACAAGACTTCCTCAGGCTTAGATGATTTTTCGTCAATCATGGTTAAACACTGCAAAGATGAACTAGTAACACCTCTACAACATGTAATAAACCTAAGTATGTCCCAAGGTATTTTCCCAAGCAAAATGAAAAGCTCAATAGTAATTCCGATACACAAGAAAGGAAGTAAACACGACATAGAAAACTATAGGCCCATCTCATTGGTTTCTACCTTCTCGAAGCTTGTGGAGAAGATAGTTCTTATTAGGCTCACGGATCATCTAGAAATCAACAGGATAAGATTAAATTCTCAACATGGTTTCCAAAAGAATAAATCTACAGTTACAGCCTTGGTAGAATTGATTGAACACATTGTGGACAAACTCGAGAAGGGGGAGAATGTAACGAGTGTCTTCCTCGACTTGAGTAAGGCCTTTGATTGCCTCAGCCATAATCTGATCCTTGCAAAACTTGAAGAACTTGGTTTGCAAGGTGTTGCCTGGAAATGGTTTCAGAGCTACCTAGTGGGACGCAACCAACTTGTTCAACTACGACAGAAAGTGAATGGGAGAGTCTCTACATACAGATCAGAACTGCTTCCTAATTCAAGAGGCGTACCCCAAGGGTCTATCCTGGGGCCGGTGATTTTTATCCTATTCACTTACGATCTTCCATCACACATCGAGCCGTACAGCAAAGCATTAATGTACGCTGATGATACAGTCTTAGTAACTTCAAGCAATTCAGTTGAAGATCTAGAAGTTAACTCTTACATTGCCTTAAACCTAGCAATTGATTACTGTAACATGAACGACCTGGTATTCAATGCGGGGAAAACCAAGCAGGTAAACATGGGAACGAAGAGAGATGAGATTTCTGGCTGTCCAGATCTTCAGGTCACTGAATCATCAAAGCATCTTGGTTTGGTTATTGACAACAGGCTCTCATGGGTTGATCACATAGACGAACTATGCATGAGATTAAGCAGCGCAACCTTCGCTCTAAGACGCATCAAGTGCATTAGTACGACAGAAGCCCTAATAACATCGTATCACTCTCTCTTTGAAAGTCATCTTAGGTATGGCATTCAGCTTTGGGGAAGTGCCTCCCTTCACATCATCCAACGGGTGCTGGTCCTGCAAAAGAGAGCGTTAAGAGTCATGGCTGGCCTTGGCTGGAGGGAGAGCTGCCGAGAGCCTTTCAAACAGTGGAACGTTCTCACTGTGGTGAACATCTACATCTTGGAAGTTGTTTCACTCGCCTGCTTGAAGGGTCTCCCCAAAAATGAAGATACCCACCAGTACAACACTCGGCGCGCAGGAGACTTCAACCTTCCTGTCCACCACAGCAAGCGATTTGAAATGAAGCCATCGTACAACGGAGCGAAGTTCTTCAACCTACTACCAGATGAAGTCAAAACTTCAAAACCTAAAATTTTTAAGACAAAACTGAAGGAGTGGCTGCTAGGTCGTCCATTCTATACGATTACTGAATTCACCAACTGGCGGAACGACTGAATATTTCGAACATTTTATTGTAAAGGAAGAAGAATGTCAATCTAATTGTTTGTATATACACTTTGTATTTTTGACACTATTTCAATCTTGAAGATAGCAAATAAAGCATCTCTCTCTCTCTCTCTCTCTCTCTCTCTGAGCTACGTCCTCCTTGGTCACTACTTCACTTTGAACTAACAACATGGAGTCATGGAGACGGATCAAAACAAACAACTAACAACGAAACCACCAGCCAATCAGATTACTACACGAAAGAAATAATCTGCCAATCAGAAATCTGTACAATTACATCATCTGTTGATCTGTTTTACCACAAACCAAAACAATAGCAATGCAGTTGCAGTGACAGATCACTGTACCACAATTACCCCTAAAATTCCCTCAATTTAACCTGAACTCCCTCTGTATTTCTCGTAAAACCCCGTTTTTAATAGCAAAGTACAGCAGTTAAGATTTTAACATGTAGATCTTATGAACACTTACTTTTTTAGAAAAAAATAACCGTTGATTATGAAATGAAACTGTTCTGAACTAACCAAACCAACCAAACTTGCTGTACGATTCCCAGAGGAAAAAATAATAGTTCATTATGAAATGAAACCGTTCTAAACTAACCAAACCAACCAAACTTGCTGTATGATTTCATAAATCGGTTTTATAAGAGAACTCGTTAGCTAGATATACAACCAAACAGTAAAGTACAAACCATGAAATTAAATAACAAATGATGTTACATAATCTAATCTAATCTAACCTAACCTAACCTAACCCAACCTTAATATTAATGTTTAAATAGCAGTTAATGTCAGAAAAGGCATGTGAGGAAGGTAGGTCGGGTTTTATGCGGATTCGTGACTGTATTAAGTCCTTTGCTCAACTTGCGCATTTTTGATATTGTTATTTCATTGTGTTTCACCCACTATTTAATTGTGCAAAAACAGTCTGGAAGTTGCATAAATTAATGAGTCGCTTCATTATAACCTAACCTTTACCTTCCTAATCTAACCTCACTTCAAAACACTTAATACAGTCACGAATCCGCATAAAACCCGACCTACCTTCCTCACATGCCTAAATAAGAACTGATAATCCCAATGTAAATATTTGCCAATACAGTAAATAAAGAAATCTATTAATAAATCAGATAGTAGACACCAGTGCACCCAATGTCACCAACATGAACTACTGTAAGCACGATAAACGACTAACAACTTGTGTTGGTTAATTCCAGAGATATGTTTATTTAATTATTAATTCCATACTCCTTGAA
The DNA here is from genome assembly GCF_028750875.1 of Macrosteles quadrilineatus. Classification (NCBI taxonomy): domain Eukaryota; kingdom Metazoa; phylum Arthropoda; class Insecta; order Hemiptera; family Cicadellidae; genus Macrosteles; species Macrosteles quadrilineatus. The sequence continues at coordinate 37,490 of NW_026542698.1, forward strand.
GTGTTTGTTTTCTCTATGTATTCGTAACATATGTCTGCAGAAATATCGATACAGATTCGGTTCGATATATCGAAATATTTTTATTTTCAATGTAAACAAACATGGAAATAGGTTATGATATGTTTATATATTTTATTGGTGTTTTGAATGTAAAAATGCACCCACGATCGGTGTACGTTTTTTTAAGAACTTGAATAAATAAAACTATAAATATTCAAACAAAAGAAGACTGAAAACTTAACTTCACGTTTTTAGAGGATATCGTTATAGGCTATTCACACAGGGATAGATGTTACACCACTTTTATTGACCTGTTTAAATATTTTTAAGCCATTTTTTGACTAAATATAAAGGATAAAATAACCAAACAACTTTATTTTCACTTTGTTATTGTTTTTATTTATTGTACAATACAATTCTGATGGTCTTCTTCCTGTCACTGCCAGCTCTCGTTGCTCGTCGTCGTCGGCGGCAAAGGAAAGTACCCATTTATACAGACGAATTTCCCATTCTTGCTGGGTAATTACCTATAAATTACCCTGTTACCCGTTGAATTACCCTTTTCTCCCCATAATTAACCACGTTTTATCTCCCCCACCCAAAATTTAAGGTTACAATGTAATCATGTAAATGTTTTGTGCAAATAAAGATTTGATTTGATTTGATTTGAAAACCCCGAATTCCCACCGGCCCCCTAGTGAGTTGGGATTATTGTTTAAATATTTAATTAAAAATAAAAGGGGGTCTCGGCGCCAAAAAAATCTTTAATAAAGTTGTAGTATTGATGTCCTAGAATAGTTTAAAAGTTATTTTAGAACGTTTAAGCTGGGGTCTGTGTCCTAAATAAGTACCGTGACTTATTCACATAACTTATTTGTGGTTTGGGCGAGTCCAAGTTCTAGTGGCGACTAACTCTGAAAGGGGAGGAAGGTTTGTGGAGTGGAAACAGCTGTCAGTTTTTTACATTCGCTAGGTAAGTTAGGTAGGCCTACTAATCAGAATTTGATTGGAAAAGCAAATGGACTTTGGTGCCGTGTACAAAATACAATAAATCAACTGCGATACATAAATTATACATCAACATAAATTAAGTTAGGCCTATAAACAAATTGAATTTACTCTCTTAAAATAGGTACCAGTAATAGAAGCTAGGCCACTGCCGACATGATCGTTCTCATTCCAACTCTCAACGTCGTCTGTTAATGGGCGTAGCATAGTGCATAATCCCATAGTACATAAGTTAATCCCATTGTGCGTAAAAGTGAAAACGTGACACAGTGCATAATTTCATGTATTCAGCAACTAATAAATAATATTACGGTACATGTTTAATAAAGAAACCCCAACAATGAGAGATTCCATGCTTGGTAATAATATTTTTTTTTGCCCTAAGACAAACTGCAGTAAAGAAATTAAGTAGGCCTATTATTGAAACCCTTTTTAATTACATTAAGCTCAGCTAATCTAATCTAACCTAACCTAATCCAACCCAACCTTAATATTAATTTTTAAATCATATTTTATGTCAGAAAAGGCATGTAGACATAGACCTATTAAATAATTGCCAAATTTAGAGAATGAGGCAATGTTTATGATCTCAGCGTGTAATTTTTGTAAATTTTTGGCCCCATATACTGAGGGGATAAATGAAAGATTTAAGCCTATGTTGAACTGGTTTTTATAATATTTTTGAATCTTGTGTTATGTGGATGAAATTACATTAATGCCAATTTGTAAATATAAGAGCTAAAAAAGGTTAAAATTTTAAACTGAACAAATAAATCTTTACAATGTTTTCAACGGGGGACTCTGGCCATTAATTTTACAGCTCTTTTTTGGAAAATAAATATTTTTGGCCTGGCTTGATGAGCCCCATACAGTAATATTACCATAATTCATCAACTTAATTGATGAAAAATATGTGTGATATACTACCATACTATTTGTGTTTCTAAATTACAGTAGAACCTCGATAACAAGACTGTTTTTTAGGTTGGGATTATTAAATAAGACTTGTTATCAAGGTTGACTTCTCATTGGGGTTGGCAATAACATGTGATAAAGGGTAAAATAAATAAGTCAATAATAAGTCAATAAGTCATTTATTGGGCCAAATTGACAATACTTGCATTAGCCAAGTCAGTACAAGAAAAATAAATTTATTAGGCTACATCTTAATAAAAAAAATTCCTTAAAGTTAAAATTTTAAATTCTCTGAAATAATCTCTGCATGATTGTTGTTTGGAAATAGAAAACACAATTCGAATTGCCCTTCTCTGAAGCCTAAACAAGAACCTTGTCCTCTCACTTTCGCACCCCCAAACAGGAACCGCATAAGTCAGATGAGGGTAGACAAGCCCATAATAGGCTGATAATAGGACATCAGTGGTGGCTGATTGGCTGAGAACTCTCAGCATAAATATACCCACCGATACTTTCTTGCTGACGTGCTCGATGTGGCTGTGGAATTTGAGGTTTTCATCAAGGACAAGACCGAGGAATTTTACTTCTGAAGAAGGGGAGATAGTGTTATCGTCGAGGAGAATGTTCAAGTCATAGTGGGACCGTTTTGACCGGTTAGAAATGGAAAATTGGACTATTTGGGTTTTTTGAGCGTTCAAGATTAGGTCATTTTCTTCGCACCACTGAAGAAGGGAGTTTGATTCCAGAAAGGTGACAAGTTCCAGTTCCTCCATACTAAGTCTGGACACAGTTAGGGAAGTGTCGTCCGCGAATAGGCATACATTTGCCTCCTTTACGCTAGATGGCAGGTCATTAATGAACAGAAGGAAAAGGATCGGCCCCAGGACGGACCCCTGTGGCACACCCCTCTTTACTACAGCCTCAGAAGATACATGGTTCCGTAGATAGCCTGTGTTATCAACTGCAGGTATGATTACAGTCTGCCTTCTACCTTCAAGATAGGACGAAAACCAGTCGAGAGCTGTGCCTCTAATGACCATGTTATTCATTTTGCTAAGGAGAAGTCTATGGTTGACGAGGTCAAAGGCCTTACTGAAATCTAAAAACATCCCAGCTACTGCTAGTCTAGAATCCATATCTTTTACTATTCCGTTTATGAGACTGAGAATTATTGCGCTTGCCGTTGATTTGTTTTTAACAAACCCGTGCTGACTTTTAAATAGTATGCTGTGTTTCTCAAGGAATATCCACAATCTACTCAGCACTGCCTTCTCAAAAACTTTGGAGAAGGTCGAGACCAGGCTTATAGGGCGGTAGTTGTTGCAGCACATTCTATCTCCATTCTTAAATATAGGTCTTATTAGTGATGCCTTAAGGTTGCTAGGAAATCTTCCCTCAACAAAGGAAGTGTTTATCAAGTGGCATAGAGGTTTTGTAACTACATCTGATATATATTTGAGCAAATTCGGGGATATTTCGTCAATTCCAGCAGACTTTTTATTTTTTAATCCGTTAATTATACTTTTAATTTCTTCCTCGGTAACGGAACTCAGAAAAAATGAGGAATTTATTTGTTTTTTATTTGAACTGAAAGAGGGAGTGTTTCTTTTTTTCAAACAAGCATGCTTTCCCACTTCAACAAAATGCTTATTGAAGGCCTCACATACCTCTTCTGGTTTGACCACCACATTACCGTTGTTGTTTTTAAGAGAAAATGCCTTCCTGTTCCCTTTTCCGTTTTGGTCTAATATCATTTATTACCTTCCAAGTTCCTACTGTTTTATTGCTCGACTTTTCAATTGTATTTAGTACTGATTGTGCTTTAATATCTCTTATCAAGTTTCTGTATCGGAGTTTCAGTCTCAAATAGTACTGTCTTAGGAAATGATCAGAGTGTAAGTCTTTTGTCTTTTCGTAATACTGGAAACACTGTTCTTTCAGATGAAGCAGTTCTGGAGAAAGTTTGATTCGTTTCTTGGGTTTATTCTTAATTATTTTATTTATTTTCGGAAATGAAATTTCAAAGTAATGGCCAAGTGTGCTGTTAAATATATTGTACTTTTCCTGCGTGCTTTCTGCTTTGTATAAATCGACCCAGCTCTCTCGACCAAGTAAATATTTAAAAGATTCCATGTTTGATACACTAAATTTTCTACAGTACCGAAACTTCGCCCCTGCGTCCTTATTGGATGGAGATATTTCAAGCTTTATAGTTTGAGCGTAATGGTCAGATAAAAATGATTTGACAACATCACTTTCGGGGCTGTTACTGTCATTCGTGAATATATGGTCTATGAGGGTACGTAAACCTAACGCTTCTCTTGTGTATGATTTTATGACATTGTGCAAATCATATGAAGCTAAGGTCGCAGTAAACTTACTAGCAATAAAACTGTCAGTGGACAAGTCAATGTTGAAATCTCCTATTAATACTATTTTAGAGTGTGAAGACGCATATTTATCTAAGCAGTCTTCAATATTGTCCAAGAAGATTTCATATGATCCTGACGGTGGTCTATACCCGGCTACGACTAGCAACTTTTCATCGCAACTGATTTCGACTGACATTGCCGATAATTCACATTCTCCTTCCACACTCAATTTGACAGTGTCAAGGGGTTGGTATTTCAGGTGTGGGCTGCACCAAATCGCAACACCTCCACCATTCGTTTCTGTTCTGCAGAAGGATGAGACATAGTCAAAATTTTGTATAACTAGGTTCTCAATTTCATGTCGTTTTAAAAAATGCTCAGATATATGCATAAGACATCTGGGGTTTCGTCATCAATAAATATGTCTAGAATATCCAGTTTGTTAAGTAAGCTCCTAACATTCTGGTGAGCTATTTTTAAGATCCTGTTAAATTCAAGGGGATTTACAAAATTACCGGTACACTTGTTATCAAGGGTGACTTATTATCGAGGGTCTTCTTATCGAGGTTCTACTGTAGTAGTAAGTTATCCGGAATTATTGTGAGAACAAATGTTTCTGAGCGTAGTCTTTTTGATAGGTTTTTCTGAATTGATTTCTATTCCCAAATAATTTATTGACTGTTGTTAATGAGTTGTAGTTAAGTTTGTATTTACAATTATTTCTTGGTTAATATTGGACGCAGAAAACTGAATTAGTTGAGTTTTTGCCACATTCATGGACAGGCCATTTACTGTAAACCAGTCCCCAAGGAGTTGAAATTCCTGATTTATTGAGGCTCGTATGAGCTCATTGTTTTGTCCTGTACAAATTAGAACGATATCATCTGCATATTGAAAGCTGGACATCTTAGTATCTTTGCATAGACCATTGAAATATATAATAAATAAACAATGGCCAAAAATGGAGCCCTGAGGAACTCCACTGGGGTTAATTTTCCACTCTGATTTATAATGTCTGCATATTTTGTACACCAAGTCTTTGTTTTCGGTTTTTAAATGACAAAATAGACTAGGCTAGGCCTACTACATTAGAGTTGAGGCCGTTGTGGGAATAGAAAGTATGAGCTGCACATGTTCATTTCACTAAATTGTCAGTCTCTACAAAGATTATCTAGGATTGTCATAGTTTTTGGTTTAACCGTAGGCAGGTACAGTTCCACTCAGAGAACCTGCAATAGATATTATCGGTCGAAATATCAATCAATATATATCAAGTTTGATTCGGTTCGATAGCTTAAGTTAAGTTTTTTAATGTAAATATTGAATTGAGCTATGATATTTTTTTGTTTTTTGATGATTAATAAATCTACTAAACAGTGTGGTGTGATCAGCGTGTGACTTGATTTCTGACAGAAACATTAGACTTAATTTCTGAAAAGCCGTAGTGGTAAACAATGTTGTATTTTGTGTTCAGGGGACCAATAAATCTCTACACCACTGAGTATCTTGTTAGCTGCACCCTTAAGAATAATAAGTTTTTATTTCAGATTAAGGTAGGTACACAAATGAGGTTCAGTCTTTTAAAAAAATAATTAAGAATCCTCGCTATCTTTGACCTTTTTTTTTCTAACGTAGGCCTAATTTTTACAATCTTTTTTTATATCTTTTTTTATCATTTTTGAAAAGAAGCCATCCTACAAAGGGGCCCTGTATTTCAACAACCTACCAGAACAACTTAGAAATGAACCAACTCACCGTTTCAAGAACCAATTAACAACATGGCTGCAAGAAAGGCCATTCTACTCAGAAAAAGAATTCCTTGACAACCAGCTTTAACAACATATTAAATCAACAAATTTTAATTATTATTCTGACGCATGTACTGTTCTCAACGAATATGTAAATAAAGATCATTGTCTATTGTCTATTGTCTATCATGTTTAACTTTTCAAACTTTATTGAATAAAATATAAACATAAACAAAACATGGTAACTTACATCTGTAACTAGACTTAGTATTTTTGGTTCAGAAATGAAGTTAACTTAACTTGTGCTTTAATTACTTTTAGTCTTTTCTACTTTTAGCTACTTTTAGTCTTTTCCCCTAAGTATTAATATTTTTCAATAGGGTAGATGTACGGTAATTGATTCTTATTGTTTTTTTTTTTATTTAATCTACAGTAGACTCCTTCTTATCCAGACACCTTTTAACCTGACGACACTCGGCGGAAATGTCATCTCTTTAACCTGATAATTTTTATTAGCACATTGGTTTAACCGGACTAGATCGGCAGGAAGTGGTCAGTAGGCCTACTGAAACAACTGTTCTCGTAGGAAAGATTTGAGACCAGTGATCACATGTCTAAATACAATGCTCTCCTAAATATAAGTCCAATATCACAGTAAACAGTCCGTTTTAACAAGTTTTTTGGGACGTTGGTTTAACCGGGAAAACCCGTTATCCGGACTGGCCTCGGTCCCGAAGAGTCAGGATAAGAGGGAGTCTACTGTATTTTTTTTCTTTTTTAGAAGCCAGGAAACTTTAACCATAGCATAGAAATTACATGTTAATACAACCATTCTATTTTTTTGTTTCATAAGTTATTTCTGTTTCAGCAACACAATTTAAAGTTGTTTGTATGCTACATCTTGGATTTTGTAATATTTAAACTGCAAAATAACAATGGAGTGGTTATTTGGAAAAAGAGTAACACCTGAGGAGATGTTAAGAAAAAATCAAAGAGCCCTGAATAAAGCAATAAGAGATCTTGATAGAGAAAGAATGCGAATGGAACAACAGGAAAAGAAGATATTGCAGACATTAAGAAAATGGCAAAAGAAGGGCAAATGGTGAGTTTATTTTCAAGTTCAAATAAGTTTTACACAATCATAGTACTCATTGTGTAGCCTAGTCAAAATATTTCTTGAAAGTATTGATGAATTCAGTTAACAAATTGTTTATATTACTTCCTGCGATCACTGTAAAATTGTGATTGTCTCTCATGATCAGGAACGTCTCCGTAATCTTAGAAAAAATTAGAAAATCTTCCGCATAGGACTACATGTGTTATTATTATTTTTAACGTCTCCTGTGGTAACAATAACAACTTGAATGTCTCTTTCGGTCACAGCACAGGCCTAACAGTGAACATCCACAGTTGCCGGGACATCATCGTCTCCTGTGATCGTGGCGAGATCATGAAATCTCCAATTGTGATGAAACCATAATTTTAATCTTGTAATCTTCATGGGCACTTTTTGCTAAAGCAATAAGTTATCGTAAGAGTAAACGCTCCACTAAGCTTTAAAATTGCTTCAACACCTCTAATGCAAATTACTATTTGAGGTTGGCCGGAAAGATACTTCCGCCATAAACTGATATCACGGGCCAACTGTTGGTCTAGCCTGACCTAAAAATTCCAGAGACGTGCAACCTGAACTTGAAATCAGGTGTAACTTGTGTATGAAAATAAGTTTGCAGCACTATGAATGACTTGCGATTTGATTTTTAAGACAACTTATATTTTACTGTTGTTTACAGCCTTGCCAATAAATTGTTAACACGTTCACTGCTGAAAACCTTAAAACATGCGCTCGCAAACTGCGGCGAGGCCCGGGCGGAGCTCCGGCGCGCTACTGAATCAGCGATCGCATTTGGCATTCAAATATCTCAGTAAGACGAAACACAAAAGAGCAGTGGTGATAGCTCTGCATTACCCCGAAAGTGGACGTAGTTCACTGACACACCCAAAGGTAGCAGCACTGCCTGGATCAATAACCAGAGTCTTTGTAATATGGCTCGAATAGAGAAAATCCCCAAAACCGGGACAAAAGCATTTCCAGACGGGATTTTACGGGAATGTTTAGCACCAACCTACACCTAAATAAAGCTTGTATTCTAAGCTAAAGCCTGGCAACAATAACACTGTCCCCGGCCGAGTGCTGGGCTCAGACTTTGTAGGCCGCAGCAAACATGTTAAGTGATTTATGGAGTTATCAATGTTTTTTGTTTTTTTTATGTAGATACAAATGATCAAATCATGAAAGTGGTTATTTTATCATATTAAATAGCTTTCAGAAATAGCCAATATTATTTTGTGACCAACTCATATCTAGACCTACAAGCTATTATCTTAAAGTTGGTTAAAAAATAATACTAGTAGTATGGATTATTTTACTTGGTGTATTAACACGTTGAGCGCTGACTACATCAATTTATGTAGTTGCGCCACTAGCACTCCTATCGGCAAAAATTAGTTCAGTATGAGTTCAGCCATTGCCGAGAAACTTTATAAGCGTTGCTAGCCTGTAGCTTAGAATGTGAGCTTTATTTTGGAGTAGGTTGGTACTAAAATTTCCTGTAAAATCCCGTCTGAAAATGCTTTTGTCCCGGTTTTGAAGATTTTCTCTCTTCAAGCCACATTACAAAGACACTGACTACTGAGCCAGGCAGTGCTGCTACCTTTGGGTGTTTCAGTGAACTACGTCCACTCTCGGGGTAACGCAGTACAATAACCGCTGCTCTTTTGTCATTTGTCAGATTGAAATATTTGAATGCCAATTGTGTTCACTGTTTCGGTGCTTCACCAGGGCCTCGCCGCCGTTGGCGAGCGCTTTTTTGAATATATGCCACACTCAACGTGTTAAGAATTTAAAAATAACTAATTAAAATTGTATTTGGGCCTACCTAAAATTTTTATGAAAACTGTAAAAAAATGTAGACTAACAAGGAACATGTATGTGAAGTATATAGGCTGTTTCGGCCCCAGTTGCAGGCAAGTCTGGAAAACCTCTTTGCACACTGGATATACGAATAACTTTTACAAATGACCAGTGACCTTATTACCAGTGTCGTTTTACGCAATCGTTAAGTATCAGTAGTTTACGCAACAATTGCGTAAAGATAGTGTTAACAACACAAGTAGAAAATTTTAGGTACAGTATGAGCCTTGGGGAGTGCCTTAAAAACTTCTACGAATGTCGTTAACACTATTTACGCGAGTTGTGTACACTACTTTACCTACGACAGTGATTTAATTACAAAAAATCACTACTCATAACTTCTAAAAGAGGTTATGTTTTTGTTTATATCCTCTCATTGCTACTGACAGTGAAGCAACAAAACATTGTACCAAACACTAATACTCAACAACTAAATTGGCCTGAACAGCTGATTAGTTGGAGTTGGAATCATTACAACTAGTGTACCTGTTGCTCGAATTCAAGCAATTGCGAAGTATTACAGGCGTTATTTTAAAACGAATAACAGTCATAATTTTCTATGACTTTAAAAGAGTCGGCTCAAATATTATGGAAATACTTATGATGTACATACAAGTTTGATATAATCAACATTTCTTGTAAATCTATACTCTTATATAAAAATCTAATGGTGTCTGTCTGTATGTGTATTACTAATAGGTGCAAAAACTACTTAACCAACTGGGCTTAAATTTTACAAAAATATAGCTACCATACCAAGGACCATTATTCAATTCAATTCAATTCAATATTTCTTTATTCATTGAAGCACAAAGTACATGAATAGTGTCATTCTCTTAAATGTTTTTATATTACAATGTTATATTCTATGGATACAAAGTTCTTAAAATCTAACATAAGTTTATACAAATTAAAAATGAATGCTCCTTCTAAAAAATTTAAAGTTCATCAAGGGAATACAATACCTTGTTGATGAGAAATGTTTTAAGACCCCTCTTAAATTCGACCATGCTTTTTGCCGATTTAATTTCATTTGGAATTTTGTTGTAAAATTTGGAGCCGGTATAACTTGGTTTTTTACTGTAAAGTTCTAATCTGTGGCGGTTTAGAGCAATGTTGGTTTTGTTTCTGGTATTGTAGTGGTGGTGTTCACCAGTTAACGCCAATTGAGAAAATCTGTTTTTAACATATAGAACTGTTTCATAGATGTACAATCCATATACTGTCATTATTTTTAATGATCTAAAATGCTCTTTTGAAGTTCTCGAGTCAAGGTCCAAAATAATTCTTATAGCTTGTTTTTGTAATTTTAGGATTGTTTCTAAGTTATTGATAGATGTAGCGCCATACAGAGATATTCCAAAAGAAATAACAGAATGTATGTACGAAAAGTATATTGATTTTAATGTTACTTGATCAAGAAGATTTTTTAATCTAGTTAATGCAAATAGACCAGATACAGTTTTTTTTATTACTTTGTTTGCGTGAGAATTCCAAGTTAAATTTTTGTCAATTTCAAATCCTAAGAATCTAATATTTTCTAATTCTTCAATAGGTTTCTGATTAATTTCTAGTGAAGGATTAATTGAAAGTCTTGTCTGACGGGTCTAAAAATTTATGAACTTTGTTTTATCTGGATTCAAAAGTAACTGATTGTTTTGGAAAAAATTTGAAAGTATATCTAGATTAGCATTAGCTGTCTTTTCAATTTCCTCTTCAGAATTAGCGGTAACTGTAAGATTTACATCGTCTGCATAAAGGTCAAGTTTGCTAGATTTAGTCAGCCCTGGTAGGTTTGTAACATAGCAAATGAATAGAAGGGGACCCAAGATGGATCCCTGTGGTACACCATGTTTAATAGTTCTAATTTTTGACTTGTGAGTAATTTTCATTTGATTATTGAATTGGATAGTTTCTACAAATTGTTTTCTATTACAAATGTATGATTCTAGCCATTGAAGAGATTTATTTTTTACTCCGATGCTTGACAATTTATTTAAAAGTAGATTGTGGTTTATAGAGTCAAATGCCTTGGTTAAATCCATGAAAATGCCAAGAGCCTTTTGTTTTGCATCTAAACAATCAATAACTGACTCTAAAAACTCTGTAGCAGCTGTCACAACTGATCTACCACTTCGAAATCCATGTTGACAGTCCTCAAAAAGGTGATTACTTTCCAGGAAGCTATATAAACGGTTGTACATGGCTTTCTCAAATATTTTGGACATGGCCGGAAGCAGAGCAATTGGACGGTAGTTTGATAATTCATATCTATCTCCTTTTTTGAATAGTGGAATTAATTTAGAAATTTTTAGTTTATTAGGAAAAATGCCTGATACAAAGGAAGAATTTACTAAATGAGCTATAGGTTTTCTGAGGGGTAATTTTGCTTTTTTGATGAGCACCACAGGGACCTCATCATAGCCGGTGCTAAATGAGTTTTTAAGATGACTTATTATTTCGTCTATCTCTTTCTCATCAACAGGTATACAATGAAAACCTGGAATTATATAATCTGACTCAACTACTTTTACACTGTCCTTTACATCCCCAACAAGTGAATCCAAATTAGGAACAATGTTTGTGTCAACCAAATCAGTAAAATAATTGTTAAATGAATTACATATAACATAAGGGTCTGAACAACATTGATTGTTAATATGAACACTAGTAATGTGGTTATCTGCTTTTGCCTTACCGACTTCAGAGTTAATAATTTGCCAGCTGGTTTTGTTCATGTTACTTGAGTTGTTTATTTTATTTTGATAATATAGTTTTTTTGCAGCTGTAACCTTATTTCTAAACATTTTATTCTTCTGTCTTAGTTGTTTGTACATGGTTTTGCTTTTTAACATTCTAGCATTGTTAGCAAACTCAATAATTGATTGTTTTTCAATCTTTAGCTCTTCAGTAAACCACCTGCTTCTATGTCTATATTTTCTACATATTTTCTTAGGAAAACACAACTCAAAATAATACATAAAAGTTTGGTGAAATACATCATACTTTGACTCAACTGGAGCAAAAAATACATTAAGCCAAGTTTCAAGGCTAAGAACTTCAATAAAGTGATCTATATTTGCAGTGCTAAAGTTCCTAGAATATTCAAGATATACAGCATTATCAGGACTATCATTTTTACTATTTATTACAAAGAGTTGACCATCATGGTCTGACAGCTGAGTATTGAAACCAATTACATCGAAATAGGCATTATTTATATTAGTAAAAATATTATCTATGGTGCTTTTTGTTGTTTCAGTAATTCTTGTGGGAAAATTAAGAACTGACTGGAAACCATTGGCAAGAACAACATTGTTAAGTTTATTTCTATTACCATCCTCAAAATTCATCATGTTGATATTTATATCACCCATTAAGACTATGTGTTGGTATTTTTGAGAAAGTATTCCCAACAAAATATTTATTTTATCAATAAATTCTACTTCAGTTTTTTTAATAGGATTTCTATATAGGCCAACTAACAAAAATTTAGATTTTTTGGGCGGTAGTATCTTTTGAAATTCTACTAAACAACATTCAAATGTTGTTTCAGATAATAGATGATTTATTTCTTCTAAAATGATTTCTTTTGATTTAATAAAAGTTTTTGATAAAATGATTACCCCCCACCACGGCTGTTACTGCGAGCAAAATGTGCACTTAGGTTGTACCCTTTAATATTAATTCTCTCTATGGATGTTTGAGTCAGTTTGTGCTCACTCAACACGACTACATTTGGATCTATTTCAGCTAATGTTATCTCTAATGAATCAACATTTGATTTAAAACCCCTTATATTTTGGTGAAAAATACTGAATTCATTTATCTTAGTTTTATCAATATCATGTGATGGTTTATTGTGATGGTTGTCTAACTTATTACTAAAAAATTACTATTAATACTAGAATTTAACAGGTTGTTGATAGTAACAGGACTACTACTTCCTACACTGACATGTGATTCACTTTTGGAGCTTTTGCTTTCACTCAACACATCTGAGATCATGGAACTTTTATCATTATTGCAAGCACTCACAGACTCTTCATTTTTTTCAAGAGACAGTTGATGTTGAGATGATGGCTGAGTAGGAGGCGTTAACTGTTGTGTGAGAGTTGGGGGTTGGTCTGCAGTAGTTGGATGCTGTGATGTATCATATGGTGCCTTCAGGTTGGGTTGTGTCATACGATCTAGCTGTTTTTTTCCCAGGTACTTGAAGCTGTTTTTGTATGTTACAATAATGATTGAAGCGCCGGTATTTTGCTGAAATTTTTTAATATTTTCAGCAAAATGAGCAGGTGTAATCCGGTCCCGGAAGCAGCCCATCGGTGAACAGATGAGTGTTTTTAGCTTTTTTGTTTTAAAATCTTCTGTTAGTTGTGAAAAAGCGGCATCATACAAGCTGTTATATTGCGGAAAGTTATTTGCATTAAGGTAGTATCTGGGCTTGGTGACAAGGCTGTATACTGTAGCTCCATACTTGGTTTTTTGGAATGTGAGGTTTTCATAACAGTAATCAGATTGACAGGGCTTACCAAACTCTTCTCTAAAAACGAGAGCCACACCTCTGCTCATTTGCTTATCGTCAGAGAAGTCTGACGATACACAGTGTGAAAAAGCTACACTCTCATCAGTCTGATACCTATGAATTGCATCCCTCATATTACCCTCCATTATTTGGATGTCTTCTACATTCAAACTTGTTTTTAATGTTGTTAAAAAAGCATTCCTTATGGTGTTTAGCAGAACGGCTGGGGTTTACCTTGGTTAGTTTAGCTGGTTTATTGTTTTTATGAGATGAGAGATCTGTTTGGGCTTGCCAGCTTGCAACACTACAAATAACAGTGTGGGCTAATTCATTCTTCCCAGCATTGTTGAGGTGGAGGCCATGCTTGGTAAAATGAGACTTGTTTAAGTAGCCTATGTCAACAAGAGTAACATTGTCTATCCTCAACACCAATTCCGCTATGTAGTTGTTCAAAGCATTTAATTCTTGATTTGTTGTGTGGTTGAGTGGAATGTCGTATCTCATGGGTATTGTAGTTAAAAACACCTTTCTACATTGACTGATTGATTTTAGCTTGCTTTCTAAGGATTTATATATTTCTTTTAAGTTGTTCTTAAGGCTGTCATTGGTACCTCCTAAAATCAATACAGGTGCTTTATTTTCAATTTGAGTTTGAGTCAATAACCTGTAATAATGTTGTATTGGCTCTGACATACCCGAATACATTGATTTTTCCTGAGGTCAGGCTTTCAATTTTATTCGCAATAGTTGCACCTTGGCTGTCAGAGCATAGGGTTAGCTTCATAGGAGTTATCCGAGAGAGGAGGTGTGCAGACTGTCTTTTATTTCTACGGTTTTTAAAACTACCAGCTTTACTTTTTGTTTTGTTGTCTCTTTCCTTACTTCAGGGCCGGCTCAAGGCAAAATACTAACCCGGGCAAACTGCTGTTTTGGCGCCCCCCCCCCCCCTCCCCGGTGATGCTCCCGGTTGAATCAAAATCAAGCAATGGGAGAAATATACCCTCCAACTGGTTTTTTGAAGCATTAAAACTAACAGTGAGTTTATAATAATTTTCAGTGATATAGTTTTCAATTTGAACATATTACTTAGTTGAATTAGTTTTAAGTAAAAAAAAAAAACAATACTTTAGCAAAATAGAAAAATTATTGTAGAAAAATGTCCATCAATTTTGTGCAAACATTAAAGTGTATGTTTTGCGTTTAAGAGTTGTTCGAAAGTATTTTTCGGGGTTAGATGAAGATATTATAAACAATGTATAATTCAACATAGAATTTTATTTTACATAAACAAACTTAATCCTACGGACACGGACAGAGATAAATGAAAGTTAGAATGAAACTTTTCGAGCTTTCTTTTCCGCAAAGTCCTTAATAAAAGTGTCTATATCTATTTTTTGTAACACGTCATATTCGATTGACATTAGTGACAGTCCTACTAGTCGTTCTTGGGACATGTTAGATCTTAGGTAGTTTTTGATTAGCTTCAGTTTGGAGAAACTCCTTTCTCCCGAGGCTACGCTTACCGGTATAGTTAATATTATCCTGAGGGCAATACACAGGTTAGGAAAGTTTTCACACAACCTGTTTTTCGTTAAGTACTTCAATACGTCCATAGGCTTGCTGCCACAGTTTTCTGGCAATAGGGTTTGAACTACTAACAGTTCTTGGTACATTTGATGCCCCTTAATGTCTCGGTGGTCCCCATCTGTTAAAGCTAGTTGTAGGTCGGCACACTTTTTTAGCAGTAAGCTTTTGTCCTCTTTCTTTATGTTGTAGCAGAAACCAAAGACGTCATTGTAGTTGGACAGCTGAGTAAACCTTTCTTCAAGGGAATTTATTGCACAATCCAGGACGTGGTAATAGAAATTACTTCTGAAAGCCTTTTTTGGATCCACTATGGGCTCGTCTGGTGCTTCATAATCAAACTGCCGTTTGATTTTTCTCGCTCGAACTTGGTGTTCAGGAGGAAAAGATGCTTCAATGTCAACTGTTTCTGATACTTCTCTGGCATCAACTAGAACTTCTTCAAATCCTTTCTCAGTCCTCATCTTGTCAAAATAGGTCTTTGCACTAGATATCAGTTCAATTGCATTAGCAATACTGAAGTCTTCTTTTTGCAACTGCTTACTGATAACATTTATTCTAGAAAGAATAGCATGCCAAACTATCAAGCTGCAGATGAATCTGTAGTTTTTCACTTTCCGAGCTAGACCTAATGCAGCATTTCTTCCATAGGCGTCAATAGCTGAGTCTGTTGACAACTCAAACAAAGCGTCGAAGATTTCTCCTAACTGATAGCGGAAAGGAATGACTGCATCGATACGGCTCTCCCATCTAGTTTCGCTAAGTGGTTTGACTGTTAGGGAAGTCACATGTTTCTTCAACACCGACCATCGGTGAGTCGAAGCAGAAAAATAGTTATACACTTCTTGTATAATCATGAAAAATCCTACAGCTTCATTACAGGACAAAGCAGAGTCATTCACTACTAAGTTTAAAGAGTGTGCACTACAAGGAACGAAAAATGCGCGAGGGTTCAGTGTTAGAATTCTGTTCTGCACTCCTGCGTTTTTCCCTTTCATGTTTGATCCATTGTCATACCCTTGTCCCCGCATATTCTTCAATGACAGTTTCATATCTTTAAGCTTGTTTAAAAGGACGTCTGTCAAAGCTTCTCCAGTTGTAGATTCAACTGGGATGAACCCCAAGAAACGTTCATGAATTTCGGGTTCTTCTCCTGACTCACATTGCACAAATCGAACAACTAGCGACATTTGTTCTGTTCGGCTTACATCAGGTGTACAGTCTAAAATGACAGAATAGTACGTAGACTTAAGGACATCACTTAAAATGTGATCGTGAATCATTGAACCTAGCATTTTAATTATTTCATTTTGCACGTTCTTTCCTAAATAGTGTACATAGGTTTCTTTAGAAGTAATCTTCCTGATGTGTTCTGCAATAACAACATCAAATTTACCAACAAACTCTACAAGTTTGAGAAAGTTTCCATTTCCCCTTTCATTTAGTTTGTCCGAAGATCCCCGAAAAGCCAGGTTTTGTGATCCAAGAAACTCTATTAAAATCACTATTCGCTTGATAACTTCTTTCCACCGCTCCACTTCACGTTTGATCATTTCCTGGTTTTTCGCATCAATGGTTTTACTAGACTTTAACCTAATTGAACAGTCCATCCAAGTCTGGAATGCTTGCATATGTGATGGAGATCCCTCGTGTTCAGATAAGAGCCCTGATATGTGTTTCCAATCACAGTAACCATTTTCAGAGGTCAGTGGCGAAGAATGAGTTTTACCAAATAGTCTGCAGCAAAAACAAAAAATTGCGTCTTTACATATTGAGTATACAAGCCAGGGACGCGAAATTTCTTCACCATTGTCCATGCGCCTACGGTAGGAATTTACGCTGAAACGACGTCCTTGATTATTAACCGGGAATTCTACATCAAATACTTGTTCAGGTCCTCGTTGTACGATGATGTCGCTAATAGAGGTCGGTATGTTAGCAGGCCAGTTTCCGGGATCATGAGATACAACTTCGTTTTCTACAGGTTTCGGTTCCTGCGAAAAAATAAGAAAAATTAAGTACCAGCCCGAGCCCGAGCATATAAAAATTGTATAAAGGCTTACAAAATTGTTTTGACTACAAGCAGTTAAGACTCTGATGCTTACAATTATTTTAACGTTCACATCTTATCTTTCAAAAAAAATACCAGCAAATAAATTTGCATTTACAGTAAACCTCGGATTATCCGGGCCCGAATCATCCGGATCACTGTTAATTCTGACGAAAACAATACTTTCTCCTTATACTATGTATAGGGGGGAGAAAGTAAAATTATACTTATATTTCAAATGTAGGTAAGTTTAAATGGAAATGGACACAAAAAAATGCAGTTGGATTAAAAGAGCAGTATCGTAATCAAACCATTATTTATAAATTTACCTCGATAAACTGGAATAAACATGGAGAAATTAACAATTATACTTGGTGATAAATATCTAGAGATATCAGACACATGTAAAACCATATGTTTTACTGTGTTAACCATTATCATAACAACTATTACACAATTACTGTGACTTGACATTTACATTTTCAAACTAAATTTGCCTTTGAATGGTTTGCTTGAATTTTTAACATAAAAATTAAGCCTTTTTAAATTTACGTTTAAAAAAAGAAACCTACAGGTACATAAAAAAAATAATAGACCCAAATTACGAGTGTTAATGGTTCTCTGTTTTACGGTACTCAATAAGCGTAAAAGAAGTCCCCGATCTCATGCCCGGATCGGAGACCAGGCCGCGGATGGAACGGATCGGTGTGACAATGCGCGTGCGGGTGAATAGGGGCGACAGGAGCTCCAGACTACCGCCGCCATCTTGTCAATTTCCCCTCCGTCCGCGCCGCTCTTTCAGTCGCCCCCCCCCCCCCCCCAATTCCTGTACTGTACAGCGTTCCGACTGATTTTCGTACTCCCCGTTCCTAGCGGCGGTTAGCAACATCGTGCTGAGACTTTTGAGCCCAGGTCTAGCGCACCCTTAATCCTAAGTACTAAAATAAAAACACATATCATGATCTCTTTACTTACTTCAACGGATTTGTCAATAACTGGTGGTTCAGGAAGAAGCGAAGTATTCTCAGATAATATCTCCTTTTCGTTTCCATCGGGTTTTGTTACCTTATTTGTAGTATTGTCAATTTTCTCACTTGATGATGCAGTTGTCAAGAACTTTTGCAACACTTTGGATTGCTTCTCATCTTCTTTAGAACGCTCTAGTTTCCTTTTGCGGTGAAATGCTCCCGAAGGTTTTTTATTACCGGACATTTCCAATTTGTTTGTAGCACACGTAAATACTCACATGACATACACACACACTTAACACAATTAGATACGTATAATTAATTGTAATCTTAATTCAACCTGCAACGCAGCGTGCGGATTAAGAGCTGTCCATTTGACGTTTCACTCACCACTGGTTGCATGAGTCATCGGACGAGTCTATGATTCTAAAAGGGGGTGGGGCGCACGTAACGTAACCTGGCCGCTATTATGTATTGAGCTCGAGTAAGCTTGTAAATATTTAGTATTTTATATGAGGTAGCCTATGCAAAACTACTAAACAACTGTTATGTTATGGACCCATATTATCAAAGTTTACGTTGCTTTAAGTTCTAAAAATGTAATGCAAGTTATTTTCATGATCTCTTATGGCGGGCGCTTTCGCCCCCGCGACAGAACAATTAATTGTGTGCAAAATATTATTTAAAAAAAAAAAAAATTTTTCGGCGTTTCGGCGCCCCCTAACCCACGGCGCCCCGGGCAGCCGCCCGGGTTGCCCGGCCCTTAAGCCGGCCCTGCCTTACTTGTTGAGTTATTTCCCCTACTATAATTATTTTGCACGTTGATGTTAACAGGTTCGGCTGTGCTACCAGCAGGACGGGATTTGTTGTCACTAACATGGTTCTGTAGTACTTGGAAGCTATTGTAGGTCTTAATTGTTGTCCCGGTGTGGATGTTCTTGGGGTTTACATTTCTATTTGTTTTTACCTTAGTCCAAACATGTTCTGGGTGATCTGTATTAGGATTTTCAGGTCTTGGGCAGGATAGGCTTGTTTGACTCTGTGGTTTATTGTCATTGGTTAGGGGATTCAGCCCAGTTTGACTTTTAACTGCTTCGGAAGGTTGTTTCTTGTTAACCTTCTTTATCAATAATGTGAAGAAGGAATTATCATCAAAAACAGAAGGGTTGAGTAAAAAGTATGCTAGAAGTGAACGTTTAGTAATTAATTCTTGGCTTGTTAAGGTCGATTGTCGTATATACTCAATGTCAATGGCTCTGCCCTCAATTATGTCATGGATAAAGGATTCAATGAACCAGCAAGCAAAGATTCCACAGTCAAAGCTGTTTGGCTGTAGAGGACAATTGACTGATGTAAAACTAGCCTTTAGTGTCTCACCACCCAAGTAGCTAGACAGCTTTGATGCAACTCCCTTGGCTGATGATAAATTAAAGTCTTTCATGGAATCAAAATGATAGAAACCGTTTGTGCTCCCATTGTACAGCAAAACACTCCAGTGCGATCCACCTTCCTTGTTCAGTTCTTGCGAATCATTCACTGGCATGATTATTATAGTCTTAGACCTTATATTTAGAGGATCCAACAAGTAAGTAAACTCTTCAAGACTCTTTACAGCGTGGACTATCAGGGGGTTTAAAACTATACAAGATTTAGACTCCAAGAATCTATCATTTATAGTTTGAGAGTATTTTTGAATCGTAAGGTCAGTAAGCCAGTTTGGCCCCAGCAGTTCATTTGAGAGCTGATTTGAGTTGTACAAAATGTGATTACAATTGTTTTCTGACTGTTCTATTAAGCTAGGTTCATTTGAACAACTTGCAGTAGTGGTTAGAGTTTTCATTTCTGGCATATTAAACTCGGTATATGAATCAGAATTAGATTGCAAAGAATCCTCTTTGACTGTCAATAGTGGGCTGCTAGCTACGAAGGATGTTTGTGTACCTGACAGATCAATGATAGATTTGTTAGTTATTTCGGTTTTTTTATGTGTCAATGGGGATTTGGTTTTGTCTAGGGTCTTAACAAAACTAGTTTCAACTTCTTTAATAGCCTGTTGAAATCCTTTACCCTTCAAATTTCCGAGTCGAGCTTTATTTTCAAGGTATGAGCATATATCAATCTCTTTGATGATTGCTGTTTGTTTTGTTCCATAAAATTTTACTTTGTATTTCAGCAGGTTACTGTTATCATCGATTTCAGTAATAGTTGCAGGCCAGGAGGAGTGCCCCTTGAGCTTAGCAAAAACTTTGTCCCCAACTTTAAACTTAGGTTGTAATTGTCTCTTCATTGTTTTATCTTAAGATATAGAAATACAATTATTTTAAAATGTGGAGTCCAGCAGTACTTGGGAAGTCTATGCAGTATAGTCAATGGTAGCAATAAAATATAACAAAAATATTTGTATTTTTGTATGGTTTTAAAAAATAAAATTTTGTTCAAATTAAAACGTTTGTAAATAAAGTTGCTTGTATGAATAAAGTTCAAGGAAGTACCAGGTCAGGAACCAGTGTCCAAAGATCAGTCACATAGATAGTCACATAGATAAGACTGCTTGGAGTTGCCCAACTTTCCTTATCAGATCTGATAAGGGACCTGTTCTAACTCCAGCTACCTGCCTATCCAATAATTTCCAGGAAAGGTTTTAGTGTTTATCTCACCTTATTCACAAAGCAAAGTTTTTTTTCAAATGATACACTTAAAAACAAATCACTGATTCTTTACTCACAAAACTATATACAAATTAAAGCTGAATTATTATTTTTACCATGTAAAACTTTAAAAAATCAGAGAGCACATCTGATAGCAAACTACTGACTGTGGGTCTTCCCCCACCCTCCCATTATAGGACTATTTACATTACAATACTGACCGTAGGCTTTGCCCCTTTGGCTTTAAAAGTTCTGAGGTGAACATTTTAAAAGTAAATATTGATTGGTCTCCATGGCTGTGATGAGAACACTAACAAAGTTTGTTTACATTTGCTTTGACATTTAAATATAAACAAGAAGAACTGCTAAACTGCATATTTCACAATTTCAGACATAGGCCAGTCAAATCGTACATAAAAAGAGGCTAAAATCGCAAAGCGTGATGTATTGCTGCATTTTTAATATGTTGTTGGGACCAGTTAGGGTAACTCAAAACCAAGTTTGCAGCTTCGAGATCCCTGTGCTCCCTGCGTAATAAGTAAAATATTACAAAATTAATGTATTTTTTTTAGTTTTTGGTCTATAACTTTTTAATAGTGCATTTTTCTTAATACTACTCAAATGTAATAATTAAAGTACATAAATATTCCAACAATTTAAGCATAGTTTCATTTTTGTGTGTCAAATAGTTTGTGAGCAATGATTTTTCAAATATTACAAATTTGTTTAAGTAATTACCATAATTTACATTTTTCCTGGGTTCTACCCACAAAAAATATGAAATACCCATATTATGGCAGAATTCTTAAAACTGCTTTTGTAGTAAATTGTATTGGCTTTCGTTTTATCACAAAGCCAAGTCCGTAACTTTAACACTTTTCGGGAAACTATACAAATAATAATTTATGAATATAATTTTTGTTTCATTTAACTAGTTTAATTGTTTTTACAACATGGGTTTAAGCTATTAAGAGTTAGATAAATACATTTCACTATGCTTTAGCTAATAAACAAATATATAATATAAATTTGTGTTAAAACAACTTACAATAAATTTCCCCACCGCAGAAAATGATCAAATATATCGGTCTCGGCACTAAGCCTTACCGTACCACCTATGGTAATACAGTAGCTACTTCCTATCGGTAAGTAAAAAAGAAGAATATATGTTAAATTAGTATTTATTTCTATTAAACTTGTCTTCTTTATGTTAAGTTTTAGATATTGTTTTTGACGCCATTCCATGTACTGATTTATGTACAATATGAAACAAAGACGATTTGATTTGATTTGAGCACAATCGTTGCGTAAACTACTACGGTATATATATTTATTTGTTCCTGTTTCAAATATTTATGTGATGCATTTTTAACTACAATAGTACATTTTCTACATCAATAAGACTCATGCTTATTGCTGATGTACTTTTTCCCGCAGCATCTTTTCCGAGAGCCTGAAAGACGACCTCCTGTTGTGTCAACTGTATTCACTGGTTAAAAGGACAAGGACGTCACTTGCAGGATAAAAAAAAATGGAAAAATGACTTTGTCAAGTTAAAATGGCAGTGTTTTGATCTGCTATTTATATCTATAGGGTGAATATTATTGATTTTTTACTGCATTTAAATCGGTCCCGGGTCCACGTCTTACCATGAGTACTACGGTAATAGCTCATTCCCTATATAAGAAATTTGCTAAAACCTTGTAATTTCGTTTATCTAGATGTCGAAAAAATATCATTATTTATACATAGCCGGGACTGGTTTACTTTTTCGACTTCAAATTACCAGAGGTCAAAAACCCCTTCCGTTCAAGTTTATGTAAATGTGTGTGTATGTCCATCAGCACATAAACTAGAGTAAAACTCATCCAATTTTGATTAAATTAGAAGCAACTGTTATTCTTACGTCCGAACGAGTTTGCGAACCGGTATGATCATACTAAAGGGAGCGGGGTTTTATGGGATTAAAATAGGTTTCCCCATTCTCGCCCTAAACATTCCTCCTAGGAAGCTGGAGAAAAGTGCCTAATTGCTTTAGAAAACCTTCGGTTCCGCCTGTTGTAAAGGCAGCAGCCAGCGCTAAGGTAAACTTATCACGCTTTCCCCCCACCCAAGATGCAGCTTCCTTCCACTCATTTCGAGCATTCCACCAAGTGCAAAAAAAATTTTTAGGGATTGAAAAGGATCCCACAGAGTGGGGTTGGTCAAATAGCACATCAGGATTGGTTCCAGTGACAACCTCATGCAGTCTAGCTCCATCCAACCTTTTGAAACCAATTGCATGTAGGTGCAAAAAGGGATGCACGAGTGCTTGCACATGTCGAAAGGCCGGGCTAAAGTGTTCACCATTATTTACTCCTTGCTCTGCTAAGAATTGCCAAAATGTCACATTACTATTTATTGAGGAGGATGAAGGTGACCCTGACGATAATATGTCTTTACCTTATGAGTTTGAATCAGGGAACATTTATAATACCTTGCCTTCAGTCACAGAAAACATACTACTATAACAAAGTATGTTTCTGTGCTTCAGTATAATTGTAATAAATTAATTAATTGGTATAATTATAATTAAAGTAATTATAAGAATGTTTTGTCATAATTTATATTTAAATATAACTTTTAACCTTAAATATGTTTTTTCCTCATTTAGTTTTATCACTTAATGGTTGGGGGACATTATTTCAACTCATTAAATAAACATTCGTGATATTAATAAATTGTTATTTGTATGGTTTTTAGAAAAGTGTTGGTGGTATGGACTTGGCTTTGTGATAGAACGAAAGCCAATAAAATTTACTATAAAAACAGTTTTTAATAATTCTCCCATAATATGGGTTTTACATAATTTTCGTGGGTCTAAATCAGGAAAAATGTAAATTATGGTAATTACTTTAAAAAATTTGTAATGTTTAAAAAATCATTGCTCACAAACTATTTGACACACAAAAATGAAACTATGCTTAAATTGTTGGAAATTTTATGTACTTTAATTATTACATTTGAGTAATATTAAGAAAAATGCACTGTTAAGAAGTTATAGACCAAAAACTAAAAAAATACATTAATTTTGTAATATTTTACTTATTACGCAGGGAGCACAGGGATCTCGAAGCTGCAAACTTGGTTTTGAGTTACCCTAACTGGTCCCAACAACATATTAAAAATGCAGCAATACATCACACTTTGCGATTTTATTGTCCAATTTGACTGGCCTAACAGCTGATACAAAGAAATTAAATATAATATTTTCCATATGAGGTAGGTTTATTTTAAGCTAACCTTTTATCATGGATTATTTATTCTAAAACTATGTCAATGATTATAGAAAAAAAAGATTTTATCACAGTTGCTGTATCAACTCCGGCTCTGCTTTGGATTTTTTAAAGCGTCTTAAGTTAATAATCTTAAGGGAAAATAATGTTATTGATATGTTTTCATGGAAACAGTATGAAAATTACAATGTATAGATGTTTTGTATGAATTTGGAGGCTACTTTAAATAAATTCTAACTGCTTCACATGTGTTAGATTAACTTAACATAACTTGCACATCACATTGTTTTTAGCGAATTTCCCATATAGGGAAAGAGCTATTACCGTAGGTCTCATGGTAAGACCTAGACCCGGGACCGATTTACTTTTTCTTTTGAGGTCCCCAGAGGCCAAAAACACCATCCGTTCAAATTCAATATATATATATATCTATCTATACTATTATAAAAAAGAGGTGGTTGCTGTATGTGTGTATGTGTGTATGGGAAAAGTAAACTCGAAAAATACTGGTCGGATTAGGCTGAAATTTGGCATGATGATAGCTCACATTCCCGATTAACATATAGGCATATTCTTATTTCAAAAATCCTTTCGGGCTCCGCCCCAGTGGCTCTGGAGTTTCCCATGTTAACCTTACGAGAAATGGAATTATTGAATCTTAACAGCTGTTTCAATTAAACAAGTTGGTTCTGTTCTATGATGTTCAATAGCATTAAAGTTACAAGGATTACCAACAGGGTGCAGCACTATTATTTTTTTAAACTTATGACAACAGCTAATCTGCAACCAAAAGGTGAGTGAGCGTAGCGAACGAACTTCAACCTGGAGGCGAGTTAGCGTAGCGAACGAGCTAACCTGAAGGCAAGTGAGCGCAGCGAACGAGCTCCAACCTAAAGGTGAGTGAGCGTAGCGAACGAGCTCCAACCTAAAGGTGAGTGAGCGTAGCGAACGAGCTCTAACCTAAAGGTGAGTGAGCGTAGCGAACAAACTTCAACCAGGACGTGATTGAGCCATGCGAACGAGATAATCTTGAAAATTAAGAAGTTAAACGGGGCAAAGCCCGCGGGTTACAGCTAGTCTATATATATAAAAGGCAAAGCCCTCACTGACTCACTGACTGACTCACTCACTCATCACTAATTCTCCCATTTCCCATTTACCTAGGAGGCTGAAATTCGGTACACCGATTTTTTGGGCATTACCTAGGAAAACTAAGTAGTTTTTATTCTGATCGGGCTTCCGGGCTCCGCCCCAGTGGCTCTGGAGTTTCCCATGTTAACCTTATGATGTTTCATATTTAAAAGGAGTTAATGAATCTTAACAGCTGTTTCAATTAAACAATTTGGTTCTGTTCTGTGATGTTCAATAGCATTAAAGTTACAAGGATTACCAACAGGGTGCAGCACTATTATTTTTTTAATTTATGACAACAGCTAATTTGCAACCAAAAGGTGAGTGAGCGTAGCGAACGAACTTCAACCTGTAGGCGAGTTAGCGTAGCGAACGAGCTAACCTGAAGGCAAGTGAGCGCAGCGAACGAGCTCCAACCTAAAGGCAAGTGAGCGCAGCGAACGAGCTCCAACCTAAAGGTGAGTGATCGTAGCGAACGAAGTTAAACTCATGAAGTTAAACGGGGCAAAGCCCGCGGGTACAGCTAGTATCTTATAATTTTTCAAAAGCTGATCTTGTTTTTTCTGTTTTCTACAAATGTTTCCCACTCTAGCCTCATTAGGTTGTCCATAATAATGATTATAAAAACTAAAAAAAAAACACATAATTTTCATTTATCTACTTGGTGGTGCTCTCTGACTTTCCAATGCTTCCATAGTTTGCAAATCAGCTCCAATGCTGCTCATTCAAATGGGTGAATGGGGGTGATTGGGTGCTGTTCATTCATGCTGTCATTGCTCTTTCAATGATTGCTCAAGAAATGCTGCACAGTGTTAATTCAGTTTTCTTTTTAGTATATCAAATTGTCCGGGCCACATCGCTTTTTTCCATTGTAATATTTATGCCAACCCAAATTCAAAAATAGTAAATATTTCATTTGAACCAAGTCAGTAAATGTTTGTAGCACTTAAATTGCAATTAAAATATTAACAGCTGATCATAATGTAAACAAATATGTTCTTCGTAAGGATAACATGGGGACTTAAAAAACCACTGGGCAGAGCCCAAGGGGCTTTTTCAAAATTGTAAGGTCAGTTTGTAAATCTATACACCTAGACGAACATTTTGGTATATAATATGAGGGGTTAAATCTTAAAACAATAAAGCCTTAAGACCTATTTTGCTTGGAGCGACTGTAGCGATAGTCGCACAGCAAATATCGCTCAGCTACTATTGCTGTTACGGCGGCCATTTTGCTTAGAGCAATTGGTTTTCGGTCGCCGCATGATTTTTCATAGTTAGTTGAATACCAGCACTCACAATGGTGAAGTCGTGAGTGTGTGTTTTAACTTGTTAAAGTATCTCCTCAGCGAGGAGTTAGAAGACGAGGCTCTACTTGACCCTTGTGGAAGTATCAATTGACGATCGATAGAAAATACATAGTGATACGTAGGATTTGGGACGGATACGTATCACTAGATGTCACTAGATAGGATATAAATAGAAAACTGTAGTGATATCAAAGGAAAAAATATATTCATATCACACAAAAAAATATTTATATCAATAAGACATAAATATTATGTATTTGTTTGTACATGAATGTCGGAAAATAAAGCCTGGAGTCTAAATAAAAAAGATTTATTCATACAAAAAACTGATACCGGTACAGTATTAACACTCACACTACAAAACAATACAATCGTAACAGCACATGAATAGAAAAATTCATGTGAACAAAAGAGTAAATCATGGTTATTTTAACTCCTATTATTAATGTGCCTAGTGAACAGCACTGTTTTGAGGTTCTGTGCATGTGTCGCTGTGCATCAGTCGCGGCGCGATTATCGCAAGACTAGTATCCAGGGCTGTGTTCCACAACTGTAGCTAGCGACTCTTGCGACAGTCGCTCTAAGCAAAACAGGACATCACAAACTCCGATAGAACAGTACCCAGCTACTATCGCGGAGCGATTATCGCTACTCGACTATCGTTGCAATCGCCCAAGAAAAATAGGCCTTTTTATTGTTTACAAAGTTTCATGTCTCGTATTAATAATATAGATTTTACTGTTTCTCTCTCAATCTTTGAACCTCATTGGTCCGTTACCTGTGTTATGAGTGAAACGATGCTGTTATGAAAGTAAACAATGCTGTTATGTGAAACTTTTCAATTCTAAGAACTGAACTGAAACAACTACTTTAAAAAACGGTCGTAGGTCAACTACTATAACAGCATTGTTTTTTTTTTTACTTAACAACACTGGTACGGTAACATAGCAATGAGGTTCAAGGATGGAGAGAAAAGAAGTAAAATTGTAATGCTTCGAACTTCAACTAATCAGCTGTTCAGGCTCATTTTATTGTTAATTTGTGGTGCAATTAGTGTTTGATACAATGATTCGTTGCATCACTGTCAGTGGCAATGAGATGTTATAAACAAAAACATCCTCTCTTAGAAGTTTTTAATAGTGATTGTAAGTAATTAAAAAAACTGTTGAAGGTAAAGTAGTGTACTCAACTTGCATAAATAGTCTTAACGATACTCGTAGAAGTTTTTAAGGCACTTGCCAATACTCGTACCTTAAATTTCTACTTTTGTCGTTACTCTACCTTTAAATGTGATCGTTACGTAAACTACTATTTCATAATACAAATACTTCATTAAAACTGAAAGTGAAATCTGTAGTTAAATTGAAGCATTGCGCTGCTTTTACTTTATCTGTTTTATATTTTTACAGGATGCGGTAAAAATAATGGCAAAAGACCTAGTGAGAACGAGGCGCTATGAAAAGAAGTTTATGATGATGAAAGCAAATATTCAAGCAGTCTCTCTTAAAATTCAGACCCTCCGTTCTCAAAATGCTATGGCTCAGGCCATGAAAGGAGTTACAAAAGCAATGCAGAATATGAATAGGTACGTTGAGTATCTTTGGAAATTGTTTAAAAATAGAATTGGTAAATTTAGTGCAGGTGTTTTGATTTTTAACAAGTGATTATTGTCTTAAACTGAATTCTTGAAGTAGGTTATAAAAGAAAATAATAAGGGGTAAATGGGAGCCTGAGATTTTGAGCTAAGCTTTTAGGTAGCCTATAATGAGTGAGTGTTGTAAATACCTTACATAATTGTCGTAATAAAAATGAATTGTTACAAAATTCATATTATGAAACAAAACTACATATCTTTTTACAGGTGGGCAATATTTCCTAAATAATATTTATCAGTTTAAATGCTTAAAATACTGGGAAAAAATTGTTTGTTCTTGAACTAAAAAGGCAATGACTGAGGACAACTTCCAAAGACTTGAGAAATTTGAAATTATATCTTCACTTTCATTTATCAATACTATCTTTAAAGATAAGGAAAGTATTGCCACTTTAGGTTTTGATTTTTACACTGTTTCTTAATCAACACAAGCAAAGATGCAGATAACTACAATATAAACATTTAGTGAATTATAATTATAACAATGATAATTAATAACCACTTCATGTCTGACCATACATTCTGTTATGTCAACTTGTAACCTACACATTTTACTTAAGATCATAATGTATGACAAATAATTAAGCATTTGTCTGTTTGAAAATTCAGACATATTTTATATAGTGGTTCTAGTCAAGGATGTGTTTAATTTGCTTATTGCTGTGCAGACAACTGAACCTGCCTCAAATCCAGAGAATACTGCAGGAGTTTGAGAAGCAGTCTGAGATGATGGATATGAAGGAGGAGATTATGAATGATGCCATTGACGATGCTATGGAGGACGAGGGAGACGAGGAGGAAAGGTAAGTTTCCACTTACTCTTTTATTTCATACATACTGCAAACACATAATACAACACCAAATGATACACAAGCAGTACGGTAGGCTACATTCATTCATATGTGCAAAACTTAATGGTACTTAATGATTTCAATATAGTAGTTAATGGCAATCAATAGTAGGCCTAATTAACATAGTAGTAATAGTAAAACCTTACATTCATTAACCTTATGAATGATAAGCAAAACTTTACACTAAACATAACATTAGAATATCAACTCATACTATCCTTGGTTGGGAATGTTGTCAGTGACAGTGAAATATTTCGTAAGTATTGTGTTTTGTGTGCCAGATTGGACTCTTTCCCATTTAGAATTGTAGAATGGGGAGGATAGCAGCTAGCTTACCTTGACAAGTGCACGTAGGCCATACAACATACAGAGTAGAAACTGAACACACAATATTTTATTCCCTAGAGAACTTTGACAAATGTAGAGAAAGTGATGAGAGTTTCAAACCCTCATCGCCTTCGTCTTTTCAAGGTAAGTTAGCTTCCATCCTCCTTATTCTGCAATTCTAAATCCTGGCCTAGAGCCTTTCCTTGGACAAAAATAATCTTTCCTATTTAGGTAAGCCAAGCTTGCTATCCTCACATAAAATCCCAAAAACCTAGGCTCTTGTGCTCTATGTTACATACCTAACCTTGTGTATGGGAAGTCGATAAAGACATGGATAATACTTGTGAATTATCAACACTTGATTGCTACAATTCCAAACAATTACTTACTGCCGTGGCTCCACAAATCTCACTTCTGTCCTTGTCTGTCTTCTGCCAAGTTGACATTTGCACCCATTGTCCTGATGTCGTTCAATACTTGGTCAGTCCATCTCAATTTCGGCCTTCCCAATGGGCGTTTACCTCCAGGTGTGGCTCTATAAACTTCATACAGTCTTGTTCCTTTCCCTCCTCTTAGCACATGCCCTACCTAACTTAACATTCTTCCTATAACTATTGCAACAACATCTGGGTTGGTGTATAGTGATCTTAACTCTCTATTTTTCCTCATTCTCCACATTTCTCCCTCCTGCACTGGTCCAAATATTTTTCTTAGGACTTTATTTTCAAACACCATGAGTCGGTTTTCATTTTTCTTGGACAATACCCATGTTTCACTACAATATAACAGAATAGGTTGAATTATTGTCTTATATAACTGTATTTTGGTTCTGTGAGATAATACTTTTTGCATGAGATCAACTTTTTCTAGGCTCCCCAACACTTACTGGCATTTGATAACTTAGTTAGAATATCTTCGTCTTCTGAGTTTCTACTATTTACATTTACTCATAATCATAAATATTTGAAACTTTCTGCACAATTTATAGTTGAGTTCTTTATCTGTCTGTTTCTGTTTCTATTGTTTGCTTGTCTTCCAAAGTTAATGATTTTAGTTTTTTCTAAATTTACTTGCAGTCCTATTTTGTTTGCTTCTGTGATAAGTACCTCTGCCAAACTTGCCAAGTTTTGAACTGTTTCTGATTAAAATACCACATCATCAGCAAATGTCAATATGTTTAGATCTACTCCTAGCTTAACACCCAATCCAAGTTCTTTTGTTTTCTGCAGGGCTTCTTCCACTGTTAAGTTGAATTCCAAACAATTGGTTGACATAAACATAACCTTCAGTTTTGTGATGTGTCTGATGATGCCAGCATAGCTGGCGAAAGGCCTCTAAATTGCAATTAAAAATTCAGAAAAAATTGGTGAAGTTTTTATTTTAAATTTATATTTATTCCAATATTACCAGTTCTTCTTGAAAATTAGTTGACACAAATGTTTGACATAGTGGATCTGGAAGCAGACTGAGATGGTTGGTAAGAACAGATGAGATCAACATAACATAATAGATATCCCTCAGTATTAATATTACTGACCTAATAGTATAGGTTGTTAGTGGCTTCAGATTTAGGGGGGTAGGACATACTAGATCCTTATTTTTTTATATGGACTGGCAATGTTGTCTTTTTTTTAGTCCTTTAGCCCTCCGAGTGTCCATAGTTTAGGCCTTAATGTCCACCTATTTTTGGCGCATTTGCAAGGTTTTATTAAAACGGATCTGAGAAGCTTAAAACAATGTTAATTCTACTGTTCTATATACCATTTTGTTTGGAAAATCATGGGCTTCAATATCATACATAAAACATAAGGAATATTTGTTCCAAAAAATTTTTTTAGGTAAAAAAAAATTATTTGGGAAAAATTGAAAAAAAAAGTAAGTTTGCGCTCAATGAAATTGTATAAATTATAGGCCTATAAATATTTTAAAATAGCCACTTTGTTCTAAATTTTATGAGGATTACAAATATATAATAATATAAGGAAGTAGATTTGCAAATAAATAAGTTATGGGCAAAAAACAGATTTCAGTACATAGCGTTTAGCTAAGAATGCATAGCCTAACCATAGCTAGGAATCTGGCTGATAATTAACATCAATGTCACTACCAACTTCATCCGGATCGTCAATAAGTCCTTCAACATCACTAATATCATCTTCTAGTGCATTACGTATATCACTACTGTCCATTTTTACCACTAAAAACAACGATAAACGTACAAAAACACACAAGTCACCGATGTGAAATAACCAAGTTGTCTAAAACAAAACACGAACGTCAGCTGTCTGCTACAATTACGATCAGCTCGGAGAACATAAAGCGCTTAGAGACAGACCTCTGGAGAAAGCTTAGAATCTAACGAAAAGAACGATACCTAACTCGATCCAGTTCAATCCGATTCAGTCAGTCATAGAGCCTTCGCCGTAAACGATGTTCGTGTGTCAAAAAATCGACGCGTGACACTACACAAAGTGTGTCGTGAGTCGATTTTTCGACGAGTGACGCTCGGAGGGATATAAAAACTCATGCTTAGGCTCCAACTCACTTCTAGGTTGTGTGATATTGAAGAGCTGACAACATTAGCTAGTGGCATTACAAATGTTTGTGGTTGTTCAGTGATGCTGTTGTGGCACAAGTACTAGATGAACTGGGCCTGCAGTTGGATGACCAGTTGTCTGGTTTACCTCAAGCATCTGCGTCCCTCAGCGTGGCTGGTGGAAAGGTAAGTAACTGGTGTATGTTTCTATCTAGTTTTAGCATAATAATAAAGCATCAATTATCCTACAGTCAATTATATGTAATCTCGGTTAACCAAAAGTGTTCCAAAGCTTTGTTTTTTTTTCTTTTTCTTATTAGATACTATTATGTTCATAGTGATCAGCTAGCTTACCTGGTAGGTAGAGTCCAGATTAGGTTTCATACACACAACAAAACAAATAACACAAAACAGTAAAATTCTTAATTTTAATGTTTAATTCAAAGTCAAAAGTCAAAGTCATCTTTATTGTCACAAAACGTTTTTTTTATGCTCTGGCACAGCCAGACAAAACAGGTGACATTGTCAAACTATCTATATATTTAATACACAGTTGTAACACTGTTTTCTCAGTAATTACTGGACCGATCTACAAGATTTATGTCTCAAATTGAAGGGGATAGTGTGTAGATTTTCCAAACTTCCTTAGAATTTACGCTTTTTCTAAGGGCTACGACCTACAGCCCTTTAAAGGTCGAGTCAATACAATTCTTATTGAAGAATATAATACACAGTTTATAAACTAGGAGTATGCTCCGAAGTCGCGTATGAGAATGAACGAAGACAATTCCAAGTACTGTACATATAATCTGTCCTTGGTCCCTCACCCTGCCCCTGCGGCGCGCCGCAAGTTTGTGCGGCGGCAGCGGCCAGACTAACAACGATTTTTTTGTACTACGGGCGTAATGCTCTTTTATTTTAGAAATAATTCTAATGCCGCATATATCTATCCAAAAATCAAATATAAATAGCATAAGCTCTACTTTTGTCTATCATAAATTATAACGTAGTGTCAGTGGTGTTTGTTATGTTTTTGGCTGGGGATGTTAATCTAAACCTGTTAATTCACAAGGCAATAATTTTTAAAGCCCCAAAGCAAAAAGTAACTGGGGTCAGTTTTACGCTAAAAATTGTCCAACCTAAGTTAAGGCCCGTGTCCCTGGGCATTTGCCCCATTAGCCCCCCCCCCTCACGGTGGTACTGTAATCATGTGACAGAGTGATTAAAATCATGGGCTGAGTATCACTTCTTTTTTAACCTAACGTATTCTATGATGCACAACTAAATTGTGTGTGATACGTGGCCAAATAAGTTGAATGTATTTTAATGTATTACTGTACAGTACCAAAAACATTAATTACTCTACTCTGCTTAGTAACGGAGTTGTTACTAAGCTACAACTACTTACTATAGCTAGCGAACTATGAAGGGTTCTTGAGGTTTTGTATTACTAATTACAACAAAACTTTCAGACAATAACACATACGGATCCGTCCAGACCACGCCATATTATCATCTGAACCGCTAAATGAACCTCAGATTCGTAATTTTACCC
Organism: Macrosteles quadrilineatus; assembly: GCF_028750875.1. Taxonomy (NCBI): domain Eukaryota; kingdom Metazoa; phylum Arthropoda; class Insecta; order Hemiptera; family Cicadellidae; genus Macrosteles; species Macrosteles quadrilineatus. Next base: position 70,924 of record NW_026542698.1, read on the forward strand.
TTCTTTTTAAAGCCACTTAGGAATCTCACCGACAAAAACCAATTGCATTTTTGGATTCAGCGTGAAAGAAACTGCAATTAAACATCTAAAAAGTACATCATATCGCAATGATGTCATACTAAATAATTTTCGTGAAGTTTTTTTTTTCTCGGATAAATACTTAACATTACGTATCGGTATTTATCCGATTTAATTTTTGTATTAAAAAATATTCTTTATTTTTCCCCAATGTAGGCTATACATAAAATTGATTAATGGTTTGTTCGGTTTTTGTTTATATTTCATAAATTAAACTACTGTCTAGGACTATAATTTACCAAAGGAAACAAAACAAATAGACCTAGGCCACCTAATAACAAAACAACTAAGGATAAAAAAAATAAAATGCTTCGTTAATGTTTTTGCTATTTTTTTATTTATATCATATGGTATCTTAAGATTAATTCAAATTTGATACGATAGTTAAGTTATTATTGAACCGATTTATAGTTATGTTAGGTATAGGTACTTTTTAACGGACACGACAGTTCGCGGCCACATTTCGGCCACTCGAGTTGCGCGTAACCGCGACTGCCAGTCGTTTGAGGAAGCTACAGGTGTGACTGTGGCTGCGCGTAATAAACAGCAAAAGCATTTGATAACATGGCCCGCTGGTCGCGTAAGATCAAACCTAGTGGCGAGGGTGCGCGACTGGGGTCAAAACAGCAAAACGGCTAGCAAAAGATTTTATCGGGCGGCCCTAACTTATCCCCCAGGTACATGATATTGATACTGTCGTGTCCGTTAAAGTGTCCTCGATCTGGTGACATCATCGGTAATAAGGTCCGCGGCCATATTTTCCCGCAAAACGGCCAGCAATAGATTTTATGAAGCGCGCTCACTACTTATTGCTGGCTTTACCCCCCCCCCCTTACTTAGCCCCCAGGTACATGATATTGATACTGTCGTGCCCATTAAAGTGTCCTTTATCTGCTGGCATTATCGATAAGAAGGTACACGGCTGGATTTTCCCGCTAAACGGACAGCAATATATTTTTTCGATTTATTGCTGACTTTATCCCCCATAATTTATCCCCCAGGTACATGATGATACTGTCGTGTCCGTTAAAGTGTCCTCTATCTGGTAACATCGTCGGTAATACGGTACGCGGCCGTATTTTCCTGCAAAACGGCCAGCAATAGATTTTATGAAGCGCGCTCACTACTTATTGCTGACTTTACCTCCCATAACTTATCCCCCAGGTACATGATATTGATAATGTCGTGTCCTTTATGTGCTGACATTATCGATAAGAAGGTACGCGGCTGGATTTTCCCGCTAAACGGACAGCAATAGATTTTTTAGATTTATTGCTGACTTTACCCCCCCTAAACTTATTCCCCAGAAACATGATATTGATACTGTCGTGTCCATTAAAGTGTCCTTTATCTGCTGGCATTATCGATAATAAGGTACGCGGCTGGATTTTCCCGCTAAACAGACAGCAATAGATTTTTTTGATTTATTGCTGGCTTTATCCCCCCTAAATTCTCCCCCAGGTACATGATATTGATACTGTCGTGTCCGTTAAAGTTTCCTCTATCTGTTGACACTATCGGTAATAAAGTACGCGGCCGGATTTTTTCGCTAAACGGCCAGCAATAGATTTTTTCGAATATTTGATGACTTTACCCCCCCTAACTTATTCCCTAGGTACATGATATTGATACTGTCGTGTCCGTTACAGTGTCCTCTATCTGGTGATGTCATCGATAATATGGTACGTGGCCGTATTTTCCCGCAAAACGGCCAGCAATAGACATTATAAGGTGCGCTCACTACTTATTGCTGACTTTACCCTCCCTAACTTATCCCCCAGGTACATGATATTGATACTGTCGTGTCCGTTATAAAGTGACCTCTATCTGTTGACACTATCGGTAATAAAGTACGCGGCCGGATCTTTCCGCTAAACGGCCAGCAATAGATTTTTTTTGAATTTTTGATGACTTTACCCCCTCCCTAACTTATCCCCTAGGTACATGATATTGATACTGTCGTGTCCGTTACAGTGTCCTCTACCTGGTGACATCATCGATAATATGGTACGCGGCCGTATTTTCCTGCAAAATGGCCAGCAATAGACATTATAAGGTGCGCTCACTTCTTATTGCTGACTTTACCCCTGTTACATTTTCAAATAATAACTAAATTAGTTCAGTTGAATCAAACTCATACTTTAATCTAAACAGAAAAACTAATACAAACAAAACAAATACAAAATAACAGGTGATCATTAATTCATATACACATATGGTCTTAAGTCAGTACATCAGTTAAACACATCAATTCTCCCCTCTGAAATGTTTTGGTAAAGTTATTTTGCATTTGAGTAGTTGGTCAACATGACGCCTCCAGACAGTTCCATCGTCCATTTGTACTTTATACAGAAGGTTGCTTTCCCTTTCCAATATTCTTCCAAAACTCCACTTGTCTTTTGAGTTTGAATAATTTCTAGCTTGTACTCTGTCTCCCTCCTTAAAATATCTTGTTGCTTGCTTCACATGTTCAGTTTCTTGTTTACGTGTGGGATGTAAAAGAGCTATGTGTGTTCGAATCTTCCTGCCAAACATCAAGGAGTATGCATCACAGCCAGATGAATTTGAGGTTTGACGTAACTGCATAAGCATTCTGAAGAGTTTGAAGTCTAGTTTCCCTCCCTCGTCTTCCATTGCTCTTAGGGACTTCTTCACAGTCTGAACATAACGCTCAGCCTGCCCGTTTGACGAAGGGTGGTAAGGAGCAGTTGTTTTGTGTACCACCCCGTTTTCTGATAGGAACTGTTTGAAGTCGCTAGACGTAAATTGACTTCCATTGTCAGAAACCAAAATCATGGGAAGACCAAATGTAGCAAATAGTTTTCTAAGTTCTCTTGTGCAAAATTCTGTAGAAGTATTCTTAGTAGGTATTACCTCAATCCACTTAGTAAAGGCATCCACAATTATAAAGTACCACTGTCCTTGCATTGGACCAGCAAAGTCTATATGTAACCTTTCCCATGGTCCCTGTGGAGCAAGCCAGGGATGATTTTGTTCCTTTCTTGGTTCATTTTGTTTCAAACGGCATTGTTTGCACGATTTTGCCAATTGCTCTATATCTCGGTCAATATTCTTCCATGCACAATAGCTTCTGGCTAGGGATTTCATTTTCTCCATGCCTAAATGCCCTATATGAAGTTCATCAAGAACCTTCCTACGAAGGGATTGTGGTATTAGAACTCGACATCCTTTGAATATACATCCGTCTTGAAGTGTTAATTCATTGTCATGGTACCCAAAAGCTTCCACTGATTTACCTTCTTCAAGTGCATGTAGTATTGGTTGAAGGTCTTTGTCGTGGGCTGTTGACTTAGAAATTGTAGAACTACTAATTTGAAAAGAATCGAGCTGACTAAGTTGAAAAAGGTCATAGTTGTCCCTGCCTTTAGTTGAAGCATGCTCGGTTGGGAACCGAGATAAAAATCTACGTTAGCATGATCCGATGTTCTTCTGTATTCAATTTTGTAGTCGAATCCAGATAGAAAATGTGCATAATTAAATAATCTAGTTGCAGATATTGATGGTAGTGTTTTTGTGGGACTGAATATGGATACGAGTGGCTTGTGGTCAGTAATCAGAGTAAATTTCCGTCCATAACAGTACGGGAAAAACTTCTTAAGCCCCCAGTAGATGCCAGTGGCTTCCTTGTCAATTTGGCTGTAGTGCTGTTCACGTTTTGTCAAACTGCGTGAGGCAAAACTTATCGGTCTCTCACTTCCATCGCTGTAACGATGTGAAAGAATAGCACCAAGACCCACCGGAGAGGCATCCGTTGCTAGTACCAGAGGCAAATCAGGATTATAATGTACAAGGACGCGATCACTTGCTAATTCTGATTTGACCTTTTGAAAACTATTCTCGCATTTTGAGGTCCAATCGTAGCGTGCGTCTTTCTTAAGTAGTTGGTTGAGTGGGTGTAGGATTGTAGCTAAATCTTTTATGAATTTGTTGTAGTAGTTTATTAATCCAAGAAATTTGCGAAGTTCTGTTACGTTTTCTGGTCTTTTGCTGTTTAAGATGGATGAGACTTTTTCCTTTGTTTTGTGAATACCTTGAGCATCAATTATATGTCCCAGATATTGCAGGCTAGTTTGAAAAAACTTACATTTTTCTCTGTTCAATTTTAAGTTTTTACTTTTTAATCTTTCTAGAACAACCTTTAATCTTTTCAAGAGTTCTTCAGATGTCTTACCTTGTATAATAATGTCATCAAAAAAAGCATTGCACTCCGCAAATACCTTGTAAAGTTTTGTCCATGAACTGTTGCCAAAGTGAAGGAGCAACTTTGACACCAAACATCAAACGATTAACTTTGTACATACCTTTATGTGTACTCAATGTTTGCATGTGTGCGCTGTCCTCATCCATTTTCATGTGAAGATATGCGTTGGAAATATCTAGCGTGCAAAATACTTTTCCTCCGTTCATTTGAGAGTGGATTTCTTCAATTCGTGGAATAGGGTGGTTCTCATCTTTTATTACTCTGTTCAGTGTTACTTTGTAATCGGCACAAATTCGTACTTGTCCGTTTGGCTTCACCACTGGTACAATGGGAGTTCCCCAGTCAGAATGGTCAATCTTTGTTATAATGTTACAGTCTTCAAGTCTTTTCAATTCATTTTCAACTTTACTTTTAAGGGAAAAGGGTATTTGTCTTGGTTTTGCAAATATAGGTGTAGCATTGTCTATAAGTCTATAGTGTCCCATATACTCAGGTATCTCTCCAATTTTACCATCAAAAACTTCCTCAAACTCACTGAGGATGGTGTCAAGACTTTCAGGTTGTATTGCTATCACATTTTTTATCTCAGCCCAATCTATTGTCACTTCTCTGAGCCATTCTCTTCCAAATATAGCATCTACATTTTGGTCAATAAGGTAGAGTTTTCCAACAAATTTTTGCATCTTGTATGAGCATTGTACAAATGTCATACCCTTGGGTTTGATAGGTTCACCTGTGTATGTTCTAAGTTCGATGTTGGTTTTAAATACTTTTGTACGTACATTCAGTTTTTTAAAATCATCATAGGACATTGTACTAAGGGCTGCGCCTGTATCCAATTCCATTGGTACAGTTTTTCCTTCAATCGATATGTCAAGAATGAATTTACCTTTTTGTCTGTCACTTAGTACATTAATTTCATGTTCATACTCACTGCCTTTCTCTGAGTCATCTTGAGTCTGGTATTGCTCCAAATTTCTGTTAGTCTGGTTCTTTTTCTGTAAGCATACACTTGCTATGTGTCCAATTTTAGTACATTTTCTGCACTCAGCATCTATAAATTTACATTTGTTAGCTCGATGAGAAGGTGAACCGCATCTGTAACATTTCCCTTTTAGATTGTCAAATTTTGTGTTGGGTCTCGTGCCAGTTTCTTGAAATGTTTGTCGATACAACATTTTCTTTGGCTTGTTCCTATCACTACTATTGGAATCCACCTTGTTCAAATCAACGTGTTCCATTGTTTTGCGACATACAGTTTTGCTCTCAGACTTAGCTAGTTCCATTGCCGATGCTTCGTTAACAATGTCTTTGTACGTGCGTTTCTCTCGTCCTTGAAGAAGTTTGGCTCGAATATCTATGTCATTCAAACCACGAATAAACTGAAGTTTAAGAAACATCTCTACAACCGACTTTCCACAATCACAATTAAAGTCACAGTTGCTAGTTAATTTCTTAAGTGCTATTGAGAATTCATTTATGGATTCATGTTCTTGTTGAGTACGCGAAATAAACTTGTGTTGTAAAGCCCATTGACTTGGCTGTGGTTCTACAAAATCCTTTAGTATCTGAACCAACTCACTGTAGTCTTTTGTAAGTGGGTTTTCAGGTGCACATAAATCATAAAGTTGTTGGTGTAACTGGGGTGCAAGAGCGTGTAGTAGCATGTAAACTTTAGCATTACCATCTGTACTTATATTTTTAAGATGTAGGAATATTTCAAGTCTCTTTATGAAATTTGTAACCGTTTCATCTGGGTGAAAAGGTGTAAAATTTATACTACCCGACAATGAGGACCCGGGAATTGAACTATGTGTCGCCTCAGATGGATTGCTAATTGGGTGAAGTGGTGTAGACCTAGTGTTGGAACATTCATTCTTAATTAACTCTTGCAGTTTTGTTGTAAGATTTAAATACTTATCCTCAACATTACATCTACATTCTATTTCATGGTGCAAGTTTTCTTCATCGGTTAATGTATCAATTTGGTCCTGAATACTTTTGTAACGTTCCCACTGGTCAGCAATTGCTTTGAGTTTAACACTCACCTCTGTCACTGTAAGACTACCTTGAGACTGGAATCTTTCTGCCTTCTTCAACTGTCCTTTTACTACAGCTCGTGCTTTCTTTAGATTATTTAACTCTTGTCCGTCCATTCTTTGTTTTCCTCGTCGCCAATGTTACATTTTCAAATAATAACTAAATTAGTTCAGTTGAATCAAACTCATACTTTAATCTAAACAGAAAAACTAATACAAACAAAACAAATACAAAATAACAGGTGATCATTAATTCATATACACATATGGTCTTAAGTCAGTACATCAGTTAAACACATCAACCCCCCCCCCCCCCCTAACTTATCCCCCAGGTACATGATATTGATACTGTCGTGTCCGGTAAAGTGTCTTCTATATGGTGACATCATCGGTAATATGGTACGTGGCAGTATTTTCCCGCTAAACGGCCAGCAATAGATTTTATAGGGCGCGCGCACTACATATTGCTGGAGTTATTGCCAGGTTCACACCAATCAAAGCACTTTGATCAATATATGCTCAAAAACAAGCAAACTACAGTACAACAGTTGAATTAATCTCCATAAGAATAATATAGCTATTTTAAATTTTAAATTTTTGGAATTTCCTCCATACAGTAACTATTAGATGCATGATAACGCTTTATTATACTAAATTATTTGTTTTTTAAGCTCTACAAAATGGTTTGGAAAGAAATTGTAAAATTTTGTGTTTGGTCAAAAATGAGAAAACCCTATTTTTACCTCATAAAACCCCCCAAAACCACCGTTCCTATAGTTAGATCATGCTGGTTTGCGAAAATAAATGTAGGCCTAGCCTATATTTACACGTTTAGACCAAATTTCATTAAAATTGGATCTTTTTTGCTTGTTATTGCTTACCGGTAGGGTCTATAGGTTAGACCTAAGTTATTAAAATTCATCAAACCGAATCATAATTGATAGGCCTACTTTATAGCTTATTATTAATTTGATAAAATATCGCAGGTTTTAGCGGAACTCCACACATGCCTAGGCCTACTAACTTAAATGAGAAATTCTTAGGTTAACTGACTTTTAGAACACTCGTTACATAGGCTAAGTTTAAACAATTTATAGATTCAGATGAGCTATGAATGCTTTAAACCTAACTTAGGCCTGCATGTAGTAGGCTTTTTATAGAAACTTGACTGCAGACAGATAAGTTAGGTCCACCTAACTTAACTCACCCTAGGCCTACTTAACCTGGAGCTTTCCTAAGTTAAGTTAGGCACAGAAACGGATTGCAAAACACAGACTCCTCTGGACTGCACTTAAGTTTAAACATCCTACACTAACTTAATTTGAATTAAACATATTGATAGACCTAAGATATAAATTATTCGATTATATCGATTACTGTATTTCATTCGGATAACGTAAACTTAGTTACCGGTAACTTACCAAACTTATATATCGAATGGAATAATCGATAAACTTATAACTTATCGATCCATATATTCATTCGAATGAGTGTAGGACGTAAATGAAAGTGAGGCCCTCCTCATGTCTTAGGTAGGCATCTTACAGTCATTTAAGTTCATGTTTAGTTAACTGTTTTCCTAGAAGCGCGTCGGAAGACGTTGTTAAACCGCTTTTCCGCACTCCGCGCCTAGGAAAACCCGGCTTATGGCCAGAGATAGGCTAACTTATACAAGTTAAAGGTTAGAATAAATTGATCTATTATCTTAGGACTACCCTAAGTTAGATCCTTTAATTTAAATTAATTAGACTGTAGAAAAGGCCAAGGTAGGCTATTAACACGTTCGCTGCGGCACGTCAAATAGCGGGCGTATCCCCAGTGCGGCGCAGCCCTCAGCGTCGAGTAAACCCGATTGCCGCGTGTGATTGGCTTTCCAATTTCGGTCCGACGAATAGCAAATAACGTGAGGGGATGTCCTGCTTTACAACGAGAGTCGACGTAGTTCGCTAAACACCCACAGATAGCAGCACTGCTTGGAACGTAGCCGGTCCCATTGGAATTGTATTGCCAAATGGAGGGAAAAAGACGGGACAAAAAGAAGACTTTTGAGATTGCCAGACGGGGATTTTACGGGGAAATTTACTACCAACCTACACCACAACAAAATGCAAGTCACATACTACACGCTAACGTGGTATAGGTCCGCTTTCGGCCGACGCTAGAGCAAAAACGAAGATATACAAAAGGCATTACCGAGCGTTCCCGATGGGGTACGGACGCACCGTACGGGGGCCAAGCGCCGTACCCGATCGGGAACGGCCGCACTCTACGTGTTAAGGTAATAGGCCTATTACCTTTGATTGCAGGCTATCCTACTTCATAGGGAACACTCTGTCAGTTACACTTGATAATGTAACCAAGTTAAGTTAAATAGGCCTAGCTTATAACTTACCGGATAACGTTAAGTTATAGGCCTAATATTAAGTTCTAAATAACACTTAAAGATCATATCTCAATAATGACGATTAATTTTTTAAACACTTAACCAAACACAGTAATTTAAGTTCCTTTCTTGCTTAGAATCTAATGGTCTCTAACCAATGACCATGGCTCCCTCAGTTCCTAACCTAGATCAGATCTAGTTTTTGCCATTGACAACAGTGACAAAGATAGGTATAAAGTGAATTAACTCTTACACTCTAACTACGAGGAGTAATATTTGCGGTTTATTCATTAAAATGATTGTATCAAAATGTTAACTATTTTATTTTACAACCAACATTAACAACAAATACACCCGACAGAAAGCACCAACAAACAACCGACGATAAGAAAATAGAAAAAAAGGAAACTATTTAACTTATTAGCCTTAGCCTATATGTTTGAAAAAAAAACTCTTAAAAAAATCTGATTGGCATAGGCAGAGTGTGCTATAACAATAATATTGAAAGTTTACAATATAAAAAGCTCAAGACGAGTTAAAACCACTTATTTTTAGAAACCCGTCATGCCACCAAAGTGATAAAATTCACTCATTATTTTAATTAACAAGCATTCCAATGACTGTGGTCTTACTTAATTCAAGCCTAGGCCTACTAAACTAACAACCATAAAAACATGTAAAAAGTTCAAACATGTGACTACCTAAACATTTTTATCGATTGTAATACATTTCTGTGGATATTTTTATGTCCCATAATTATTTCCTCCGATAAAGATTTTTTAGAATAATTATAATTTAAAGATTTATTAAGCATAAAACCATTGACTAATATAATATACCTACAGATGTTAAAACTGTTTACTCCATGGATGAAAGAAATAATAGAATTCACTTCGGTCTCTAGAATTCACAACAAAATTGTTGCTCGTAAAATGTAAACAAAAAAAAAGAAGAAGAAGGTAGCTCCTAATGTTATTCTTATGGGGGAAAATTAAAATGGTTTTTTTAGGATTTTATAATTATTACTGAACAAATAATCTCCAATAACGAACTTAACCGAGATAATATGATAAAGAACCTTTGTGCAAAACATCAACTTGATATACGAAGTTATATTCGAGTTATTGGAGATTGATGAGATGCATTTTACACCAGTATGAGAATTCACTTCGTTCATTCAATTATTCGTCAGCTGTTTAATGTTTGTCAGACATTTGTTATTATTTTTATAACCTCACTTTCAGTATGCAATTATTAAACTTGGACTTTCTGTTTATAAACACACGATTTTGATCAAGGAAAGTGTATTTGTTAACTTATTTTTGAAATGTTTTAGTTTTCCTGCAAAGTGATCTGAAGGAAAGTGGTAATTGAGTTTAAGTTTGAGTATGGAATGTGAAATAATAACCATAGTAGGGAACGGAAACTTATTGTTTTGATCAATATAATTTATTATCTACTGCCACCAGAATAATCATGGGGAAATCCGCTTGCAAGTTGTACATATAATTGCTAATGAGTGGGAAACATAAACATTTTATAGTAGGTGACGAATCTTACTCAAGATCAGTGTTAGACGTTCAGTGGTACCAAACTTTACCTTCTCGAGATGGCGAGTACGCTGGGATACGTGGAACTACAGTATATCGTGAATTTTTTTCAAGTACACAAGGAAGTTGCTTGAGAAACTGTGACTTACCATTCGGTTCTGGCGAAGAAGTATGTGACTTAATGTGGCAATGTTGACTCGGGTCATTATAGCGTTATAAAACTTTATCATTAACCCCAGGGTGTGAAAAGTACAAAAAGAAAAAGAAAAGGTAATCATTATTAAAGAGACATACCGAACGAAAAAAAATGTAGAGAACCGTCGAACTAAAAAGGTAAAGAGCAGTGTTGGTGTTAAATGTGCTCTGGAAGTCCCTACAAAAAAATAACAACTCTTTTGAATTGGGGTTGTTAGATTGGATTTGTCACTACTTTTAAATCTATGAATTTTGAGTCAGAACAGACTAACTGGGACACAAAAATGTTTTTGTTTTCCTGCAAAAAGATCTGAAGGAAAGTGGTAGCCTAATCGAGTTTAAGTTTGAGTATGGAATGTGAAATAATACCCATAGTAGGGGACGGAAACTTATTGTTTTGATCAATATAATTTATTCTCTATAGCCACCAGAACAATCACAGAGAAATCCGCTTGCAAGTTGTACAGATAATTGCTAATGATTGGTACCAGTAAACATACAAACATTTTATCATAAGTGATTAATCTTACTCAAGATCAGTGTTCGACGTCCAAATTTTACCTTCTCGAGATGGCGAGTACGCTGGGATATTTGGAACTACAATTTATCAGTGAACTATACCCTAACTATATTTTTTCGAGTAGGCCTACACAGGGAAGTTGCTTGAGAAACTGTGACTTACGATTTCGGTTCTGGCGAAGAAGTATCTGAATTGATGTTTAATGGCAATGTTGACTCGGGTCATTATAGCGTTATAAAACTTTATCATTAACTCCAGGATGTGAGAATTACAAAAAGAAAAAGAAAAGGTAATCATTAACCGGGCGTAAAGAGACATACAGAACGAAAAAAAACATGTAGAGAACCATCGAACTAAAAAGGTAAAGAGCAGTGATGATGTTAAATGTGCTCTGGAAGTCCCTTCTAAAAAATACAAATTTTTTGGAATTGGGGTCGTTAGATTGGATTTGTCAGTACTGCAAATCTATGAATTTTGAGTCAGAACAGACTAACTGGGACACAAATATTTTTTCCTTATGTTGTCACAAGGGGAAGGTAAAATGAACTCCTTATCAACATTTTGAGTTTATGGAAAATCTTATCAACAGCGACTATAAAAAAAGTATTAAGGGTCAAAAGAGACAAAAACTATTTGAGTAAAATATAATACAAATCTGCATTTGAAATGGCCAGTTCTAAGTCTCACTTGAATCAACATCTTCCTGGTAGTGGTAGTCTACATAGTTTTAAAATCCACGACTCAACATTGAACAAGTATGCCCAACTTTATATATACGACGTAAACACAGCTTTTACTCACAGAATGGGTCAATGATTCGTGAAATGCGACCAACTGCTGATGCGTGATTTACATGTAGGCTAAGTGACTATCTTTATTCCATACAACAAATGTAATGAAAAAAACTACGAATATAGGAATATACTTGAGCAAATTATCTAAATAGCATAAATAGCTGCTTATTAGGTTATCAATCAGCATTGCCCAGTTCGTATATTATTTATTTTTCAAATGAAACTCGAATTAATATAAAACATTAATTTGGTTAAAATAATATATCGGTTTGATTAACATAAAATAGTTTATACAGGCAAACTATCAGTTCTACTTCATGTAAAAAATTAAATAACTCCTAAATAAAATACAAAGATAAACAGTATTTGTTAATTATTATTTCTTTTATTGCTGACAATATTCCCGTGGCGGAGCACGGGCCGTTAACTAGTACTAAAATAAACTAGCTTATATTGGTAAAAATAAATACATAGTAGGTAACAAAACAAACAATTCACATTGATTTATCTTCAAGAAACTGACCAATACTATAATAATTCTTTTCCAATAAAAATTCAAAAATTTTTTCTTTAAAAGATACTAATCCTATTATAGATTTGTAGTACCCAGGCAAATTGTTAAAAAATCTTTTACCCATATAAGAAGGTGTCCTTTCCACAAGATTTAATCTGTGTATAGGATATTGAAAATCTGTATGAAATCTAGTGTTATAATTGTGTCGATTATTTTCACTGTGGAGTTTTTCAAAATTTGTTTTCACATACAATAAACATTTAAGAATATACAAATTAGGGACGGTTAGAATCTTTAGTTCTTTAAAAAGTTGTTTGCAAGAATGTTTTACAGGTTTAAAAGTCATAATTCTAAGTATTCTTTTTTGAAGTTTAAAAAGTTGATACGAATCAGATGTGACGCCCCAAAGCTCTATTCCATACTGTAAAATTGACGAAAATAAAGCGTGATAAATCATTAGTCTAGTGTTTAAATCAACAACATTTCTTAAGACCAACATTTGAAAACATACTGAATTTAACTTTTTAGAGGTGTTATGAATGTGATTCTTCCAATTCAATAAACTATCTACAAACTATCTACAATTACGTCATGGGTTCACTAATCCCGGGTGCCACCATGATTTACAAAGCCCGGGTAGCCGGCTAGCAAAAGAGGTTGTATTGGTTTTGCCTGGCTATCAGCGCCAACTGTTTTATTATTGTAGAAGATATATTCCAACACTAGGGTTGCCACTAGCCATGAAAACCTTGAAAAGCTTGAATTATATATGAACTCTTGTGACCATGAAGAAATGTGGCCGTCTGGCCGTTTGATAGATGCAATTACATAACCATTTTTATGTTGGAAACGGGCATTGAACGTTAAATTTATGAGAGGACACAGCTTACCGGGAATCACAGGCCCAAGAAGCAAACTTTGATTTATGCTAACATTAACTAAATTATTAAATATTGCTGTGGAATTATTAACTTTCAATCAATATATTAATTAACAGACCAAAGTTGACCGGACACAACAAGAAGGATTAATTAAAGCAATATTGATATCTAAATGCTTACACTTAAGTTAAAATGGACATCATAAATCATTGAGCCTGAAACAAATAATGTGAAAATTTAGAATAGGTAACTTATAATTTAACCACCATACCTTATCAGGGCCTCATCCCATGTCCCGCGTATCTTAGCCCGTCATCCTGCTTCTTCCGTAGTTCGTCTCCGACTTCGATCTTGGTCCGGTGGTCCACCTTAATTCAATTCAATTCAATTCAAATTATCTTTATTCATCAAGTACATTAGAAATATATACATGAATAGTGTCACATTTCTTATAAGTTATAATAAAACATACATGCTTATAGTAAATGGGAATAATTGTAAAAGAACATAAAACTAACAGTTAAAACATAGGTACTTTGATTAGTAGGGAAAGAAAAGTCAATTACAGTTCATCAAATGAATAAATAGCCCTGCTAATGAGAAATTTCTTAAGTTTATTTTTAAATTTTTTTATATTTACTTCTGCTTGTATGTCCTTTGGAAGTTTATTATAGAATTTTGTTCCGGCGTATTTGGGTTTTTTTTCGAAAAGGCGCAATTTATGAGGACTTAATGCTAACTTGCCTCGATTTCTTGTAAGATAATCATGTTTCCTTCCAACCAGCTCTATTTCATGAAATCTGTTTTTAACAGATACCACTGTTTCAAAAACATACATACCGAAAACTGTCATTATATTTTCTGTTTTAAACATTCTCTTAACAGAAGTTCTAGGAACCTTAACCTGTTTTTACACAACTACACAATATGGTGGGTCAGATACCTGGAGAACAGTGTCACAAATGATTGTTCCAAAAGAGAGATTATCCCTAATTCACCCATAGGTTGCCTCAGAACATCAACAAAAAATTTTACGAAAATTTCCAAAATATCGTGGTTTTCATTGTGCTAACTGGTTGATTGATTGGTCAGCAATCTAGTCGTCAGGTGTGTTCGTAATGTTTGCTTTGGCACCGTTCTAAATGGCAAAGGTGATGAACTCTATCAATTATCAATTCAATTATATAAATTATTTAAGACTCGGACACCACTATGTGCATATTTTAACCCAAATATGAGTAAAGGATGAGTGGCACGATCTTGTAGTCTTGTTGGTGACTAAGGCAGACATGTTCCTTAGACACAGCTGTTCATTAATAGCCAATAAAGCCAATGGCACCTAAGGGGCCTGCAGCTTATAGTGGAATCCAAATCACATTTTTCCTCACTATTTCAAAACTCTATAATTTTGAAGCCAACAATCTCTGTAGCTCTCCACCAGGGTGGTATCCAGCTGAACATAAATTTTGATGCCCAGGAAAAATCCATGAACTGTCTAAGTTTTGTTCATTATGGGACCAGAAAATGCAAAATTTGTGTTTAACTCCAAAAATATCTACCAATTATCACGGTATATATTTTCTTTGTGTCGTCTTGCCAAGTAAAAACTTTAACCGTGGAAAATTATCATAATAATGCTACCGTGCTAGTGGTAATCGCTGCAATCGTTAGAAATTATCATAGAAGTTGCTACAGTTACACTAAATCATTATGATTGTGTCGATATAGCAGAAGATTATCAGAGTTATTGCTATGACCTTGGAAGATGGTAGCAATTGTCAATATGGTCGCAGGTGATGATCACAAATTTTGATCTTGAGAAATATCCCAGATGTTGCAGTGGTATTGAGAAATCAAAAAACATCCTCACGACATTTTAAATGAAAAACTCAATTTTGGCCGTAATATAATATTTGATAGGATTGAGGACATTGATAACGGAAGCGCTCACAATCAGCTGTTTCACCCCCTCCAAGGTCAATGTCAACAGACAGGAGTCGGTTAGTTGCATCGTGTCCGTCACCGCGGTACTTATGGCCGGCCGCGCACCCATTTTTGTAAATAGTATGTCCGTGTTCGTGTGTTTATGTTAAATGTACTGTGTATAATGACGACGACAAGATGTCACAATGTTTTTAAAAAGCAAGAGGCTCGACAATGAAACCTTGATGTTTCGAAACTAGTCGCCATAGACTTATTTTAGGATTGACGACGTAAGGTATGTAACCTATTTATATTGAGAAATCATTGATGAAATCCCTGATCGAGGGAATTCATTATGGTTGTGCTACGATTTTTGATGTTCTCTCGGTCGTGATACATTATTAAGGACATTTCTGCAACCATGGGAAATAATCACGGATGCGATGATGACCTCATAAAATTAACATGGATATAATTTGAATCATCATAGCTACAAATAAGTGAAATGACTTTATTTTAGCATCCTGGAAAACCTAAAAAACCTTAAGTTGAATTTTATTTTATGAAATGCTGGACATGGACACCCTGCATCATCGTAGGGATATATGAACTTTTGAGAAATAATTTGTTATGAGTTTGTTCTTCGTTGAGAAATTTAGACTCCCAGGTTATCAATTTCCGAGTTACAGTACTTAAATGTACTGTTGTATTGTTTGAATGATTTGTAGTATAAAAGCAGCTGTTGATTGCGGTTATTGTGTTATAGACCGCTGTGGCAGCCACAGCAGGAGGGGGTGGCGGGGCCGCACCAGTCTCCGATGCAGACGCCGACCTACAAGCTCGTCTTGACAACCTGCGTCGTGAGTAAATGATCACGACAATGTCTATTCTGTACATTACCTGTAATAAAGCTTTGGATTAACGAATGATGAGCAAAGGTATGGTAAAGTTCCATTGTAAAGTTGCCTAAATAAGTGCAAACCTTTTTAATACTAAGTCTTGTGAAAATTTTATTACTGCTACTTGTAAAAAGTGTGAATAAACTAACCCTTTTTGTAAGTTCCACCGTTGAAAATTATTATTCAATTATAACTTTAAATCAGTTTGCTAGTAATCGTTGTAAATTTGAACTGCGTATAAATAATTCTAAAGGTCTAAATAGGATTTTGTATCATAATTAGACTGTCAAAGTTAGAATGTTTAACGGCTTTCAATTTACAAAATTATAAAATTTACAATTTATATATTAAATTATAATTTCAAATTTTGAAAATTAACTTGTCTGTTATTTAATAACTTGCACACAAGTGGAGATAGTTTTACCATACTTATTATACCAAATTCCCTGTGTTTTCAACTCAAGCAAAGTTTTATCAGTATTTATTTGTATAAAAGAACTGAATTAATTATTTGTTCTAATATGAGATGTATCGAAGACACCCGAATCAATAAGCCAAGCTTTTGCTTAACATTAGGTTGTATAGTTTTATGTTAATTAATTAGGTACTATAAGACAAAAATCACTTGCAGTGAAAACTTCTTGCACCTTTCAGGGACGATTCCTGTACTTAAGTTGGGTCTTAGGTATTGGTTATTTTAAAAATATTGATCCTTTTTAATGATTGTATAAAACATGAATTGTCAGTGTATAACAAAATAGATGTTTTACCATGGAAGGAAGGCTTATGCAAACAAACTCTGAATAATTGTAAAACAGTGATTCCTCTTGGTTCATTTGCTTATCTTCTTTATTGGGCCTCTTTAACAGTCTAAATGTACCTTTGACTATTAATACAACTAGACATTCCATCCTCATGTTAAATATTTCCAACTGAAGCCGCCATAGTTTATGTGAGCCACCGACAGATTGCGCTGATCTAAATTACTGATTTATGTCGAATGAATACACAATCTTTTTTACCAATTCAAACTAACGGGATGACTTATGATAGGTTATAGCAACTGTTATAACCCATAAACTTGGTCAGCAACAAAAAATAAGGTAGAAAATATAAATTGAGTCACTAGCGCATTCTGTGACTGGCTCACACAACTACGTTCTTTTTTAACAAAAATTTGGCTTCGGCTGGTCTATATAGATGGGACGTTTACTTCAGTATCCAATAGTCAATGGTCTCGCGAATATAAAAACGGTAATCAAATATTTAGTTATTCTGAACATATAAAATGTGATTTGGTGGCTCAGTTGGTAGCGTCACGGACTTCGGGCCCAAGGCAGCGATGTCGTGGGTTTGGATCCTAGTCACTGCCGATAAAATTTATCAGTACAGTTCACCTTTGTACTGTACCGGCTCACCACTCGCTTTGCTAAATACGTTCCACGCACGGGCAGATAGTCTATGTGAACGGGCAAATGCAAGGTTAAAAGAGGCTGCCAACCTCTTAAAAAAAAAGAAGACCCTTTATTGTGGTTCGGCCCAGATTACTAAATATGGCAATAGCAAATCCCTTCTTTACTCACATTCACAGCTTCAAACCAAAGTTGTATGTAGTCATTTTTAGATGAGAACAAAAAAAAATGAAATTAATCATTAAGAAATAGGCAGGTCGACCCATAGCTTAATAATTAATGCGTTGGTTGAAAATACCATTGTTTGTTGTTTATATTTAGTGAGTATTGCCTATAAAAACAACTTTAAATGTATGTTTACATTAAGATTCCCTTTAAAAAAATGTATTAGTGTCAAATAAGTTACCAATACCACCTTAAAACAGAGTTTTCTTTTAGTCTCCTGAGTGATAAAAAATACAATTTTTAAAGCATTATATTCAATGGTTGATGTCAGTTTATAGTAATTTTTTACTTAAGTGTTTAAAAAACAATGTGATACTATAGTTAATAATTGTTATTGTATTAATATAAGCTGCTATTATAACTGGATGCTGATTTATATTAAACGACATATATATTATTTTGATAATTATTGTTTTGTTTTCATTATTATCACCCGTTTACTACCATTACACTGATGTAGGACTTGGTACCGGCAATAATTGTCCAACTAATATTAATGGGAAGAAAAAAAGCAAACAACAGTTGTTTGCCCTCAAAGTCTAACTGTTGATCCCAAACTATTACTTACAGCTTTGGGCTTACTTTAAAACTATTTCACAATTTTCTTAAACTTACTGGGCCTATTTTTAACTGAATTTAAAGTCACCAAAGACATATTTGTTGTTTTTTATACCAGCAAAATATCAAATCTCAGTAAAAACTATATCAATTGGTCTTACATAGTACTCAACACTTATGTAGTGGTCTGTTGTATGTAAGACAGTTTTGTTTACCCAAGATTGACTATTGATGGAAAAAAAAAAACCTCCTTGGAATTAAATATTTGCATTGGACAGATTCGTGTTCTTTAGCTATCCTTGTTATTGATTTTACAATTTAATGTAGATTTTTCTTTGCAAACTAAATCAAACTATTTTTGTAGTACTACAGTGTTCTATTTTATTATTATCTTGATCTATTATTATCTTTTTTATAATAATAAGGGTTTTTGCCCCTTTGGCAAAAATATTTTGTAAGCTCTTGACCTTTTCTCGACTATGTTTCGAACTTGAAACACTTTCTCGAGTCTGAAAAATCTCACTATTGGCCTTAGGTCTATATACATGTAAGAAATAAATGAAGAAGATACATTACTGTGATGTACAGTTTATTTCAACATAAAAAATTAACAATAAATATAACGTGAAATAATATTGAATAAGTTAGCTTCGTTTGCAAGCTAAAACAACAACACTCAGAAATATAAAAATATTCTAAGAATACTTGGTTCATACAAATTGTTGCAAAATTCATAAAATTGCTTCAAGATAACTATCAACTATTTGCCTTTGGGAACAAATGGCTTACTAAATAAAGATAACAATGGTTTATATACATAGGTATTTTGTGGTAGAATGTTAACATCTATATACAACAAACTTTTATTATCACAGAAAAAAGTTGTACACATCTAACCATCAAAAGAGAATTACGTTTAAAACATGTATTTCTTAAAAATAAAATTACTCCAATTAGACAAATTAGAATATATTCTCCATTCATTTTAATGTATTTGATATTACAAAATAGAATGCATTTTATTTAAATATTTTACAAATAGCATTGAGCTTGATACTTCTATCAATAAAATTCATGAGCATCATTTTATAAGCTAAGTAGGCCCCAAGAGTTAAAAAATTCAATTAAAATCACTTATTTTCAAAAAATTTGTTCTTAAATTACTAAATCTAAGAATATTTTAAAATCTAATGTCAAAACTTGGGATTAAGAAAAATTCTTTAATTTGGCGGTCATGTGTTGAAGGAACTTTAAACCATGAACATTAAAACATTAAAAGGTTTGATCAAAAACTTTTACAAACAAAAGGAATGATAAAACAACTTCTAATCAGAATATTTAACACTCACAGTTTAAAATTTATAACCCTGTCCTTGAGATCTATGTTTCTTGTTAATCATTTTTTTTCATAAATTCAAAACGTTACTTTATGTAAATTGTATTGAGAAACCAATTCATGGCCAACATTTTAAACAAAAGAGATTACAATCGCTATGTTTTACGGTTAAGGAAGAATCACATGTGTAAAAACGTCTTAGCATCTGGCTTTAACTTAAGTCTACAAAACATAACAATAGGACTAGGAATGGTCGAGGTGCGCAGTACCCTGTTTGTCTGAGAGGTAGGTGAGGTTTACCCCTGACGGAAGATGGGCCGTTCTGACCGCCAGCCTGTAGCTGTGGGACCAAACTTGTATACAAGCCGCTTGCCATATACTGGGAGTAAAACTTGGCTCTTGTAGTAGTATCTGTAAATCACAATAAAGGCTATAACTAAAAATAATAAGAAATCACTCTTTGTAATGCCATTGATGCCAAGACTTGTTATCAAGGTCGACTTCCTAGAGGTTTGCACTAACATATTGTTATTATATTCAAAGGGATTTGGAAATGACACTTGTTATCAAGGGTGACATGTTATCTAGGCTCGTGTTATCGAGCTCCAATGTATATTGAATCACATTAATTTCTTCCTAGGCAACAGTAATTGTCAATCAATGTACTTTATTTTCTTATGGTGAAATAGCTTCTGAATCACGGAGCTTAAGCTATAATGGATTAAATTACTGTCAAGTGATCTTATGCTAGTTGAACTGTAAATTACTAGCTTCAGGCTACTACAGTCCATCTTAAGTGTGACAAAAAAAAAACAATATCCATCCATGTTGGATAGAAATAGATGGACCTACATGTTTCTACCAAACTAGAAAATATAATAGAAATTAACTAACACAGGATCCCTTGTAAGAATTAAGAGTATCAGTGTACCAGCAGAGTCAGTTTAGCAAACAATAACATCTATTATTAGCCTGTTTACTTCATCTCAGCCTGTTTGCACATAGTGTTTACCTTCCAAAACCAGCCAAATACTTGCTATGTGACTCGCCTTCTCGTTTTAGATTGTGGAAACAGCAGTTATTTGCATTACGAACGTTATTTTTACAACAATCTTACTTTATTTCAAAAGTGACCAAAGAAAATTTCCACAATGTTAAATAGTTGTCAAAATCACTTTTAATGGTGTTCAATAGGTAGTCACTACAATTATTCATTCTCTTTTCATCCTTTATGAATTTTAAAATCTTTGTAAAGGAAATCTTCCTGTACAAGATCAACAATAACATCAATGCAACAAAAAAATACCAACAGGTTAGTAATAAAGTGTTGATCTTATTTATTGGACAAAATTGTATTTGAAAAAGATTAGGTAAATTTGAACAAGATTTATGCTTTAGAAAGATGTCCACATACAAAATTTATCTGTATCCGCGAGAAGGGTGGATTGCTCCATAAAAGTTTACAGCATTCCTACAGAGTGCCTGAATGTCGTGCCATATTGGTGCAAACCAGCTGGTTATCGTACACTTGCTAGTATGTCTTTGGAACTGGCTAACATTTTAAATTCTCATTGGTTCCAACATTATGCAGATATATCCTTCAACACCAAAATACTAGCAGGTATATTTGTTACTGGAAAGGTTAACTTATATTTTTCTCCCAAAGTGGTATCAACAATAACGACAGTGAATGCTTACCTCATGGCACGGCTGAGTTTCTCGTAGTTCATGTCGATGTTGTCTTTCTTGCTGCCCCACAGTTTGGCTACACGGTCACTGTGGACGAACCTGAACGTTCCCTCGTCGTAGTTCTCCCAACATATGAGGCTAGGGTTGTACAATGGGTTGAGTAACAGGTCTCTGATAAACTCCCACAGTCGTCCAAGCTTTTCTGTAATCAATACACAGAATTTAGTATGATCTCACTTTATTTTGATATATTTTATTCTATACAGCTTTACCAATGACTTTAGCAAAGTTTTTATGTTCAATCTTTGGTTTAATGGAATGATCAAGTATTAGACATACATGAGGAATCTTTGAGCAGTTAACTTGAAGAGGACGACAGAGTGGCAGGGAAACGTGATGCAAAGGCCAAAACCTACATGAATTTCAGTGATAGCAGGACTTTTGTATATGGAAAGTAAAAAAAATGTTAAATTTATGAAATTCACAGAATATTTTGCTACCTGATAGATTTTTCTAAGAAATTTTATTTATTCCCCAAACAGAAATTTCACATATTTTGCAGTTTTAAATTAATTTACAAATTATTTTGCAATTAATTGTAACAAGTAAAAGGGGAACCTTTTAAATTGAAAATCCCCCGCAACTGTCCCTAAGGTTGTGATTGTTTGTAGAGCCACTACTGTAACTTCCTTGAATGTTAAGGATTTAGTACCTGGTTTCTTCTTCCTCCGTGTGCCGCGAGGTCTGCCTGGTCTTCTCTTCTCAGGGGGAGGGGGAGGCTCATTGACTGTCGTCTCTTCACTGGAATCTGACTTGTAACCACTATCAACCTCTGCAACACAAGGTTAGCATTAGCTTTCAGATCAAACTACATATCATCGCTATAATGGAGTTTTCAAGAGATTTCAGGATCTTGATACCTACCCCACGTCCTCGATCGAGAAACAACGATCGGCATTTGCCAGACAAAAATTATTAACAGGGTTTTTATTTATGAGCTTTTGTTTTTTTTGATTATTCTACTTGTGTTTGACTAATATATTGTTCTGTTGGTGGTTTTTGTTGTGTTTTTCCAGCTTTAGCTGTACTGGAAAATATCCACAATAATTTTTATAAATATTTATCTTGACCATGATTGTTTACCTGATGGTGAGGAGTACGGAGGAGCGGTGGCTGTAGATGATTTAAACGCAGGAGTGTGCAAGTGGGACTCGTCCAGGTCTGTGAGTGTGTGACTCTCATGTGGTGGACTGCTGGTGTCCATGTGGTTGTCTGTACGAGACTGAGACTGTTCCATGCGATACCTGCTGTACTCGTCCTCATGTCTCGGGTTGTTCCACTGGTCTACGCTGAACATACTGTTGTAAACGTAGGGTGACTTGAACCTCTGCAGCCTCATGTACAGCTCCTTACCATGGTCAGGGAAGTTTTGGCAAAACTCTTCCGCACTCATGTGTTTCAGCATTACACCGTTGATGTGTGCCAATTTCTCAATTTTCACCTGTTGACAAGTCAACAAGTTAGGAAATAATTTTAAAATAAATTGTTGAACTATAATTTTACTGTTTATCATGAAGAACAACTACATACAACTTAGTGTTATCAACTAAAGGGTTGGACTTTTGATAACAAAATCCTGGTTTTTCTTACAGGTTTGTGTTCCATCACAGCTGTATTACTAGAACTTCCCTAAATTTGCATCTTGCTAACCAAATGGGTTCACAAAATGACTAAATACTTTCTGTGAATGTTGAAGAGTGGTTTTTTACCAACACTTCAGGCAGTGGCAGATCCAGAGGGGCAGGGCGACCGACCCCCCCCCCCCTCAGGCATACATACAGGGTGATTTGTACTCAGTGTGACAAAAATTTATTGGTGTAAGTACAAAGTAAATGAAGTGTGATGATGCATATCAAATGTTCCAAGTCTAAAAATTAGCTTCCCAAAAAATTATTTTATGCTTTTCAAAAATAACCATGCTTTTAAACTTAATACAGCGATTTCTCAATTACCTGTATATGGATTTGGGTAGATAATGTCATTTTCGTGTTCTACAATAAATTTTGAATAAGAATAATACAAAGTGACAGAGGATCAGTTGTAAAAACTCCATTGTAAATAGATTCAAAGATAAAAATTAAGATGTTTGATAAAAATTTAAAAAACATTGGTCAATTGCATTTGTTTACACCCTGTATACAAGAAAGTGTCGGAATATGTTAAAAACTGCGCCATTTTATAAGCTTTCCAACCATATGCTACACTATTGAGGTTTAGATATTTTTTTGTTTGTTTTAGTGGTTTGAATGCCAGAAAACAGGGAACTTTTTTACTGTTCAAGCTGAAACAAAAATACAACTTTTGCTTAATAAATGCCGACTTTCTATGTTTTAAATGTTAAAGACACCATGCTTTGTAGTCTTCAAACCACTAAAGCGTACATAAGCAGACATAAAGCTCAATGGTGTAGCATATGGTTGGAAAGCTTATAAAATGGCACAGTTTTTAACATATTCCGACACTTTCTTGTATACAGGGTGTAAACAAATGCAATTGACCAATGTTTTTTAAATTTTTATCAAACATCTTAATTTTTATCTTTGAATCTATTTACAATGGAGTTTTTACAACTGATCCTCTGTCATTTTGTATTATTCTTATTCAAAATTTAATGTAGAACACGAAAATGACATTATCTACTCAAATCCATTTACAGGTAATTGAGAAATAGCTGTATTAAGTTTAAAAACATAGTTATTTTTGAAAAACATAAAATAATTCTTTGGGAGGCTAATTTTTAGACTTGGAACATTTTATATGCATCATCATACTGCATTTACTTTGTACTTACACCAAAAAATTTTTGTCACACTGAGTACCAATCACCCTGTATACATATATTTTTACACATTGCGTAAAATAATTTGTCACACTAACTTTGGACAAAGAAATAGTATAAAACTGCCATTTTGGATACTTAGTTTACACTAATTTTTAGGGGGGTACCCCCAAATCCCCCAGTCCCCCCGGTTCGCTCCCCCCCCTTGTGACTGTTCTAGGTCCGCCACTGGCTTCAGGAAACAGCCCTCAAACCACTTATATCTGGCTTGCTATTTTGTTTGGAGCTACGATACCAAACTGATTATTGATTTAATCTAGAATTTCTACAAGAATTTTGCCTTCCAAAAGTAACAGTTTTTTTCCAGAATTAACTGACAACTATGAAATGTGAGTAATGTGACCAAGAGTAGTGGTTAACTTACCTCTGGTAGGTTGCGGCCGACTTTGAGGTTATGTAGCTCGTGTATGACCCAGAACAGACAGTCTTCAGGTGTCCAGTGGTCAATGTACTTGGACTGCCAGTCTCCGTAGTGCTGTACGTCTGGTGGACACAGCTCTGCCAGCGGCTCTGAGGAACAAGTAAATAGACAACTGAATAAAAACTTGTTTTATTTTATCACAAATCACAAGTATTTCCAGAAACACCACCTAGGATCTCTTTTTCAGGAGATGGGGACACCACCTAGGTGCCTATATTAACCCAAGGATGAGTGTAGAATGGTGTGAGATGATCTGTGCGTAGCTTTGTTACTGACTAAGCCCAATGATCATGAACAGCTGGGTCAATTTGCACTGGATGTTTCTTTCCTTTTCAGGCTCAATAGGTAAATGACAAGAATCATGAGACATATACTGTAGCCTACTGTACTAAAGTTATGACGTTTCTTTATTGTTCCTCTTAAAGTTTCTTATATTATCACCCGCTCAAACAAGAGATTGACAAGTAATTATTGTATTTTGTTTTACTTAGCTTACTTTTTCAAAATGAAAAATGAAAGCTGTTTAAAACTCTTCTCAGAAAGAAATTAACAGCCTCTGGATCTCAAGGCAACCACCCTAACCACTTAGGCTAGGATTATACTAGGACGCTGGCGTCCGAGAGGCCAGCGTCCGGGACGCTAGCGGGGCATTAAATCAAATGGGGGCGATTATACTATGGATGCTAGCGTCGGATGCTAAAAAAAGCCACCGAAAGCTCGAAGTTATTACCGTAGGTGGCATGGTAAAACCTAGGCCCGGGACCGATTTACTTTTTCATTTTGATGTCCCCAGAGGCCAAAAACACCATCCGTTCGTATAGATTTAAATATTATAAATATATTTGTCTGTAAACGCAATAACTGGAGTAACTTTTGTTCTATTTTGAAGAAATTTGGTTTTAAGGTGAAGGGTGGGATAAATTTGAATGAGTCCGCGAACCAGCATGAACATGCTTTGGGAACGGGGTTTAATGTGCTAAAAAAGGGGGTTTGTCATTTTTGACACATAAAAATAAAAAAATCACAATTTCTCTCTAGACAATTTTAATGAGCTTAAAAACAAATAATTTAGTACCTATATTTAAGTGTTTTTGTAATGTTATTAGTTATGGAGAAAATTAAAAAAGAGTATATTAAAAATTGCCATGTTATTCTTATAGAAAATGTTGTTAAGTGTTGGAATTTGCTTATGTATGGATATATTTCGATTAAACTTGGCCAATTTGTTTTATACTAAGCTAATAATACAGTATTTTACTAAAAACACACTTTATTAGCCCCCTAAAGCATAAAACCTTGGTACTCGTTAAACCCAATGTTATTTAATGTTACAAAAAGTGACTAAACATATAAATAAAATGGCAGTCCGAGAGGCTAGCATCCCAACACAAATCACGTCATTTTTCGGCTCGAAGTGGGACGCTAGCCTCTCGGACGCCAGCATCCCGGACGCCAGCGTCCTAGTATAATCCTAGCCTTAGCTCTAGACCTGGAGTATTTAAGTCCTCAGTTTTGAAATTAATTTATTTTTTGGCTGGTATTAGTTGTGATGAAATCTAAAAACCTCGATACTTTAGGGATCAAACATGTAAAATCGTCATGTACACCATGCAGGGAAAAAATAACTTCAAATGCTTGTTCTTAACAGTTTTAAGTAAAAAAGTTTGATTTTTTGAGATGTTATTTACCTGTTTTAATGGTCTTTGGAGGTAGTCCGTAGGTCGGAGGCTGATATTCGCTCTCCACTTGACGGAACAATTCGGCGTCATCGTAAAGAGAGACCGAGTCTGATAGTAGTGATGTGGCTTTGTAGATACTCCAGTCTTGTGAAGGGTCAAACATCTGGACATCACCAAAACATGCATTAGAACTAATAGGAGTATATAATTCATTAAGTAGTTTTTTAATGTTAAACAAGTCTTTCATTTTTGCTTATCGTAGGTTGAATCTATGCTTATCGTTAGTAGAATTCTGTTGTAATGACTTAAAAAAGTAGTTATTAACTTACAGGTATATAATATATTTATTTATATTGAACTTATGCCTGTTTTCCTTATTATTGTTAGTACATTAAGAGATCATCTTCTGTTTTTTTTTTTTTTTTTTGCTGGCTGGATTATGTTGTTAATCACTTTTAAGTTATAGTTTTGTTATCTATTGCCTTTAAGTTGTTCTTTAATATTAGTCATATCTTGTAACCGTTTACATTGCATTACCATATCATGTTTAAAAAGCAAATAGTATGATAGTATCTATACATATCAAAATTGAATGTATGTTGGATAAAATATAAATTAAATTGTCTGTAAGATTAAAACGGTTAAAAATTTGATTTAAAGTTTCTAAAATAAAAGGATAAGAGTACAAATTAATAGAAAACTAACTTCTTTAACTTTGATCAGTGGTGATTATTTAACATTATTTTCTAGTGTTGCTAAAACTTTATTTTGCTGAAACCATGCAAAATCTAAGCAATGATAATAAAAATACCCATGCCACAGTGAACCTGCCAACTAAGCGAATTTCCACTTGTCTGAATTGATTTTCAATTAAATCTATTTAAATAACATTTAAGGGTAAACAAATATCTAGGTTTGCTGCTATAATGAAACTAATAACGTGTGTTTTTTTTTTTATACTAATAATTAAAAAGAAAAGAATTTCATTCATTGGACATCTTTTAAGGACACCGGAAAATAGAATAAGCAAGAAAATAATTGACAAGTTGTGGAATAGCAAGAGTGACTTTAGGTGGATTACAGAGATTACGGAGGACATGAGAAGGTTGAAAATATCATTAGAAGATTTGGAAAATAAGTCAGAGGCGCTTGCAGTACTCAAAGACAAAAATATCATCCTGCAAATATGAGCAAACAATCAGAGACAAGGAAGAGTGGTTTCGGAAGAAGAAAGAAAACAACGGTCGGAAAGAATGAAGAAGTATTGGGCGGACAAGAAGAAGAGACAGAATTTAAAAAGAATCTAACCATTATATTGACCTAAGTGGTCCAATGCTGGCCATAAAATAATAATAATAATTAATAGTTTAGTATAAAATAGGCTAAATAAATTTGCCAAGTTTGATCAAAATGTATCCATAAACAAGCAAACTACAACTTATTACAATATTCTCCATAAGAATAACATGGGAATTTGAAATTTAATTTTTTTTTAATTTTCTCCGTTACCAATAATGGTACAAAAACACTTCGATATAGGTACTATTCTCTGTATACACTAACTTGGCGTCTGAACCCTTGACTACCTGCGGACGGACCGGGGCCGTCCCTTGCTCGCCCACTGTTGAGCAGCTGCTTCTATAATTAGTCACCTAGTAGCACCTCCACTGCAATTATGAACTTTTTTGTGCGGGACGGAATTTTAATGTTTTTCCTGCACAATCAAAAAGTTCATGAAATTTTAAGAAAAGTGATACTAAACTTGACCATATTCCGTTAAGTTAACCTTAAGTTTAAATTATTTTTAATTATTCATATTATGAATACCGTTGATATTGTTATATCTTTAAACCAACCCCCATGTCTTCCGGGAAATGAGTGATTCACGTCCTAAGACCTCTGACGAGCGACGACGATTCTGACGTGGGTCACCATCATATTTTGACGTGGGTCACCATGATCGTGGATCACCATTAGATTAATCGCGTATTGGGTATTGAAATGCTATTGATGAAATATGTATAATCTGCCGAAAAACTACGGTAGGCCCGTCGTAGGCCTACACTTTATACAGACATTTAATTAGCTTAAAAACATTTACTCAACACATGCACATGATTCTGTAATTTTTAATCGACAATTGACATATCCATAGAAACATAATGATTGTATGATTAATCTTAAGTTTCATTTGACCCGTAGAAAATGACGCAATTTTGAAACTTCAAGCCAAATGCTACTTTCGCTCGCATTTACGATTATTTTTTTGCCATTTAACACATAACATTACGTATACTAACTTACGGAGGGAAACGTACGGTTTAAAAGTGTTTCACGTTTACAATAATCTTAAATGTGATTGGTTAGATCTACTCAATGAAACATATGAATTAGGTTGTGACAAACTACATCACCTCAACACGTTTTACATGTTTTTACTTGTTAAACTTTATTCCCCTAACAATATTAGGAAATTTAAATATATAAATCACTATTCCTTTTTTGTGTTTGCAGATTCGCGGTGCACGTCTGATTCAATTAATAATAATTCATACATAACGATATTGTTTTATTTCTGCAGTTTTATTTCTATCCCTAATAAAGTTTCTATTCCTCAGTAGCTACTGTACATATACAGCCTGTAGCACAGACAATATAATACTTTAATGTTTATTCCATTTCCATTGTCTGTGCCTGTAGGTTCTACAAACATAATAAGAATATGGTCATGTTTGGTATCATTTTACTTATTTATTCATGGACTTTTTGCTCGTACAGATAAATATGTAAAATTCCGCCCCGCAAAAAAAGTTAATAAGTGCAGTGGGGGTGCGACTAGGTGACTAATTAAGAAAACAGCTTCTCAAGAAGTGAGCGAGCAAGGGATGGTCCCGGCCCGGTCGCAGGTAGTCAAGGGTCCAGACGCCAAGTTAGTGTATACAGAGAATAAATTGTTTGGGTTTTTTAAGCTCTTAAAAAGGTTCAGAGATAAATTGGGAAATTTGATGTTTTGAGAGTCAAAAATGAGAAAAACCAATTTTAACCCCATACAGCCCCCCGTAAAACCCCGTTCCCATGGTCCGATCAAGCTGCTTTGCAAAATCTTCCAAGTTCATGCTGCCTTACACCTTTAATCCAAATTTCATCAAAATCGGACAAAAAAATACTCAAGTTATCGCACACTCAAGTTCAGGACATATATATATAGCCTATATATTGATTGTTGTATATAAAAATTTGAACGAATGGTGTTTTTGGC
Source organism: Macrosteles quadrilineatus (assembly GCF_028750875.1). Lineage (NCBI taxonomy): Eukaryota > Metazoa > Arthropoda > Insecta > Hemiptera > Cicadellidae > Macrosteles > Macrosteles quadrilineatus. Next base: position 100,400 of record NW_026542698.1, read on the forward strand.
CTCTGGGGACATCAAAATGAAAAAGTAAATCGGTCCCGTGCCTAGGTCTTACCGTGCCACCTACAGTTATACTACTTCCCTGTAGAGTAATTCACAAAAAAATAATACTTATGCGAAAACTTCAGTCTTAAAATCAGGCACAATGTATTGCTACATTGAGATCACATTTTCTCATTGTAGTGATCTGTAGGGGCCCCCCTCGCCAAACAAAAATGAAAATAATAAGGTTTTGAAGTTAACAGTTGATCAAGCAGATATATTTGACAAATTACAATAGCTTAATACTGATTTAATGCCAAAAATAGTACGGTACACACGGGAACATGTTAAAACCCAATGGGCAATTGATAGTGAATTTAGTTTGAATCCAACAAACAAACACACATAAGGGATAAAAACTTAGTTTTGGTACTGATTGAATAGTAGATGATTATAGTTAAAATAGTGGAAAAGTCACACAAAATGTCTACACAGTTTATAAAAGTTAATTAGTTGCAGAGGGTGAACTTACTTCATTAGATTCAGAATTAACTCCTGAGAACGCTGGCATTTTGAGCCTGTAAACAAACACAAACTGTAAAAAATATAAATCAAAACTGGCTTAAACAGTATGCGAGTAAGACTAATTAATCTAATCACAATCCCTAAGGCCCTAAGGCCTCTAGTAGTAGAAATTGGACATGATTGACATTATGAAATAGTTTTAGACAAAATAAGACTTCCAACTAATTTGTAGGGGGAAATAATTACCAAATGTTCCTGCAAGTTTAACTGAACTTTGGTCTATTTATTGTACAATGTAGGATTTAATACAACTAGACCTCTAACTAAATTATGTTGACAGTTAAATCTATTTCTAATGTAAATCACAAAAATCGGGTACAGTTTCTTAACTGGGCTACGCTAATATTTATTGAAACTATTGAATTGAAAATATTGATTAATAATCGATATTTTAAAATATATCTATTATAAAATTAAACTATCATAACCTAACCTAACCAACCAAACTTGCTGATGGTGAAAAAATTGCATGAAGGTTTACTAATCGAATCGATAGTTTCAATAAATATTAGCGTAGGCCAGTTAAGAAACTGTATCCCAAAAATCTACCTGATCATGACATTTCTGGCAAGTAAAACAAAACAAAATTAATTGTAAATAATTGTCATTATTATACATTGAATAATATACCGGTATCTCATTTAACGATGACTTGGCATGAGATGTATTAACTTAATCATAAAATCTAACTTAATTTTGTTGAAATTTTTCCCAAGTAGTAATACCCAAGTAGTAAAAAATTTGTTTAAAACAAATTCTTTGAAAGCAATCTTTTCAGCAATTAAACACAAATATACATTACTATTTTGAAAATAACTGCCATGGGACAATTTTATAAAATATATCTTGTAATCAATAATAGTGTAGTATTTTGAGAAATGTTCCAATTCAATTACAACTTAAGTAATAAGTATGTTTGCTTGCTTAAGATAAATATTAAAATGCCAGTTCAAAATAATAATAGAATTAGATAATTTTACAAGCTAAATTCTTGTAAAATTGAGTCACCCTTAAACTGTGGTTTGTTTCTAAGTTCATAAATAGTTAAATTAAAGGTTTTTATGTTACAAATTCAAAGACATTTTCTAATGTTTAATTAACTTACTTTGAATTTTACAATCCCTACAGTAAAAAAAACTTGCAGCTAGTGTTGTAAACAAGGTATATTTTATATTACATTGCAATTATGATAAACAAATTCATTTATAGCAATTGAAGTTACCATCTTATTACAAAGTAAGTGGAATTAAATTTTAAAAGGAAAAAAAGGTTGAATGGTAAAGAAAATGTGTACCATATTCCTTATCTGCTCAAAGATATGACTGCAGTAAACACATATAAACAAACAGTCAGTAGGTCTTAATTAATTTGTTCACTTTATGATGATGGTTTTGCTTCACATGTATCTACACTACAGACAGAATAAAGGCAGTTGATAAACAAAACTGTAATGTAAATCATCATCAACTGGTAAAATATACTTTTAAAATTTTACTTTCATTGTCTTACACTTATATAAAACCCATGACAGTAATAATACAGTTATAATTTTTTAAAGCAACAAACCCAAGATAAAAAGTTCAAATATTTTCAATTGTTCACAAATAAATATCTAATGTATTTTAGAAGTTACTGTATGCCTACCTATGGCTCTGAATTACACATTTTTTTATGTATAATAAGTCATGCTTGGCAGTCAAATTTCACAAAAACGAAAAACATGCTTAATATTAGGAATTGATGTTGATAATAATTTCACACTTACCAAGTTTTTAGCAATATCCAAAAAATAGTAAATAAACTGTCTTAAGTTAAAATAGTCAAAACTATTTTTCAATTATAGATTACACACACAAAATAAAACGCACCATTTCACTGTTCACACCAACACACGCGCTCGAATGGTAACTCTCCACTGAGTGTAGGCAATATACTGATTGTTGATAACAACACACCACCAGCCAGTGCCTGTTTTCAACACTGGGTTTCCATGAGTTGGTGTCAGCCAATGAGGAACAAGCATTTCTCGGTTGTCATGACAACCGAGTCGTCAAAGCTTGCCAACGACCTTGGCGACTCGGTCAGTCGGGGATAAACCAGCGTTGCCATGGTTACCTGCAAGCCTAGCTTTCTCATTGGTCGAGCCGCACTCGGTCACACAGCTGCTTATTAAAAACATTCAGAAGCTGTTCTATCTGTTAGAAACAAAAACAGAACTTCAACTTCATTCCCGGTAGGGAAAACAGGCGCACCTGTGATTAACCAAAAATAAACGAGGAAATTTACTATAAACTGTATTGTTTGATCTAATGGTTTTCATCTTATCACTCGCTCATTTTTCCTCATGCAAAAGTGCATCACAATCTGTGCAAAAGTGCTATTATCTGTCTATTTAATTGAATTCGACGAGAATATTGTCTTCTTTTTTACACATAAGTTTCTATAAAACGTTTTTCTCTTAAATTTATTATTGGTTCCTGTATTAAATTTATTAATATTGCCTAACTAAGTAGGTTAACAAAAAACCTCTCCTTAACAGATTTGTTAAATTTTCATTTCCTTGAGTATACATTTGGACCTTGGGCTTCTTGCTAGCTTACTAATGGCTGTCCTTGAGTAGTCAGTTGGACAAGGATTTGTCTACTCAATAAATTATGTGACGAAAACGATAAACACAATCACCCTGGGGAGGGAAAGTTGGGCAATGGACAAAAATAGAGAAGCCCGTGTCTACGTCCCGAAATGACCGAATGAACTTTCAGTCGCCGAATAAACCCAAAAGGGGTCATCGAACCACGATGTTTCAGATATAGATACATAAGCGAGTCAAAAGGCCATTTACTGGGTTTATCTTTATATTTTCAACAAAAATGTGAAAAATACAAACACTTTTCCAGGGAAAGATAAGATGCGACTACCAAATAGAGATGCGTCAGAATGCTTACGTTAACATTAAAGTAAACGTGTAAAATTAGTTAAATACAAAGCTCTACGGTTTCCGAAACTTATAAACAAAATTTTAGTTGGTTTTGTGTAAAATAAAAGTACGATTCGATGGAACGCGTCTAGCAAATAGAGAAAAGATATGAAACCAAAACGTGATTAAACATTACGAGAAAAAGTCTGGATATTTTTGTACACGGCACCGCATATGATATCAGATGAGAAAATATATCTAGAGATGATCTAAGAGACATTATTATCATACCTGTCATACTAATCTTCATCTCGGTACAGTTGAGTTGGCACTCTATAACTTTGCCGTCGTCAATCGCTAACATAACACCTCCCCTCCACACTCACACACATACACAATTACACATACACTTACACGCTTACATACATGCATCGCGGATGTATTTCTTTTATAAAGGCAAGGTGCATTCGCAGATTCAAAAGGCACATTTATAATATTATAAGTCTTTTATAAATGGTCAAATAAATGTCCAGAAAGTGAATGCAATATGACATAATGGATCAGGGAATATTGTTATCATTTAACTAATTCGCTTAACATTTCTTTTACGAATGAGATCTGCTAAAAAAGTTACATCTTCAATTTTTCAAACAATAATTTTTACTATTGTAGTGTAGGTACCTTCGTTTTTATGGTTGAGTCAAAATTTATTATAATTGTAATTTTACATTTTTAAATACTTTTAAAGTTCTGCGCACAACATTTCTTAATAGTAACGCTCGTCTAACCTATTAGAGGGAAGAGTAAATATTTGATCGAAGAAGCGGTTAAAACCAAACATCATAGTGGCACGTCCAATAACACGTTTTTTTATGGCTTTTGCAGTTAGAGCATGACACATTTAAAATAACATGTAATCTATGGATTTGCGTTACATTACTTACAATGTGTGTACAGCTCACCCTCTAATATAAAAGGTTTTTGGGACATTGATAGGTGAACAACTATCATCGCGTCGCAGAGCAAGGGACATCGTTAATGGTATTTTAATTACCGTTATGAGGAAAACTAGTACTTTTCCCGCGCTTTAGCAACAGGTTATGAATTAATTTTGTTATGCCTAATAGTTTTACAAAATATCCCTTTGATTTCTGGCAATCACTTGTTCAACTGCTGAAGAAAACGGAAATTAAAATACAAAATTAAATATTAAAATTGCAGATTGTTTACAGTTTGGAAATTACAATGAAATATACTGCAATCAATAAAAATGTTCAGTACTTATAACCAGACCTACCTTTTCTCCTTAAAATGCTTAGTTTTTCAAAATTTTAATATTAATTAATTACCAGATGTTTTATTGTTGATAATGTTTATATTTAATTCTACATATTTATTTAATTGAATGGATTTCTTCTTTTTTCAATCCATTATTTCTGTTGTTATTACCCATAAAATACAGTACACTCCACTTAAATATGCATCTGATTAACACAAATATTTTTTGGTCCTTCGAGCCATTTTCTAAATTCTTTGATATTTTAAACCTTCCAACCTATGTCTAAGATGAAAGAATCTCAGATTGCTCAAGAGATAATTGTTTTAGAGTTTTATAGGGACACTCTTGTTAAGATCAGTGTTAATTTACATAATGATCTAACACACTTTAACAATTTCAAAGCACGCTTCGATAAACTCGAGCCTACAAAATGGTTGTCATAAACCTAATGTGATATCTTTGAAACCCCAGAAGCAGAACCCCCAGATATTTTAAGTTTAAGAATACGACAGAAGACTTTTCAATTTCATAAATAATAATATCAAAAGGTTTCAGTGGTATCTGATGTACGGGTTGGATATAAATAAAATACATACGGACCCACAGACATAAATAAATTTGGTTATAAATACATAGACATATAAGTAATTTAGTTTACCAGCGATATTCCAAGAAATGTAATCATTATCATGATGCCGTTGATTTCAAAGAAAAAAAAAAGATAATAAGTAAATAATAATGAAGGTACGCGACGAGAATTTATTAAGTATAAGTAATTGAAAACTTCTCCCTCATGTAGCGTATATTATGAATGTCTCGGGTGTTGTATACAGAAATAGACAATGCTGGATTCTGATGGTGGCTAAACGGTGGTAGGTTAGTTGCGCAGATAATTGCAATGACCCTAGGGCCATTGCCATAAATGGGGAGGTTAGTTCAGCATTTTAAGCTGGCGGGCCCTTTAATTAGGTAGGTTAGTTGCGCATTCATATTGACAAAGGTGGGTTACACTCCATTATACAAGCGTAATTAGCCTCACTTAAAATCGGCGTAGAATGAATATAGAACATAATGAAGTTGAGTATCCAAAGATTGAATACTCTTGTATCCGATAAATAATTCGGAATAGTAATGATACATACTCTACTCACCTTGTTTCATAAATGTTAACAAAATTGGCCTTAGTAATAATACTGATTTAACCTTTTATTATTAATAATACTGCACAGGTACACACTAGGATTAGTTGTGACAATAGTTATGTAAAAAATACACGAACAAGCGGAATACCACGCGATCTAGATGCTTGAATTCTCCAAAGGGCGTAAGTGATTGCAACCGCATACCATCCGCGCGTACTACAAATACTCTCTCCCAGTTTTCCATAGTTTAAGGAATTCTTAGAAATGTTATACCGCATTGTTTACCCCTAATTTGTAAACCATGTTTACGTGGTAACCAGCCGGTGCGGAGTGTGGAACGCTCTTAAAAGAGTTTTATATAATATAAATTATCCTGGTTGAAACAATAATCAGTTTCTGTGGTAACAACTGTTAAATTCCCTCCGGAATACACATTTTAAGTCTAAAAATCTAAACGCAAAGAGCAATTTAACATACACATGTTTCAATAGATTTCTACTTGTAGATTTTATTTAACAAACAAACTGCGTCGGTAGGTGATTTGTCGATGCAAAATATAGTACAATTGGAAGTCGTGTCTAACGAGAGAACAATAATTTATATATAGAAAATAAATAAATAGTAGTATCAAATAGTTGTATAGCGTACATACGGGTTAATATACACATCGGGTGTGGGCCAGCAGCCTAGTATAAATTTAAATTCAAACACAAGGTGAACTATGCGCTAATTACGCATTTTGATAGGGCTCAAAACTTGTTCACAAGGCAAAAAGAATAATCCACTACCATTACTTTACTTTTCATAGATTATATTGCTTAAGACAGTCAATAGGTGTTAAAACACAACTAATATTTAAACCGGTATAAAGAAGGTTTTCCTACAGTTACCTAACAATGTGCATGTTCTCTCACTGATTTGAGAAAGCAAAGTGGCCAATTCGCTCATCAGTGAGACAATGTTAACATTGTCTCACTCCAGATTTGCAACGTGAAGGCACGAAATAGTGTGCGCGTAAGGCCCCGTTTATGCACCAAGTGCGGTAGCGGTAGCGACAGCGGGAGCGATTTCTAACACCATTAAGTTAAATGGGGCTGTTTATGCACCAAGAGCGATAGCGATAGCGGTGACCTCCCGCTGCGATTTCTAATTCGCCCGCTGTGTAGTTAGGGATCGCAGCGGTTGCTTGGGCTGAAGCCAGGGTTGCCAACTTGACCCACGCGCACGTGCACTAAGGACAAATAGTTGTGTTAATTATTTGGCAGGGTTTGAGTTGGCAAGACTGTGTCGCCCTTCCATTCTCCTTTAACCAACCGCTACCGCTATCGCTCTTCGTGCATAAACAGACTCATTTACAGCGGGAGCGGGCCCGCTATCGCACCGCTCCCGCACTTGGTGCATAAACGGGGCCTAACATGCAGGCAACGTCGTATGCGCGCGAAATACGTTGGCAGCACTGGCTGTAAATCAGCTGGTCAGCTGTTGTACTGTTGTATTCGTCACTTCACATTAAATGTTATATTAAAAGTTCACTTCTGTGTAAAAATAGGTTATGTTTCTTCACCAATTTATTTGTTTTATGGTAACTGTAGGAAAAATATAATGTGCAACTCGAGTTCAAAGTACAATTGCCTCACTCGAGAAACCATTCCTCACTCGCCTACGGCTCGTGAGTAAGGATATCTCTCGAGTGAGTCAATTGCTCACTTTTCTCACTAGTTGCACAAATAACTATTGTCAGCATCATTGGGTCGTTGAAAGCAAACTCTAGAATTAAATAAAATGCTAGGGGGCCCTTGCCTCACTCCGCTAGATCATAAGCTTTAACACGACACCTCAATCGTAAAAATCGTTTAAGTTGTACAACTAGAAACGGGATGTAACAGAGAAAACACTAATTGTATTACGTATATGATAGATGGATGTTAAAACAACTACAATACCTAAAATATTAAATCATCAATACTGCAGGCTAATGCTTGCTGATGCTAAACATATCAACGAATTGTACGACAAAAGTCCTGCCCAAAGCTGCTCAACTGTAGAAAATATTCCCTGTAAAAAGCTATCAATCAACTTTAAAGCGAAGAGCCCTCTAAACTGATGTGAACCTCAATGTATTTAGCAGTGTAGTACCTTTATAGTCAATTGTAGTAACATCAACCAGTAAATAAATCAAAATCGCCATTCCACGAGTTGTTGATGAAAATGACAGTTGTCAGCTGATTATATTTATCACAGTCGAGTAGTAGCACTGCTTGTGCTATGACGTGAGATCGACCCTTATCATCTCAGGGTGATAAGCGCTATCTTGTCTCGCACACATCTCGCGTTTTCCTTATTGCTGCGATAACATACTGAACACATTCAAACAATACACATACGATGCAAATAAAAAAAAACATGGTAATTTTTACAGCATTTTCCTCGTGATTATTAGGTGAAGCTAGACAGCATGGCTTTTGAGGAAAACTGTTAACACTAGTTGTGACTTTTGTTTTCCTGTTGGATAATTGGCTAGAAGCTTCACACACAGATAACCTTCACGATTAGGTTTAGGCTGTATTATCTTTACAATGAAGGCGGTTAAGTTAACCTGTTTGAATTAGCAACCTTGAGAAATTATGAGCTAATTACTACATAATCGCCGAAGGAAACACAATAGAATTAGCATCAATAATATAGATTCTTAGGTAATTGCAATTTGAAACCCCTCTTTCACATGACAATGCAATTAATATATTGAAGTAATATTCGTAGAAAGTCTGAGTGTAAAACTGTGACTGATAATTTACTGTTGAATTTGTCAACATACGATTGGCATTTGTATCTGTCGCTACAGTCCACTGCAAATGGAAGATTAAATTATTTTAAAGCAAAAACTATTTTACAGAACTCACTTGTAAACATTTTTAAATTGCTCTGTAACGGCCGGATTTGAAAAGCTTTACGAACTAATCGGGTAAATTAATAATCAAAACCTCATTAGTTCCCAACATAAACAAACTTACACAACCAATATGAATATTGCCATGAAAATAAACAACATAAAAAGTCAACTTAGGATGATTCCTACACAATTCTTTAAATTCCAATAGCACTGAAAAAGAATTTCAAGTGCGCATTGCAAAACTACTGTAGAAAAAAAATTCAATTTGTGAATTGAATTGAAAGATGTTAGGTATACATAATGTAACAGGAGAAACAAAGCCACTTGACAAATGAATTTAGAGTGAGGCCACTACAACGATATAAACAACTCAGTTGGGCGACTCAAGAAACTAATATTTTTATATCGAAATGAAAAAAAAACCATATTGAATTGAAAAAACAATTCATAACAGGTAAAACAAGAACCTTGTAAAACATTAAATTAAGACTAAATATTTAACTAAATTATTCATTATAAATCGAGACCACATATAACATAGAGACAAAATTTTATTTTCCAATACTGTATAACACAAGCCGTGGATTTTTATATTTGGTTTTTATTTCACGAAATTTTTATTGTGATATTTATCCTTCGAATATTAAAAAAGCTGCATGTTCTACCGTAGACGAATCTTTTACTGCAATCTTATCATCAATGTACTTTGAACTAAAAATTTAGCCTGACACCTCATACAAGAAAGGTATTTCAATATTTCCAAATGTGTATTTCCCATTCTCATTAAAAACCTATGTAGATTAGCTTTGTGACTGTTCATTCGTTAATAGATCTTTTAAATAGTCCCTTTATTCTTACACCCCCGAACGGCGTACACTGCAAACACTTTAATAACTCACAGTCTATTTAACTTTCTACTTAAATACAAACTAGACCAGTAAACTTTCAGAGATTGGCAAAACACTTTCGATCAAATAAAAATCCCAATTATGCAAGATCCTAGCGATAAGCAAACAAGTCTTAATCACAGATTTCATACTGTGAATGCACTCTTTGACTATTAGATACACTACATACAATTTCTTAGCTAGCTTACCCAATGCTTCTAAAAGCATCTAAACACGATAAACTCAATAGTGTAAAATGTTACCACACATATTATAGTCAGTAAAACTGCCATGTCATGTCTGTTAACTCAAGGATAATCATAAATGGGAGTTACACAAGCCTTTACACTCGTTATTCCAGTCCAAGATTGTATCAACCTCTCAATACCAAGTAGAATATCTTAAGTGGAACTAGTGACAGCTAACAGCTGATGCATAACTGTCACAACAATTACGAGTGTGGAAGCAATCACAGATGCAATGTATGAAGAAAGAGGCACAATACACTTCTTTGTCTAAAATCTGTGTTTTAAAACGTGAAGGCCATCTTAAGAGGGTGGTAGAAACACCCCCCTCCTCTTGTAGTTGTGGGTGGTTACCACGTAAACGTGTTTCTACAAAAAATAGCTTCGTGGCATTATTAAAAAGTGTTTATCGAGTTTAAATAAACTGTAAATTATTCACAAAGATCCAAACTATGCCCTGGATAAACTAAAATTCTGTAATTGTGTCTTTAATTATTTACAAAATCATGTTGAAAATCCGTCAATTAACATTAATTTATCCCATCCATTGCAAGCTCTGCTATGATAAGAGTACAAAAAGCAAACAATCATTGGAAACAAATTAGTTTTAGAGTGTTGAGAGCGTGTACCGTAGAGGCATGTTTAGAAACATTAGCATGCTTTGCTGCCATCTTGAATTGACCAGGGAGAACTCTCTTAAGATAATAGTGAAACTCTTGAAGATTACAAACAAACTATGTTTACTGGTTTAACAGCCAACCACAAAACATTATGATACCAAATTATGCTTTCCACTGCTATTTGATGCGATTAGTGCTGCCAGTGGTAATGTATAGTTTAGGTTATAATTTTTTTTTAACCTTGTATATTTTTCTACTTTCAGATTTCATGTTTCCAAACACTAAGTATTATTTTACTGTTTGTTCTCTCTTTTAGCGAATTTCCCATAAAGGGAATAAGCTATTTTACATTATAATTAGTTGAAGATTGAAACGCTTATGTCTTTGAACAATATACCAATTAATCTTTTATACTAGTTTAATGTTTTGAACCACCTTGTGTCATTTGATGGTCCAGATTTTCCTGTTTTTATCATCCTCTATTTAACTGCCCAGGTTTTAAATTTTCGAATTACCCTATATCAGTTGAATTATAGATTTTCATGTTTATACACATTCTATTTTCACCATCGTCTGGATGTTTAACACCATACTGAAACATTTGATATTTATTATATAAATTTTTCCCGACTCTACATATTTATTTTTCGAATATTGATGTTAAAAACCCTTGTTTGATCGTACAAATGTTAATGTGTTTAAAACCTATCTAGATGAACCAGTTTTTCATGTGCACAACCCTCATATTTGATAGTTTAACTACTCATGTCCCTCAAGACCCCAGATACTTGATGGTCCAGTTTTTAATATGCTCAACCCCCATATTTGATAGTTTGACTTCTCATGTCCCCCAAGACCCCAGATAAGTACTTGGTGGACCAGTTCATATGCTCAACCCCCATGATGGCTTAGCTACTCGTGTCCCTAAATACTAGATAGCCAGATACTTGATGGTCCAGTTTTTCATATGCTCAGTCCCCATATTTGATGATTCAGCTACTCATGTCCCCCAAGACCTCAGATACTTGATGGCCTAGTTTTTCTTATGCTCAACCCCCATAATTTGATAGTTTGACCATAGATTAAGGGAGTAGACATATACTCTTTTAGTCTATACTCCTTTTATATATGGTTTCATGGCCAAAACAAGGGTGGGGCTGGTGCAACTTTGGTCTCAGGGCCCGGGCCCCTTGGAGGCCCTGGCCTAGTTATGTTTAATTTTTGTTTGTTTATTGAACAATATTTTAAAGCGAATCATAGATTTTTAATTTAAATAGCCTACATATATTTATTACAAAATCAAAGTGAAAAATAGAATTTAATTCTAGATTTTAGGTTTAGTTATGAATTGGCGAAACTCAACAGACGTTTTTGATGATTTTAGTGAAAAGAATGTTAAAAAAGCTATAATTATACATACCATAAACCATCCATACATCAATGTAATGTTTTTGTTATCTCTGGTAGTACCATGCAGGCTGCATTGACGAAGGTAAACATGTACAACCTAAGGTGGGATTAGGAAACATTTGTAGAAAACGCTAAAAATAACAAGACCAGCTTTTTAAAAAATATACAATATTTACAAGAAAGGATCATTATATCAAACTTTTATGTACATTGTGAGTATTTCCATTAGTTGCATAACCTTTGAGTTGACCCTTTTAAACTCATCGGAAATTATTACTGTTATTCGTTATTAAATAACTCCTGTAATACTTTACAACCGCTCGTTTTCGAGCAACGAGCAACATGAAACACGAGTCATCGATTTGATAGTCCCATTCCTTACTTACATTGAAAAAATGTGTAAGTGGTTGAAAAATGTTCATGTGCATACTACGCGAACATAGTGTAAGGGGGCCCGAGCTCGATTCTGGTTACAGGGCCCACAATCAAATGTGGGGGCCATGGAACTACATGTCCCATAGACCCCAGATACTAGATGCCCAGTTTTCAGCAGTATTGTGCAGAATGACATGGCGTTTCTCACGGATTCAGCCGATTAGACGGTTTGTGCCGTTTCAGTTTCACAAACAAAACAGCATGACTATGTGCGTGAACAACACGGTAACTCACGCAAACATCTGCGGGGCATCTCCTGCGGCGGCGACCTGACCTCCTAACGTCTAACTTCCGTCATTTGGGACTCTGTATACTACGAACGGAAAATGATTAAGCTGTTATGTTGCCAGAGTCATAATCACCGCAATCTCAGTGTTAAGTACAGTTTTAGATTATTTTCTGTCACAGCTAATTTGTTTCAAAACAGGTTTGGTTGGTCGTAAGTTAACCCCTAAAAATTAATACTCGATTCGAAATTTAATCTTAACATTTTTATATGGTTTTACTGTAATAAGTAACTTTGTCACATAAGTTTGTATACTCTCATAGACGTGACATAAATTTGAAATTGGACTAAATTGAAGCACCCATGGCTAAACACAGGATTTTCTGTAAAAAGTGGCATTTTACAGTTCAACCCCCTGATCTAAGCTCCTCCATATATGATTCTTGTATATATGAGTATAATGAGAATAAAAATGAATTTATATACTTCACTAATTGGCTGAACAACCTTTCCATGTGAAACATACTTAACTTTTATGTAGTTTGAGGTGAATTAAGATCAACCCTCAGAAATGATGTTAAAAGAGAAAAATTGTGATTTCAAAAAAACCTTTCCCCCCAAAAAAAATTCACCCTCTATGTTGTTCCTACGGAAAATACCCATGTGGTTTACTCTGCTCTTTGCCAGCCTGCAGTTGTCTGTCAAATTAGCTCAAAAGAAACTATATGATTTGAACACCCTACCCCCGCAAAAAACAATCAAAATTCCCCCCTATATTGTCATTTTTGAAATTACACGTGTGATTTGCTGATCCTTTTGTCAGCCTGTCATGTGCCTTCTTGAGCCTGCAGATGTCTGCCACGTTAGCTCAAACGAGAAACTTTTCTAACAGCAATGGAGGAACCAAGGTTTACCCTTCAAATACTCCCGTTACCTAAACCTACCGTGGAGGGGAGTAGGCGGGATCTAGATTTTAGTATTTTATTTCGTAATTGCCTGTCTACCTTGGGCCAATCTGAAAGCTGGTTGGTCCTGAATTGACATTATTGGAGAGTGCGGAATGAATTATAGCGCCATCTCAATTGACCGACAGATTTGGCTTTTCCAAATCAGACTTTGACGGGTGATAACTGGGACCTTTCACCCTGATAACATTGGTTTTATCCATCTAGTTACTAACAAGTCCTACATTTTTATTTAGATAATACATTCACTGATTCAATATTTGGTTAGTGTGGATCCGCGTACTGCTTTTGACAATTTGCGACTGTCTTTTGTACAATTCATGCAACGACATTGGTACTCAACGATTTTAGTGGGCTCAAAAAAAACGAAATTTTGATTGTAGATACGAATGTTTCTATAACCATACGAAATCAGAAATTTGTATTGTAGAAAACATTACATAAATGTATAGGCCATCTTCAGGTACAATCAATTACAAAGCAAACATAAAGTGCTTGTCTAAAAGCATTATCACAAAATAGCAGCCTTTCTCTTAATTTAAATAGTCTTTATGGCAATAAAAGTTACATTAAATCACAGACTAGCTTGATTGAAATATGTAAACAAATGTCAACAATGCATAAAATGAGTGTTTTAAACATTAAAGTCTACAATAAGATAAACATCATTACTGTAACTTGCGTTGTCAAGTTACAACCACTTCAGTGAAATAAGTAACTAACAATTCACCGTTTGATTCACCATAGTTTCAAATCTGTTATCTTAAGAATTGTAGAATGGAAACCAATAGTATTTTGAAGAGCGTTTTCATAGCATCCATTAAAAAATGCATAAATAACTTTATGAGAAAGCAAACCGTCGTAGAGAGACTACGTCGTAACATTGTACCTAAGTGTAGTAGAGTTTTTCTATCCGTAGAACGTATTTTGGAGCTAAAACTGTTCTTCGACGAAAATAACAGTGTTTTCCTCAAGACTGCTTGTGCAGATGGTATAAATAAGCTCGTTAGCTGTAAATGTTATTTTCACTCGATACAACACAATCTACCTCCTACTCCTAGTAGAGGAACCACTAATGCCACTAATGATTGTTTGTAGGTTTAGAAAAAATAGGCCTACATAAATAAGAACTATATTGTCGAATTATTGTCAAGACTTAAAATCATGAATAGAGAGCTTAAAGAATACTTTAAACAAGTGTTGCAGGAGTCAAATGTAAATTTAGTCACCTAATTGGTCGATTTCCAATTACTCGATTGGAATATATGATAAGAAAGGTATAAATACGTCACATGATGTTTAGAAATGTTAGATCATTGTTCTAGTTGCACTTTCGAGTAGTTTTTCAGTTGAAAATCTTGGTTAGGTCAGAAGGAATGTTCAGTTTCTGTTGCAATGTAAAATCTATGTTTTAAATAAACCACGTAAAATTTAAGTATTAATTACTACTATCGTGTGAACACAGTTGTTAAATTACGATTAGTCAAAAGCAAGTTTTCATGACGTTTCGAGATCTCGAATCTGATCCCAACTTCAGGTAAGTAAAGTACCAAAATACAACAAGGATAGTCTGCAAACGTGACTAGCTTGAGCTACCATCTTTGCAGACGGGTGTTGTTTTGTTTCAGGATTTTTTTTATGTTTTAGCCACAATTTTTATTATGAATAGAACAAGAAATTCCATTCTCATGTTAAGCTTGCGTTTAGTATTAAGATAAATACCCCCGCCGCAGCAAACCTACCGACTATAAGCGAATTTCCATTGGTCTAAATTAATTTTCAATTAAATCTATTGAAATAACATTAGGTTTCACGAATGCCTAGGTTTGCTGCCATAAGGATACTAATAAAGTGTGTTTGGTAAAACATTAATAGCGTAGTATAAAATACATAAATTTGCCAAGTTTGATCAAAATATATCCATCCTTCCACAAGCAAACTACAATATTTTGCAAAAGAATAGCATGGGAATTTTAATTTTACAATTTTTGATATTTCTACTTTATCAATAACCGTACAAAAACACTTTCTTTGGTATACTAAATTATTTGTTTTTAAGGCCTTAAAAAATATCTAGAGAGGAATTGGGTTGTGAGGGTCAAAAATGGGAAAACCCAATTTTTACCCCATAAAACCCCTCGTAAAACCCTGTTCCCATGGTTCGATCATGCTGGTTCGCGAACTCATTCAAGTTTATCCCGCCTTACACGTTTAAACCAAATTTCATCAAAATCGGACAGAAATTACTCAAGTTATCGCGTTCACGGGCACTCACACTCGCATATAGGTATATAAATTTGAACAAATGTTGTTTTTGGGCTCTGGGGACATAAAAATGAAAAAAGAAAATCGGTTTCGGACCACCTTTGGTAATAGCTATTCCCTATAGGGAAATTCGCTGAAACGAAGATAGTTTAATTTAGCGACTGATTGAGTGCGCTGATGCAAATTATATCTAACATTTAAACCAAAACCAAACGGAAAAACAAGTTATTGTGAACTACAGTATCTTTTAAACAATGATCCCAGTTACAAAATCCAAGCTGAGAGACATGCAATTTTGCTGTAGCATGTTCTGTGATTAGCTCATTAAACTTGGAGTTTTAAAATAAAAATTGGTAGCCTGTCACTGTTTTTATTATGATGCCTATTTCAGTATCCAAAGGTTAAATACTATAGGATGGTAGTTCTTTCTGTGGATTTTCATTTTGATTTTCTAGTTGTGCATACTAACCTTGTAATGTTTTTACTTCTTCACCTGAGCACAAATTCTAGATCACGAAAACATTTAACGTGGTGGAAAATGTTCGCGATATTCTCTTAAATGACATAAATTTATCATCACCAAAAATGAATCACAAACAAGGAACCATTGACAACTTATATACTTCAACTGACTACTTTACTCTTGGTACGCGTTTCTCGAGCCCTTGTGTTAGTAGAGAGTCAGGTTCTACCCCCGAGACAGGTCGTCGTCAATGTCGTTTAGAGAAAGCTCGCCACAAGAAGTTCTGCCATCAGGATCACGTAACGGTGAATGTAATTAGTGTTTTAGCGGTTGTACAGCTCCAAACTGGAGGTCGCGGTAAAAACGAGACCAATATGTAAAATAATATCTCGCAACTTATTAGGTAAAAATAATTAACAGTGAACTCTTAGCGTTAGAGATAAACCTGTAACTAGTGTGAGTAATAGAAAAAAAATTATAAAGATAAGAAATTAAATTGGAAATTTAAAACTAAAACAAAGTGCTTGTCTTAATCAATAATTTCTGTGGTTACACCGACCTGTTTGCCAAACCAAACTGAATGTACAACTTTCTGTAAACTGTACAATCTTTAACGCCACATAAATTAAAGTTTTAGTAGGTTTAAAATTAACAGATAAAATACAATTATAACAGAATACACTCTGTGATCGGCTTTATTTGAATAATAATAAACGGTATAAGCAATCTGACGCATACTTTTCCCATCAGATTGTCAACAGCTTTTACAGGAAAGCGAAGAGAGTAACTAGATATTTAGGTAAAATCACAAAAGTTCCATTAACTTTTCTACTGTAATTTTAACAGGAATTACAGGGGGGGGTTACACTATTTTGTTTAGAATTATAAGGACCATAACAGACGAATTTCAATCAGAATCGGTGTTTTTCTGACAAATCCATTTTTCTGTTTTTCATGGGTTTTATGGGGAAATAACATTAAGTTACAATAACTTTTGAATCGTAATGTTTACAGAAATGGAGGTCGCACTATGTTTTTAAGAATTATAAGGACCATCACATACTAATTTCAATCAAAACTGGAGTTTTTTTCGAAAATACGATTTTCTCTTATTTTATGGGGTTTTTTAAATGGGAAAATAACATAATTCAAGGGGCTACAACATACTAATTTTTTTATCAAAACTATTATCAAAATTTTTATGAATCCCACACAGACAGACACACACGGACAGACATAACTTCGAAAACCACTTTTTTGGGTCCAGGGGGACACAAAACACACATATCCACTCAAAACAAAAAACCCGAAAATTTTTACGAAAACAATACTGTCTCCATATACCATGGTATAGGGGGAGAAAGTAATAGCCAAAGCGGGTCCATACAGGTGGAATATCGGTTTTATTCGAATTTTAACGGTTAAACAACTTGTTTCAAATCTTTTTGAAGAAAACATAATTATGAATTATTTGATTTTGCTTTGGAAGTGCCGACCAACACTTAACAACATGTTGAAATTGAAGTTAGGACAGGTTAGGATAGTTATTTAACTTTCATTATTTAAAAAAAATTATTTCATATTCAAAGTACATAAAACAAACTTCTATCCTAGCCTGACCGACTTGTTGGGAACCATAATGATACCTAGTTGTATCGGCTTGTCCATAATAAGCGCTAACATTTTGTTTTGTGACAGCTCAGCTAATTCGTGGTTTAGAGAGACGAATTTTGTTTTGAATGGTTACTTAATAAAAAAGTTATGGTAATAATTCGAAATATTTTCTTAGTCTATTGAAATGTTTTGGAAATATATCTTTCCCTCTTCATCAGTGAAACACTAAACTGAACATATAAAACCATCCAAAAAATCCAAACCCACTCTTTATCTTAATTTTAAATAAAAATAAAAAGTAATCAAATTCTGAGTTTTCAATTTTGATAAGCTTGCACTAAGATTATCTAATAGTATTTTCAATGAGTCAGTAATAAAGTTTATCAAAATCATTAGGAAATATTATCATGTGTAATTCCCCTTAATAGCTGTAGCTATTCCAGCTTTTTATTTGTCATGGTTCATTGAGACATTTTTTATATTAATCTAGTCATAACTCGAGTCTAGAAAAAGTGTACCTGACAAAAAAGTAACGTATGTAAACTATTAAAACTGAATACGTTATAAGTGAATTTTCCATTTAGGGAATACGCTATTACCATAGGTCTCATGGTAAGACCTAGACCCGGGACCGATATATTTTCCGTTTTGATGTCTCCAGAGGCCATAAACACCATTAGTTCAAACTTAATTTTATTAGAACGATTTTGCGAACCATCAAAATCGTAAGTATGTATCGAAGTATGGTCGGACAGGGTTTTATGAAGTAAAAATTTGGGATTCTCTTTTTTGACCCACAAAACATAATATCTTGCAATCTCTTTATCAACTAATTTTTGTACAGCTTACAAAATCGAATAATTAAGTACATTGAAGAGTGTTTGTACCCCTAATGATTACGGAAAATTATAAAAAAACCATATATTTAAATGTCTATGTTATTTTATTTGAGAATAAATACATTTTTGTAGTTGCCTTGTTTAGAGATATATTTTGATCCAATTTGGCAAATTTATTTATCCAATACTAAGCTTTTACCATTTAAATAAAAACACACACTTTACTACCTTCCTTATCTACTCATAAGGTTTAAGCAGCAAACCTATCTGCTCATTAAATATAATGTTACAGTACATTAATATAAAAGATTGGCAATTTTAAGGGAATATTATAGTGAAAATTCAAACAGGAAAATCGGAATTTGCTTTGTCTGCAGGTTTACTGAGGCAGGGGTATTTTAAAATTATATGAAAAAGTCACAGCAGTTTTTTTAGAAGGTTACATGATTTTATTTCATGTAATAAAACTCTTAAGGCCTATAGTTCAATAGATTTAATTATATAATAGTCAATCAATTAATCAATTATTTAAGATGGGGACGCCACTATGTGCGTATTTTAACCATGATTTTAACCCAAATATGAGTGAAGGATGAGTGTAGAATGAGTGGCATGATCTTGTAGTCTTGTTGGTGACTAAGGCCGACATATTTTTGAGGTACATAAAATACCCCCACCACAACAAACCTACCGACTAAGCGAACTTTTATTTGTCTGAATTGATTTTTTATTAAATATATTTAAAATATATTAGGTTTAACGAGTACCTAGGTTTGCTGCTAAAAGGAAACTAATAAAGTGTGTTTTTTAGTAAAATATTAATAGCTTAGTATAAAATAAATAAATTTGAAAAGTTTGTTCAAAATATATCCATAACAAACAAACTACAACATTTTACAATATTCTCCATAAGAATAACATGGGAATGTTAAATTTACAATTTTTTTTTTTAATTTTCTCCATTACCAATAACCATACAAAAACACTTTGGTATACTAAATTATTTGTTTTTTAAGCTCTTTAATAAGGTCTAGAGAGAAATTGGGGAATTTTGTGTTATAAAATATGAGTCATAGTTGAACATGTAACACTTTTATTTTACAATAAAAAAGTGAGTCATAGGTTAGTTGAATATCTAATATTTTTATCTTGCAATGTATCTACAATTTAATTTCCAGCATCACCCTCTTCTCCAAACAAATCAGAGTAAAACTTCCTGTTTTCCTCGCTGATGAAAGGCAACAATACTTGACATCTGCAACTTTGTTGGGGTTCAGTTGCTTTCTTGGTGCAGGATTAAGTTTAAGCTCATCAGCATATGTCTTCATGAATCTTAAAGGCTGCAAAACTTCATTGTATGTAGTTGAGCAGGCCAAGGTCCCACTTGATTGGCATTTATTGATGACATATTTTTGAATACCAAAGTTATTATTTTTAGCAGAAGGTTTCTTAAAAAAGAATTGCTCAAAAACCTTTGTCTAATATTGCATATAATCTAACCTTTGTATATAATCTCTTTGCCATCTATTAATCCACAGTGTATAACATATATAGAAATTCATTTTGCAAAGTTAAGTTTCTTGTGAAATTTCTAGAAATTCGAGAAGCCATAAGACTTCTGACCACTTTTCAGGTAATGAGTAAAGACTGTCCCTTTGTAGTGTTGTTATAAGCGGAGGCCTGTGAATTGACTTCAGGGGAACACCACAAGTAACTTTCCAAACTGGTATTCTCATCATCAACACACTGTCGTTTATCAAACAAATATAATCCAAGCTATTCAGCAACTTGCTTACTTACTTAATCTTACTCTTACTCCTGGGGCCATTGAAACCCTAGACGGTCTTTGGTCTAGCCAACGATGTGCCTCCATGAGCCTGTCTTCTGCCAGCTCTGGTCTTATTCTTCTTAGATCCGTCAACCTCGTCAACCCATCGCATCCTTGATCTTCCCAATGGTCTCCTGGAGCCCTTATTCACTGACACTGTCCCAAACTCCCATAGCCAAATAAGAATATTATCGTACTATGTCGGTGTTCCGTCGGGAGTCTAATGGCATCAGCTCCTCGGAAAAAGCAATTTTTTGCTTGGACTATTTTAACGTGTTTTTTCGATAATTTAATGTTAGATATTAAGTTATCCCAATTAGGTTTTCAATTAAAAATTAAGAAGTTTGATTTAGAACAAAATTTAAATGCATTCATTCCCTTGCTAGGGTCACCTTTATAATATTTACATTATCTAAAAATACAAGAAACACTTTTTCAGTTTCAAATAGTTTTTTCAGCTCAAATAACAAACTAAGGAGTAAGGAACTCTTTATTTTGTGCAGCTTTAAAAAAATGAAATCGCCTAAGAATAAAGACCGGCAAAGTGAAAAGTTAACACATTTTTTTTAATTTTACAGGCTTTCCACTTTACTACAGATTATTATTTTTTCTAACCATTGTTGCCAGTTGATTTCATCTTACAACAACTAATTATTAAATCAAGAGCTCAAACTAAATATTGATGTTTGTTGTCGCCTTTTAATGTTCGCCAGCGGCTAGGTCAGATTGCAACTTAAACTGACGTCAATATGGTCGTTAAAGCTAATCACTTCATTGGCTAAATATAGCCTCGAAAACTAATATAGATACCATTTTAAGATGTTAAACTATAGTAACTGAACAGAATCATAAGATTCAGCTGACATTGTCATAGGAGTTTTCGCTACACTACTGTGAAATAAATGTTTTCGCTACACTACTGTGAAATAACCTGTTTTCTTTACATGTTTATCACCTGCAAAAATCCACCATTTCATTGTTTACAACGGAAAAAGAATGTTAACTATGTGAAAGTAATGTTAAACTATATTAAGTAATATTAAATTGAAGGCATAACCTAAAAAATTGAAGTATCCAAAGTCTGTTTTAATTTTAAAAAATGATATGAGTCTTTGTAGTGTGGTGAAAAGTATTGTTCAAAACACGAGTGAAAGTGGGTCTATTTGGTCTTATGCGATCGCTGGTCTATACATAATTTTCGAACATTCATTTAAAGTGCTCGGCAAAACTCGCACTTCAAACATGGTCTCAATATGCAATGACTCACTTTCTACTCTTGTTATGAAAATATACTATTTCGTTCTATAGTTTATCACCTGCGAATATTTATTTAATTATTTATTTATTTATTAAATATTTATTTAATGATGACCAAACACACTATGCCTATTCAATACATACTGAAATTCATAGCTGAGCACGTTATTTTAGAACCAGACAACACATTTTCGTATATTTAAAAAATGTGTATTGTTGTGGCACAATTCTTTATTATTTTATGCAGGAATTTTAACTAGCCTATCAAAAACTTCCAAAGATAGATTCATTAAATTTTGGATTAATATTATGATTCAGCGTTTATTAAAATTGTATAGCAACTTCATTAATACTTTGGCTTTAAAAATATCTGTTTTTATAACATATTTTTGTTCTATTGAAGCGTAAAAATTACCCATTTGTACGGTTAAAATGCTTAAAATAGCAAGTAGTACATATTTATGACTCCTGGAATGATTTTATATTTTAAACTCTTTAATAGTGTAATTTTTGCCGATACATGTGACTTGCAATGTTCTCCTACACGACTGTTTAACAAAATAGCAAATGGTAGCCTAAATATAATTTATATTTATCCATAAATATAAATTATCCATATTATCCATAACTTATAACATATAACCATAGACTAACTAACCAACACAAGTGGACTTCTCATCCCATTGTAAATTTTTAAGCTCGTTTTCGTGTCTAGATCATGAAATGAAATGTTTATTTGTCACATAGAATTTACATAATTGTGACACATCACCAGTAAATATATGACACGACAGTTTGTTACAACAAAATACCTACATTATATTATACATTTTATTTGATTGCAATTAGTAATTTATAAAAAATAAGGTCAGAAATTATAATTAGGCCTATAACAAAAAAGAGTAACGTTAGTTAAAAAAAAATTAATTCTTCCAAATGTTCCCTAAGTAGTTTTTTTTAATATCCTTCTTTTCTGTCGATTTTATTTGGTTAGGGAGACGGTCGAATAGTTTCCTACACATATACAAAGGAGCTTCCTCATACTGTATATAACAGTTCTATGGATAGGGAACTTAAAGAATAAAAACTCATCTATGATCGGTGAGTTGCCCCCAAAAATAATGCCATAGCAAGCCGGACATGAAATATGAATGGCAAATTGTTAAAGCAGCATTTAGTCCCGTTGTTTTGAAGATAACCCTTAATACAAACAAAGCTTTCGCATGAACATTTTAAATGTTACAGTTTAAATGTGTGTACACACCCAGAAATGTTGTGTTTTCAGAAGCATTGATTTGTTCCCCAGAATCTAGGCTGATGGTTTCCTTTTCTGCATTTAACTGTGGTTTGTTAAAATGAAGAACTGTAAGTGCGTTTTTGAACAGTTGAGATGAAGACCATTTTGTTTTAACCAAAGCTCAATTTTGTTCCGAAGCTTTGATAGACGCTAAAGTGATCGTTGGGCTACATATAGGGCTTTGACCAACACCGTGGTGTCATCAAATTGGTGACCCTGGACGGTTTAGTATAATTAGTGAAATTAATAGTAGAAACTTCAAGACATAACGCAATTTTAAATGTTGAATCAGTGTTACATCGCTACGTTTACATAGCTTATAACCTTATAGGATGAATTATTGAATTCATTTTTAAAATAATGAATGATATTTTTATTTATCAACCATTAAAGTAGAAAAATTGCTCATTTCGTCTAAAGTGAATGCACTGAACTAAGTCCATTGGACTTTACTGACACAATCAATATTGCCACTGACTTGTTGTAACTGTTGTGTTAGTGATTGTTGTTCAAACCGTGGTTTTTATCATTCCAGATTCTGGTTCTGTTTGAGTCATTATGTAGAAGGCCGTGGCGTGGCAAGGTCGTCGCGTGTGTAAACGCACGTCCACATCATCAGTCCATCATCGGTCACTGGCTAGATAGCCAGGTAGTAACACGTGTTAGTTGTTATCAACGTCTACTGAAGTCACGTACAGTAATATGATGATTAACAAGGAATTAACGATATTAACACCCCCTTGTAAACATGGGGTTTTCATCACACACTATGATCTACAGAAGTAAAATATAGTTTTTCGCCACACTACTGTGAAATGACCTGTTTTCGTTACTCGTTTATCACCTGCGAAAATTCTTCATTATATTGTTTACTACGGAAAAATAATGTTTACTCTATCTTTTTGGATTTTGCCAACGTAAACAAAGATTTCTTATCGTTTCGTAAACTCTTTCAATTTTCAATAACCAAAACTCTACAACCAAAGTAAATATTAACTTAAAATTTAAGGAATAACCTAAACAAATGCTATATGAGTTTTGTAATGTTCCTAGCTGTAATAAGGAAATATCCAACGTCTAATTAAGAAAATAACTAGTCTTTGTAGTGTAGCGAAAAGTAACGTTCAAAACACAAATGAAAGCGGGTATATACATATTCCCAACCATTGTAATGCCCGAACATGGTCTTAAATATGCAATGACTTACTTTCTACTCTTGATATGAAATACACTATTTTTTGTAAATTGTGTAGAACCATGAAGCTTTTGGTTATTTTTACGTTTTATAGCCAACAAGTCCTATCTCAGTTACTATCTGTCCGTTGGCGAATCACAAGATACCAATTAACCCTGCTTCTTCCAGGAAAACTATTATAAAACTATTTATAGACCACGGTCAAGATTATTTTTTATGTTTTTTTAGATTAGGGCCCATTTAAGTTGGGGTGGACCTGAATTGCGCCAGTTATGTGAGGGTTAATACGGGTCAGCCTGACACGCACCGGGATTGCGCCAACGCTACCCTAGGTAGCCTGGTAATTGGGCGGAAGATGGAATTCAACATAACCTAGCCTAAAATAACCTTACCTAACCTAACCTGATAATGAAGGGGGAAACTAAAGTTGAACTTGAAGAATTTTCTGAACTTGAAGAAATGCCACCCGGTGCAATGATGGTGCGTTTTGGCAGTGGCGCTATGCCGGCGTCTACCTGGCCCTAGTGGCGCAATCCCGGTGGACTTAATGAATTACTGAGTTAAGTGCCTTATTTTACAAATAAACAGCCCTCTCAGAACAATATAAGTACACCAATGGTCTACGATCGTTTGGATTGCACACTTGAAAATTAACATACAACACATTTCTGTAAAAAAATTACATACAACACATTTCTGTTATAAAAATTACAAAATCCTATAAATCCACAACATATACAAATAAAATAAACCATTATTGGAACTCTTTTGCAAATCAAACAATGATCGTTGAAAACAAGTTTTCTGCAAATTATGAGAAGTTTCCTTCAAAGTCTTACTAAATACGTCATCTATCAGTACCAATCAGCTGTTTGTAGAAACAACCCCTCAGCGAATTTTCACTGAAATGCTTCCGCTACGCTGTTCGCAATTATTTCTATGGTTACGACATTGGTACATTGGACATTTCTATACAGCACGAATATAAGAAAAGAGATCGGGATGGATCATAAACATAAACAAATGACGTAACTGACCCGAATCCTGTACTAATCCTATACATATGGTTTAGACAGTTCCATTTATGCAATGTTAAATACTCGTAATTACTTCCGAGATAGTAACATCTGTGTTCCTGTTTATGACACAATCCGGGTCTTTTCTAGTACTCGTGCTATACAGCCTTAATATTTGGCTTCGATGGTGAAAGTAGACAGTCGGATTTTGGTTTTCGGAAGATGACTACTTTAAATCGGAAAAGTTGGGTCTGACTTGTTATATTCGTTGTAATACTCGTAATTCATTTTCGGGGCAAACTACAGTTATTTAATTGAAGGTATGTTCAGTGGCATAGTAGTTTGCCCTGTTGATGGGTTCCTGCTACGCATCCAAGCTGACGTCACTATGACGTAGTAGCTTTAGCGCTTTAAAGTTTGTGAGCAGAATTTTACCCCGGCGGATTTGGAAGTCTAATGAAAATAGACAGAGCGTGATAAATTAAATTAGCAATAAAACACGGAATTTTACCCTCTGTCCATATAACTATCGTTTAGGCAACTGTAGATATACGGCCCGGATTTTTATCGCCCGAAATTTTACCCCCTGGTTTGTGACGTCAATTTTACTCAGGGGGTAAAAATCCGCTACCCCTGAGTGCAAGATTCAAGCAATTGACCAAAGTATTGAATTATTATTTCACTAAGAAAATACTCAAATGCTACAATAAAAATGATAACTAACCGTATCACATAGTGCGTTTTCTGACGCGGGCTTTTTACCACTATCACACCGTGTGTTATCAAAGTGTGTATTATCATTATTATTCGTAGTTGTAAATTACACACCATAAACAAGATACGGCTGCCACTTAATGGCAAAGTTCAGTGGAAAAATAAAACAACATTAAGATCGTGTAACACAAACATGAGAAGAAATTACAGTATTGAGAAGTGATTTTTAATTGGTTAATATTTATAGATTTGCTAATAGTGATGTTTATTTGAAAAATGAAAACCTATGAGGACGTATTTTACACTGTACATTGGTATGCCGTGTTAATTAAATTTAAGTAGGGAAATTGGATGTTTTTAAAACATTTGTTTAAATTTGATTGAATTAATTGTTCACGTTTTCCCTCCTCCAACAAGTGCATTCTAAAAGAGGAAGTATGTAAAACTTCTATCAATAAGTCTAATACTTCAAATGATGCGTGTTTGAAAATTATTAAAAACATATTATACTGTTCTAGAGATTAAATATCTTGTTGCCAATGTAATCCTTGGTCATCTGAAAGGTGAGTGGTTTTGACACTCCGGTGTCATTGTAGCATTGTGAGGACATGTGGTTGTCACTCCTAGGAGGTCGTCAAAAAGTCTCCAAAACACATACACGAGACACGAACGTCAACTATTCTAGACTGAACCCGAAGCACACCTTGATCATTAGTTGTATGGCCATACAGTACAGTATTTGCCCGTTAACAATTTTTGTTTATGTTCGTGTCTCGTGTATATGTTTTGGAGACTTTTTGACTCCTACCACACGTGTAAAGCTTGACAATGACACCTTAAGAGTTGTGAAACCAGTTGCCATTCAGACGATCAAGGAAGTATATTGGCAACGGGACATTTAGCCTCTAGAATAGTACTGTATGAATTGTTAAGTAATCCGGGAGGCAACACCTCAAAAACATATGTATTGAGTGAATATTTCCATGTGGTGTTAGCATCCTCCTCGCCACGATGATGGTTCTGTCGCGGAGTAGTGGCAGCGACGGAGGTAGAGCATGAAAACCACAAGTCATGGAGATGGACACGCAGTCAAGACCGTTACACCTACAACGGTCCTTCCGCTCAACAGACAGACAGCTGGGGCAACTGAGGATAGTCCTTCAATGAATCCATCACATGAAGAAAGGTCGAAGCTAGTCTACTACCTTGTTTTAGCCAGAGTGTTGATCTGTCGGATGCCTTCAACTAATGGGTACAATCTGCATTTTCTTGTCCTCTCCTCGACTCCAGAAGACGGCTAAAGTAGATGATTCTGGTGCATCTTCCCTTGAACTAACCCAAACTACATGGTGAAATGGTGGTACGATGACAAGATATTCTGATTGCAAAAGATCCCGTTGTCAAGAGGTTCTGAATTAATACAACCTCGCTCGTAAAATTTCCAACCTCGTACCTGGTGATTTTTGAGCCATATTGACCGAGATTAAGTCAATGGTAGTATGAAAATTACCACAAATTTATTTTAGTTGTATGAAATCTGTGTCCGAACTGTGATCGCACTATCGCCCATGGGTTAATTGTAAAGGTCGGGCTTGCAGTTCTTCCCCACAGAACTAGCATTAAAAATTCAGATCAAATTTGTACAAAGTGTACGATATACTAAAGCAAGGTAACGCTTGTCAAAAAAAGGTTTTAGGTTTTTTTTTAACTTTCTGTAAGTTGATTTATTTGTACTCACACAAATACAATAAATTAAGGGCACACACAATTATGCTCCCCTAGGGGGCTAGGGGCACATTTCCTAGCTAGTAGGTTTTAGCCCAATTGACTCGAGGAATAAAATCTGTCGGGTGATTTTGGCCACAAAGCATTGAAGAAACGTCCTTTTTCAATAATTTGACAAAATCTTGTCATACTCAGATGGCAATCACATTCTTGTTTCCATGTCATCATGACGCCTCGGTGTGTGTTGGGTTCACTTAGGCTTTTCTATGACTTTGTACTCTTCGGCCTATTTATGTTTGTGTAAAGGGATTGAATTTCATGCGCTCATACTGAATCAAATACGTAGATGAAATAGACCTATTGATCAACAGGGAGTCAGGGAAATATTGTGGTATTTACTACCTATTTATATTATTTTACGAGTATAAAATTGGTTTGGCATTTTAAGTTTATATTTGTTAATTATTTTACAGTTTGTTTAATACAGCGACAGACTCTTCGTTGCGTGTTTTGACTTTTCAACCGAATACGAATGAGTGTAAAACGGAATGAGATGATCTCTGAAACTGGTATTTTTAAGAAATAATACGAAATCATATTATTTGTATTTTGTGTGTGGAAATTAAACACTGTGGTGGACATGAATTAAAAGGTTTAAAAACAAGGATGGGAACAAAACATGCACAGGCAAATTAGTTACGAGATGTAGCCGATCTTATTGATAAAGCATTATACAAATAATTTGTTTTGAAAAATCTTACTTTTATTTTGTTTGACGATAATATGTGATTGCGAATGACGTAAGCGTTATCATTTATCATTATCAACATCATGTCACATCCTGCTGTGATACAGAATTATCAGGAACTATCGACTGTGATATCAACGATCGAACTTCCGGGAATGAACATTTGTTACTGGTAAATTTTAGTTGTTGAAAGTTGTTAAAATAATGTGGAACTTATATTTTACATGAAAAAATGAAACTAAACAATAGTTTACATTTGCAGGCCTTCATGCAATAATAGGCCTATGTCTTGGTAGTGTCCTTAATCTACCTTTGAGTAAAATTTGCTGTGTCCACGAAGGAAAACAGAAGTATGCTATAAGGGTGTATGTATAAGTATGCTTTTATCGTAGGTGGCAAGGAAAAAACTAGATCCCGGATCACTTTGCATTTTCAGTTTGATGTCCCCTGAGGATAAAAAAAATCTATCCATTCAAATATATGTGTGCCCGTGAACACGATAGCTTGAGTAATTCTGGTCTGATTTTGATTAAATTTGGTATGAATGTGTAGATCTTAAAAAACCATTTGAAGTGTTGTTGTACCGTTAAAGCACAGACTATAGACATAGACAAAACATGCTATAGTTCGGCCGCTTAGAAAGCGACCTCCTCCAACATTGGTTTAGCATTAGCGCGCAGGTCGTTTTCTAAGCGGCCGAACTATACCTTAGCTATAGAATAACTATACAGTCTTAATCTATGTTTAAAGGTTACAGAGATAGTTCAAAAACTGTACATTTAAATTTCTATGTTATTCTTATAAAGAAAAAGAAAGCTAATGTAGTTTGCTTGTGTATGGATATATTTGTATTATATTTAGAATACTAGCTGTTGTACCCGTGCTTTGCAATGGGAAGAGGACACAAAATAGAAACATTTTTATCTTTACATCTGTTGCATATAATAGTTACACATCCGCCAACGCTTTAAGAAACAAAATTAAACTGTTATATATCTTAATAGAAACGTTTAAGTTATGACTTTTAAATCTGGTAAGTAGTGGATACCATCATTTCATGTCCCTTAATTACATATCTTTTTATTTATTACTGTATTGACATTTTAAATTTCAATTTTGAAGTTTCTACTAATTATTAAATTTAAATAAACATTTTTTTTTAATTTCACTCTTCTTAAATCACAAATCCTTCCATCTCCAGTTTCTTCACTCACAATAAATCATTAGCAAAACTAAGTAAGCTGTTATAAACTTCAGAAATACTGCTGTGCCTTATCAATACAGTCTTTTGAAATATTAAAGAAACTATATCTATAGGCCTAGGTACTATAAAAAAAAATAAATTAGCATTAAAGACAGCAGACAAAAGTAATATGATTATTAATGCATCAAGGACTAAAAAATGTAACAGCAAATACAGTATATGTTTAATTGAATCTCTCATTCTACTCTACAAAAATATCAACTTAATAGATAAACGAGTTATTTTAATCAGTTCCATCGTCCATTGCCTTTACATTTTCACACTTACCATCAAGTAAGGTTTTAGCTTACTAAAAAACCTTACATAGTATCTGTTACATAGTAACAGATATTTCATTGATTTTAGAAACAAAATAGCACGGTGTAGGCTACTGCTTAGTTTTATGATATTTTCCTTGGTTTAATTTAATCAGTGGTGTAGCAAAACACAAATAATAAATGTATCAAATAAAATAAATGTGAACTGAAAGCTATGTTAAGATAAAATAAGAGTATTTTGTATTACCATTTGATAATTAATTTTAGTTACACATATACAACAGATTTTAAAAACAAAAATCAACGACTTACAATTTAGTTATTGATTATATGCTTTAGTTTAATTTAAGCATAGGTTTAGCAAAGCACAATAACTTAATTTACCTAAATATACATATAAAAAACAATGTGATGTGCAAGTTAAGTTAAGTTAATCTAACACGTTAAGCAGTTAGAATTTATTTAAAGTAGCCTCCA
The DNA here is from genome assembly GCF_028750875.1 of Macrosteles quadrilineatus. Lineage (NCBI taxonomy): Eukaryota > Metazoa > Arthropoda > Insecta > Hemiptera > Cicadellidae > Macrosteles > Macrosteles quadrilineatus. The sequence goes on from NW_026542698.1 coordinate 130,939, forward strand.
AATTCATATAAAACATCTATACATTTTAATTTTCATACTGTTTCCATGAAATCATCTCAAAAACATTATTTTCATAGCTTAGACGCTTTAAAAACATCCAAAGCAGAGCCGGAGTTGATACGGGGAGTTGATACAGCAACGGTTATAGAATATATTTTTTAATATAATCATTGACATAGTTTTATAATAAATAATCCATGATAAAAGGTTAGATTAAAATAAACCTACCTCATAGTTATGGAAGATATTACATATACAGTATTTAATTTCTTTGTATCAGCTGTCTGAAATTGTGAAATATGCAGTTTAGCGGTTCTTCTTGTTTACATTTAAATGTCAAAGCAAATGTAAACAAACATTGTAAGTGTTCTCATCGCAGCCATGGAGACCAATCAATATTTACTTTTAAAATCTTCACCTCAGAACTTTTAAAGCCAAAGGGGCAAAGCCTACGGTCAGTATCGAAATTTAAATAGTCCTATTATAATCCTTGGCATGGTAACTATAGTTTTGTAAACTTTTAGCCCAGTTGGTTCAGTAGTTTTTGCACCTATTAGTAACACACATACAGACAGACACCATTAGATTTTTATATAATAGTATAGAATAGAATAGATTTATTTATTTCATCACATACTATTAAAATTTGATAAAAAAAACACATATTTTTGCTACACTACTGTGAAATCACCTGTTTTCGTTACATGTTTATCACCTGCGAAAATTCCTCATTACATCGTTTACTACGGAAAATGAAAGTTTACTTTGCGAAAGTAATGTTTACTATTTTTTGGGATTTTGTCGACGTAAATAGCTCTGTCGGTTATTAATTTCAACTACGTATTTTCATTATAAAACTGGCGACAATTTTATTATTGGATTGATTATTATATCTATGTGCGAGATATAATACCAATTTTAACATCGCTTCTACGTTTATAATCACATTACTATCATATGATGCTCGACGATAGCATGATCGTAGTCGGCAAATCTGTCCTTGGTAGCTAGACCTCGTCAAGGCAGACTACATCACTCAGCACTCCTTTATAACATTTTACAGCAGACACACGAATCTACTATTATAAAACATTTATTGTACGGCTTGGGCACAACCTTGGTAACAATGTAGTAGGCTAGACAACCAGTCTTAGCGGGTGATACTACGTGAAGAGGGTTTTCAGTTTGTCCGATGAACACACTTACCCAAACGTTGTTTTATACCACCAGATTTTTTTATATTTTACCTGTCCATAATCTACGAACCCAGAAAGGAGCAGCGTGAGATTCGTGATTAAACAGTGAGGAACCTTTCTGATGACTTTAGGTCTGGAACTTGAACTTTGCCTCCTAACATATCAAGGACGCTATTTCAGGAAACCTTGGGGTTTCAGGAATGAGGTAGATATCAGGCCGAAGAGGGCTAAAGTCATAGAACAGCCCAAGTAGGTTTTTTTTGGGGGGGGGGGGGTGATATAAAATGAGCGTGACAAATAAAACAACTAAACGTCACGAAAGAAGAGGGGTTTGTCCAGACCTTTGAGCGGAACAACCCGGTGAACTTGAAGGCCCTGCCTTCACAATGGTATCCTACAATTGTTTGGTACGATCGCAGTACAGTAATTATTGAAATAGTCACATTGCATCTAGAAGTCATTGTTACAAGGATTTACTGTTATCATATCTCTTTCATATATCGAACAAGTACATCGCACCCTCATGACATCTGTTGGATGTCTACATGTTTTGAACCTCTACATACACTCATGCAAGTGAGGTTTTGTTGTGTGTTGTGTAACAATGCAATAACCATGGCAATACTTGACCTTTAGTAATTTTTCTTCGTTTATATCTAAGTAATGTTAGTAGGTGCTTCGCAATTGGGTGAGGACACAAAATTAAGTGAATATGACCTAGTTATTTAAAGTAAAGTTGAAATAAAATTTACCAGCTATCACTCTGCCACCCGAATCAGCCATATGTGAGAATAAAATCAGTAAATGTAAACAAATGAGATGGCAAAGATATTCCAAATAAAGCCTCTCGATATTGCATTTTTTGTAACTTTTCCATGAGAACTGATGGATAATCTTAACACAAGATCAACACACATAGTGGTAACTTAAAGCCCGGGGCAGAACGCAGAGATATTTATATCGAGTACGAGACACAACACACAAGACAACAAACTTGAGTGAGAAATATTCCAAGGGGATAAGTAACAGCTTCTTCACAAGTTATTATAATTTGCCTAGACGTAGTTACGCCATAATCTATTACTATTATTATAAAATTGAGGTGGTGTATGTCTGTCTGTTTTTCTGTGTGGCTGCCGCGACTAAAATACTAAACCGATATAGGCAAAATTAAGCATAAATATAGTCCAAATACCTAGGAATGTCCTAAGCATATTCACATCCCTGAGGTCCTGAGATCACTCCGAGGTTCTCCAAAGTTTTGAGGTGAGGTTTTCAAAAGTAAATATTGATCTCATGGCAGGATGAGAAACTCACTATGTTCAACTTGCTATGATTATCTTTGCTTTGACATTTCAGTTTTAAACAAAAAGAACTGCTAAATGCTTATTTCATAAAACTTCAGACAGCTGATTCAAAAAAATGCAATATAATATTTTACACAATTAGCCTATTTGGTAACTTTAATCCAAAACTTTATCGTAGATCATTTATCCTAAAACTGTGTTAATTATTATATAAATTAAAAGATATATATATATAAAACCGTTGCTGTATAAATCCAGTGTAGGCTAACATCGATGAGATAGATTTATCAAGCTATATTATGATATGGGACACCCATTCTGGAAACATGTTTTTCTTCCAGTTGCGAAGCTCGGGTACAGCAGCTAGTACTGTATATTTATATTGTGAGCAATAGAATAATCATTTGCAAGATACTCTGCAGATTATGCCTCATGTCGAAAGGTACTAGACCACTAAACACCAAAAAGTCTTGACATGAAGCATATCGATCACTTCCGTTATCTAGGGTATCGCTGACGTCACATATGTTCGTGTACACCGGTCAGTAGTGACTTGAGATACAGTGTCGACCTTGTACTATGTGACCTTGTATAGCATTGCACGTGACCTCCTACTCACGTGCTACGTGACCTTGACTCAGCACCACGTGGCGGTGGAGATAACAACATTCTATCACCTCATAATTATGTCGCCTGTCTGTTTCCAGATTACGGTTGGTAAACAACCTTATTCATCTGTTGTAATTTTATTTCACAACTCTAATTTGACTCAAATTTCTGTTTCCATCGTTTAGCTGAGTGGTTGTGCAGCTCGCGGGTAGAATCTTGAGAAAAATTACTGTTACTGTTCATGCTCAATCAGCTATCAGTATCAGGGTTTCCCACCCACCGGCTAGTTACCGTGAAAACATGGTCCTACAAATCTCGTGGCACTCTTTAAGTGTTTATCGAGTTGAAATAAACTGTAAAATATTCACAAAGATCCAAACTATGCCCTGGATGAACTAAAACTTCAAAATCTTCTATTAAGTGTTTACAAAACCATTTTGAAATATCTTTAAATTAGTCTTTTTAACTTCTAAATAATAGTTAAAAATTAATTTTTCTTCATCCAGTACAAGCTTTGTTATGTTAAGAGCACACAAAGCACACAATCATTGAAAAAACATCTAGTTTCCGAATTTTGAGAGGTTGTACAATAGAGACTTGTTCAATCCCGAACTATATTTCAATCCATTCAATCCGCCATATTAAATTGACTTCTGGCTGCCGGGTAGAACCAGAACCCTCTTAATATTATGATAGACGACATTATCATAAACAAATATTCTATTTGTCTATGGTTCTGACTAATGAGACAGCTGATCTTAGTCAGTAACAAAGCTCTCATTCATATAACGCCTATTCACCTTAAATTCACATCCTTGTTTGTTGGCAGCTAACAAATCTCCGCCTTTTGAAGTCAATCAAATATTTGCCCGAGAAAACTTTAACGATTCAAGGGAATCCTAATGATAATTTAAAATTTGAAATAATTTTTCTAACAGACCGTTACAAATACTTACCCACACAAAAATTACAAAGAACAATAATTAGTTTATGGAAGTAATTTTGTCCAACCAAAAGCCGCACATTAACCTAAATACAGTATGCATGAAGGACATGGGGTTTAAATGAATGAGATTACAGCTTTGTTATGAATAAGATATTCTTGTTTTTATGGGCACGTTTATACAAATCTCAACGATAAAGTAGGCCTACAGCTAGGTACAGTTTCCATCTTTTAAAAGATTACTGACTTCACTCAGGATCGATCTGGGTAACTTTTAGCTATTGTTAACTATTGGTCAATAGCATACTCAATTAAGTTTTAGACATAGCCTGTATTTTTAAATCATGGAATTAAATTATGTTAAACATATCCTGCTTCACCAAAGGTATTATTTTTTATTCATGTTAGCTTTCTAGAATAATTTATTTTTGTAAAAAAATACAACCGACTTCAAAATGCTCTAAAAAAGAATGAAATAACTTCAATAAAGTAAACTTTTGTATTAGTCAAGCTCACGTATTTTAAGTCTATGATGATTTTTGATACAAAATTTAAAGAGGATGTCCACATTGCAGGTGACTATCTATAACTAAAGGTGATTATAATCTTATAGTGATATTAACGAGTATCTTTAAAAAGATTATAATGTATTTACATATTTCTAACTTGGGAAAAGTAACGTTTTAATTTTAAACTAGCTTCTTTTCCCTATCATAATATCAAAATAAATTATTTTCCTATTCATATAGAATATTTGTGAGTGTTATTTTCATTATGCAATCATTCTGAAGTAAACATAAAATACAAGAAAATACTTCCTTTGATATATATAAACAAAACAGTTCAGTATGTTTTTTAATATATTTATGTTATCCAGCTACAATTTATTGATTTTCAAAATACAATCTCAATATTTTTTATTTTATTCATATTTGCAGTTAGTGCCGACTTGAAATAAGTGAGCTTGACTAGTACAAAAGTTTACTTTATTGAAATTATTTCTTTTTTTTAGAGCATTTTGAAGTCGGTTGTATTTTTATACAAAAATAAATTATTTCATGATTTTTAGTGACTGTATAATTTGTTATATATTAATTACTTGAAGTTTTTTGATAAGCAAAACTGTTTGAAACAATCAAAAGTGCCACAGAACAATCATTATTTTTAAACTGCTTGAGTCACCTGTTCAGTTTACATAATCAATGGGTATTAAAAATTAAAATTTTTGGATTTTCCTTTTAAAAAAACAAAGAGTTGTCAATTATATTAGGCCTAATGAAAGAAGAATGTCTTTCCTAGAGACATTGAAATGCCAGACATAATTGTTTCCTGCAATTGGTGTACTTCTACATTATAAAACGAAATACAGTAAGGTCTCAAGCCTTTTGGAACAATAAGAAAGTTATTCCTCAGCCACCAGCACTAAAAAATCCCTTAAAAGTAGAAAATTGGTTTTTATCACGTATATTACCTTTGAAAAATACGTATATGAAAGATTGGTTCAGCTAAAAGTGGTGTAAGGGGTAGGTGGTTTTGTTTGCTCAAGATGTAATCGAAATTGCAAATCAGCTTCCCATTTCCGAAGCAGGCATAATATTATTGACAGTGAAGAATATTAATAAACATTCCACATCTTCAAATGCATGTTTAGTAATTAAAATATTTAACACTTTTAAGGCGATTGACGATTATGCAATCTCACACCTCTTATGTCGTTTAAGGAATAATTGCATCTAATTTACTTTCAGACCTCTTTTACGAATGCTATAAGTCAGAACATTCAATACTCAAAACAGAATCATACACAAATCAGGTCAAACGTTGAAATACCTTTTTTATAGTCACCAAAACAAAATGCATTTTTACCTACGACCGTTTTTTAAAGTAGCCATTTCAGTCCAGTTCTTAGAATTGAAAAGTTTCACTTTACAGCTGTTTACTTTCATATCAGCATAGTTTCATTTCATATCAGCATAGTTTTTCTCATATCAACACAGGTAACGGACCAATGAGGTTCAACTATTGAGAGAAAAGAATTAAAATTGTAATGCTTCGAACGTCAACTAATCAGCTGATCAGCTGATCAGTTGACCAATTTAATTGTTGATCCGACTTGTTCATGTTGATACTCGCGTATTCTTAATTAAGTTAGGAAGTCCAAAAATAAATTAAATATTTGCCGAATTGTACCTGATACAATATTATTTATGGTAAGAATGCTGCTAGCAATGTAATATTTAACGAAGTTTAACAAACACGTAATTACGGGAAATCGGCTGATTATACAACAAGTCGTTGCATCACTTTCAGTGGCAATGACAATACACGAAAACATAACATCTCTAAAAAGTTATCAGTAGTGATTGTTAGTAATTAAATCCAGATTGATAGTAATTAAAAAACGGTCGTAGGTAAAGTAGTGTACGCAACTCGCGTTAATAGTCTTTACGACACTCGTAGAAGTTTTTAAGGCACTCGCCAAGGCTCGTGCCTTAAATTTTCTACTCGTGTCGTAAAGACTCACTTAACGCAATCGTTGCGTAAACTACTATTTCAATGTAACTTATTTAGGCTCCATGTCAAGAAATAGTTTATTAATCAATTTGAAGCAACTGATTAATGAAGAAACTGTCTGTAGCTTCATTTAAATGGTTTTAACTAACAGCTGTCGGAATGTTATTATTATTTATTGCCTTCTCTGCAAAAATGTAAACAAATAAATGTTGAATATTTGAGGTTTTCAGCATTTTTCACAAAACAAATATTTTTCTTAAACATAATGCTATATATGGTACCATATAGAAACTCTCCTGGTTATTTGGTGGTGGAACCACGCTGATCGGTAAAAGAATCACAGAGAAATTGGTGAACATACATAGAAAAAAAAATCGCCACAGACAAATTGAGGACCTCCTCCTTTTGTTGGTAGTGGGGAAGTCGGTTAAAAATAACGAAACGTCCATTTTCTTCATTTTCTTTCTTAGAAAAGAATACTACAAGGAAACAATACATGACAACCTTCAGTTCAAACTGTATAGCCTATTCAAGTGTTGTGTTTGAGCGTACATTCGAGCAACAGATTTTCACCGATTACTATAGGTAATCAGTTGAAATTGACCCGTTCTCAGTGCAATTAGTCCAATCAAGGCTATTCTCGGCACGTGATTGGTGATGATTATTAGTGTTTAGTTACGTAATGGCTTTGTTAGAAGTAGAGGTGACACACGCGCGTGATAACCACAGTAACTACTACAGTATTGATAAGTGATAACAGTCACAGCTACAATACTGGGGTTCCCCTAGCGTCGCTGTGACCTCAGTGATAACCAGGCGGTTGTGGCTAATTATAACACTTCAGCAAACTAGATAGATTGCTAAACATGCTATATACAGGGTGTCCCGTAAGTAAACAATAAAAAATAAAAACTACAAACAGGTCTCATTGGTCGAAAAAAAAAACTTAAGTGAAGAGTAATTTTTTCCAAAAGATTTCTTCAGCCGGCATTTTGTTTTGTGCTTTAAATTTATATATTAAAAACTGTCGAAGATGTCTTAATGAAATTTGGTATTAAGATTTTCAGGCACGAAATAATCGAGCCTCGACTGCTTAAGCCTTATTAATTTTGCTTGGGCTGCACAGCTAAAAATATTCATTTGTCAGCTATTTATTATTTTATCTTTTTTGAACTTGGTGTTGTTTAAAGCCAGATAAAAAAAGCCAGTATTCCTGGTATTATTTAATAAAATCAGCCATAATCGTTTGGTAATTTAAGTAAAATAAAAAAATAACCGCCATTTTAAAACACAACACATTTTTTGTTTAAATAATTATTTCCTGAAATAGGTTTATGACTTAATAAAACTGTACACACAATTTCATAAAGATAACTTGATTGGTTTTTTAGATATGAATTTTAAAAAGCGAATATTATCGGAAAAAATGTTATTCTTGATTTTGTTTTATTTTACCCATTAAACCTGTTCCTAAATTTTGTCTCTTTTAGGGGCATTCTGTATAATCTTAGCCTAGGGAATGAGGGGTGCTTTTAAGAATTTTTACTATATGAACTGTTTCAGTGACGAATTATTTAACACGATTTGTAAGACGACATATGCTCCATCAGAGTATTGCTGAAAATAGAAAGAAATGTGTTTAGTGAAAAAATGTACGTACGAACATTCCTCTTCTACATTCTAACCAATCTGTATATTTCATCCAGGGTTTGAGTCTAAAAAATAAGCCCAGCTTTTACAAACATAGCTCCGAGATTATCAAATTTGACAAATAGTCTAGAACTAATGGTGTCGTAATAGAAGTTTAAAATTCACCGTATAGTTTCACAAAATATCTTATCGTGTTTTTGTCTATCGTCTGAGTGACAGAGTTGTTATACAACGGATGCTTAAGAGTGTTTACAAAGTTTTTTTATTTACAGAAAACTAACATCAAGATAAACGCCCAACAAGTAAACAACAGCCCAACAAGTAAATTTTCGCTGAGAAAACACTTTTTGTACTTTATAAAATAATCTTCATAGTATATTGTAGTATTAAGTTATACTGTGTAGTATCAACTCTACAATGATGCTACATCACAGTGTAGGTACATAAGGTACATTGTTGTAATTGTCTTTGTAAAAGATGACATTACACAAATCGTGATAACACTGCTACCGCAGTGATTATGGTTGTGGAGAGAGTGGTAGGACGTGAAAATGGCAATTGTATGTTAAAGTTAGATAGTCAACTTAATACAAATAGTTTCTGTTGTATTTCCTTTCTTTTCCTTAACTGCAGCAAAAGCAGTTAAATTCAGCAGTTAGTAGTTAATCAGTTAGATTTGAGTGTGTTGCTGTTCCTACTAGTAGTCTAGATGTTAACGTTTCAGACTTCGGATACATCCACAAAACTGGCTGGACTGCTTTTCCTTAAAGTGTTTGAGTTTACTTAATTGGAAAATGGTGTACTGGTGTAGACACAAGCAGAAAGAGAAGAAAAACCAGTTATATATGATTGACAAGGATATTGTATTTTTCGATTTGTCTTATACAAGTTACAAATAAGTTCAACCATATTGAAAAGAGCAAATTGCGCAAGGGAAAGTGTCTAAAATCAATGGTGTGTATACTGGATACTGTTCCATCCAAACATGGTTATCCAAAGGTATTGCTAGTGGATACAAAATAAATTTAAATGTAAATGAAGTTATTTATTTAAAAAAAAAAAAAAAAAAAAAAAAAACAGACAAGGAAAGACTGAGTTTTCGGATACAGTTTTTATCAAACAAACCAGTTAAGAGGGTTTGAAGGTTTGATGTAATAATTATATGGTAATTTTTAACCATAAACTACTTATTTATTTCAATAATAAAACTTGAAAATTAAGTGTTTAAACCGAAGACAAGTTCTTCAATTTCCTAATTCTTTATAATTAGAATGAATTCAATAAAAGGATTTTAACAAAGCATAACACACATAAGATTTGTGTATCAACTATGTTTCAGATATTGTGTTCGTGGTATGGGTGGGCACTGTACAGTGTACAGTGATGTGGCTGGGAAGTACACTGGTACAATACATGATACTGGGAAACCCCGACCTTCATTCTGCATCATCAATATGTACGGTCAGTTTGGTGTATTGTCAAACGAATTACCAAGCTTTAATAATTGAAAGAGGTAATGTTACGATGTTGTTACCGGGCTTCCCAATAGAAACAGTGGGTCTACATTTTGTCGAACATTCAGGCTAAAGTTAACAATATGTAATGTCAATGACTGAATGGATACTAAGTACAAAGTATGTCAGAGTAAATTGGATGCAACTTCTAATTTTTTTTTTATTTTTTTAATGTCTCTGGCGGGAGTTTCTAAATACATACTTTAACTAAAAACCTATAATCTTAAATAAATAGGAAATATTTTACCTATTTTATAACAACAATGCACCACCGTAAGTCTACTTGAAATAATAACATACAACTATCTATTTAATGACGAAACTTTGCAGCTTGGCACTAGTGAAATCGTTTAACAACGAACGTAACTCTCATTGCAGGAATCGAATCATTTAAGAGCAAGTTTAGCTTTTTACGATGGTTTACAAAATGGCACAGCTCAAATCTCATATCCAAACTGGGTAAATCTATAAAAGATAAGTGAAAACATATAAACAATTGTAACACTGCGTTACATAGTTATATTTTATTTTAGCTGCACGGGCTGCCCCGAAAGAGATATACGTCGTGAGGAGGCCATTTTCCAACCGTGGGCCAAAATATGAGAAAATGCTTTCTTTGAATTTAACAAGTCTGTTAAATAAAGACAATTTCTAAAAACTGTACATTTTTAATTACAATCTCATTCTTATGGAGAAAACTAAAACTGTTGTAGTTTGCTTGCTTTTATCAAAGAACCCCCCCCCCCCTTCTCCGTAGCAGCAAGCCTAAGTACTATTTAAATAGGGAATAATTATGACTTGTTTATGGACAAATTAGAGTTAAAAAATCAAATTATAAAAATTGAAATTCACTCGGTCTGCAGGTTTTCTGCGGCGGGGGTTATGTGTTATCAACAGTTAACTACGGCGTATGAGTCGTGTGCTTATCATAGTAGATAGCCGTGTGGTCGTGTAGCCTAGTAGACTCTAGAGGGTCAGGTGTATTCGGTAGCCCCGATTTCTCCAAACCTGTTCCATGATGGCGTCAATGCCGAACTGACGTACTTTCGACCCAAAACATTCGAGGGCCACGCACGTATGCAATAATTGATGTCATAAGGCGTGAGATGGTCACAAAATAGATCTTAGGTATTGCAAGCATTCAGCTCCGACGTCAGAGGGTCTACACATGAGGGATGACGCAGGTTATGTACAAATACGTAGACCCCTACTGGATACTGTACGGATTGGATCCTTTTTAATTCCCCCCCCCCCCCTTAACATAGTATATGGAGAAGGTATTGTTTTCCTTAATCATTTTCGAGATTGAGTGGAAAAATGCGTTTTCCCTGAACAATAATAGGGTGTTTTAGAAGTGATGTGATTTTAATGAAATTTAGGTCCATGAGACCTACGGTATGGGAAATTCGCTAAAACACACGATCAAAATATACCAACGCCAGGTGATAGTTCGTAAGTCTATTTCTGGAATGTCTATTTTATCTTTGATTGCGTATCCAGTAGTCTACCACGAGCGAAACGTTGTAGCATCTAACGGATGGAGAATTATTTCCTCAATCCGAAGATGAGTGTTCTAATAACAGTTTTATATGAAGCGTTGATTTCTCGTATGTTACACTGCTGTATTAAGATAATAATAATACTGTACCATAGTTAGTTGAACCCTTGACAACTAAATTCTCATTGGTCTAGCAAAAATCGTGTTAGCTATTAGAGTATAATGTAATGGACATTTTCTGCAAAATTATAATTTTTGAGAATATTTTCTCAGTTTTCTTGCGTATTTTCTACGAATCCTAAATGACCTCCGTTAAAGTGCGTAAGAATCTTATGCGTCACAATTAAGGGTCTGCGGGCACATGACCCGGACTCGAAAATCGGGTAATTTTGCACTACCCGAAGGGTCGGGCGGGTAGAAGAAATATCCGATTTTATTTCGAGCAGGCAATCTGGTAACCTATTATTAAAAACTAGGTGAAACCCGTCGAAATCGACGGTTACTTTCAAGGCGTACGCTAATTCATCTGCTGCGATAAATTGAGTGAAATTATACATATTTTGAGCATTTAGCATTGTTTAAAGATTAATAAGTGTAAAAACAATAACGATATAAATTGCCTAAGTTACGGAACCAAAATATGGTTGATCATTCAACGAATAAAATATTCCCCATACTGTACGTCATCGGAGTTATTATATTAGTATGTTATCTGGTATCTCTTCCTTTGGAAGAACCATTATACAGTATTCAAAAAATCGTATTGGTGGATCTTTTGTAGCTAAACCTTCCGTGATTCCTTTAGTGTAATGCAGATTAATCTAAGATTTTATTTGAAAAAAATATCTGTTTGTTGAGAAGACACGTTATAACTTCAAACGGAGGTATATCCCTTACAGTGTAAGTTTGAGTTGTCCTTCGTCACGTCACTTCAGTTCATATCGTACTTCTGTGCCGATTAATAACCCTCTAGCACAGTTTTGAGAAATTGGTTGTGGTGTTACTGTTAAAGCTGGAATTCCTTGACATTGGGGATGTCAGTTAGTTGTGTCAGACTTATCAATTACATAAAGTTGTCAATATAATCTCTCTACAGAATGTTAGGTGTAGTGGAATATACTTGAAGTGAAGTTGGATTTTATTCTTGAATTGTTAGGGGCCTCCTCATTTATAATATTATGGTCGTGCGGCTTCATTGGCAACAAATAATGCAAATGACATGATACAGAAGAAAATCAATTTTAAAATCAGAAAATAACATTGAAAATACTTCTTTTGGACAATTCTAAGTCCCAATAAATGTGTGTTGTTTAAAATACAATTTTAAAATTAACAGCGGTTTCATTAAAAAGTATTATCCACATGGCCAAAACGTAAACAAATCTGTGGAGGGAGCTTTAAAGGCTTCTGGGGTAGAGCCCTAAGCGAATTTACTTCGTTTTTCTTTTGATAACTCATCTACAGACCAAGACCTTTCTTTGGACACCTCTACCAAGTTTCTACGCCCAGCCGTTCTCTCAAATTAGTGGGGACAAAGTTCCCAATTAAATATTTAGATTCCCCCATGTTAATCTTATGGGAGGAAACCCAACTTTGATGGAAGATCCTGCCCAAACTAATAAAGATATCAAAAAACTAAAAACAAAAACACTTTGCAAAACTACAGATCAGGGCCATTTGTTTGACACTTTAATCATCAAAATCGCTACAAAAATGAGGGAGGAGTTCTGTTTACAAAAATCGGCTTAGCGTATTATATATATAGATTTAAATGTTTTAAGTGTTTAATTATCCAATGTTCAGCTTTATATGAAGATATTTTAATAATAATAAAAAAATAAAAAATAAATTTTGTGCTCATAATTTCCCTAACCCCACATTTCAACACAATTCAACTACTTACTAAATCAGTCAAATAAATGTTCTTCCGATTCTTATTTTTGGCTACATCGATATCGTCGTCGTCTGCTTGCTGGCACACCGTCTGCACTACACTTATGTACTATAGCACTATAGCACTATAGCAAGTCACTATTTTAGCTTAGCATGAAATGCATCATCTGTGCGTGAATAATTAAGAAAATTAATACCTTCAGCTGAGCTGAGCATTGGCGTTCGAGGTCGGGACATCTTACGTCTTACAGACTATAGCCTCGGCGAAATCTGTCAGATTTGGGAGTTACAGTGTAGTTTTATCTGTTCGTGACAAATTAATTATGAGTTGGAGTTGTGACTCTCAATATCTTGTTTTTTATCACTTAATTTTCTTGTTTTTTGTTAAATTAGAAAGTTGTTTTATATAACCAGGTACTAAGTTAAATTATGGCAACACTTTTGATAAATTGCTCCATACGCATGGTTTCAACAATAGATTCACTTCTTTGTTTGAAGTTCATTGTTGGTGATGGTGAGTTAATGTTGTTCAAAGGTTTATTGAGGACATTTTCCATCACGAATGTAAAAAACAATACACAACGTTTCGGGATCTGGAATCTGATCCCGTCCTCAGGTGAAAAAAAATTTTACTAACACATTACAACTAACAATACACAAACGCCCAACCTAAGTTGGACCTTCTGCCTCTGTAGTGTATTCCAACTTAGGTTGGGCGTTTGTGTAATTGTTAGTTGTAATGTGTTAGCTAAGTTTTTTTCACCTGAGGACGGGTTCAGATTCCAGATCCCGAAACGTTGTGTATTGTTTTTTACATTCGTGATGGAAAATGTCCGCAATAAACCTTTGAACAACAGATTCACTTATTTTTTATCGTTTGCAAAAGACTGAAATAAAATGGACGTCTCGTATATTAAAATACCTCCACCGCAGCAAACCTGGAGACTTAAGCAAAATACAATTTCCCTGGTTGAATTTTTACAAAACCATTTCCTTACAGTTTATTTTGTATATCCAAGCCAGTGTGGCATTTACTAAGCAGTTTTTTCATAAGTAAATGGTCTAAACTATGGTCTTGTTACCATCTAACGTCCAACGTCGATCTATTGTTAGAAAGCATGATTAGATGGTATCCCAACGACAAATTAATGACATCTGGGTTTGTAACGATCTCGTTTGGAACCGAACCAGCAACCTCCATATTTGAAGGCGAGAGCCATACTGTAACCACTCGGCTAGACAATGTGACAATTGTCGGATTTATTCAGTATTTCATGAATATCAAGTTTTATGAGTTTCGCTGATACCGATAAGACAATAAAGTGCGTTTCTTATTGAAATGTTAATAGCTTAGTATGGAATAAGGTTTGATAAATGCGATCAAAATACATACATGAATAAACAAACTACAAAATTGTATTCATTTTCCATAACAATAACACACGAATTGTAATTGAAGTTTTTTTTCTCCATAACGATTACACTTTTTATACGTAACATTTTGACCTATAACAAAATTTTCAAGTTGTTCGAATCAGTTGAGAATTTTAGGAAACCCGAAAAATAGCATTGTCAACAATTAACTACGTATACAACGTTATACTCACTAATCTAAAAGTCAATTGATTTACATTTTTCCTTAAAATTGTTTCTTAATAATGGCTATGTTCTCTACAGTAGACAGTTAAATACAATTTTTCACAAAATACTGCAAAATGACTTTTTACTATTTTTATTTGACTATAATTATATAGTGAACGTTTTAAAACACGGCTTAATGTAATGTCTGTAATAAAATCTCTGAAATAATCGACGTAAAAATTATCACTAGCAAATTCTCACGTATCACAAATATGATTAGTATATATCGTATAGAATGATAAAATATATATAAAACACAAGATTACTTTTTACGTAACAACTAACGCACTCATTTTGATAATCAAATAATCTATAACACAGTTGACAACTTAGGCTACAACACTAATTAAACCTACATAGACCTTAGGCCTACATACTTTATGCATATGGAAATTTTAAAAACTAAACGCACGAAACAAACTCAATTAAAAATCATGAGATTTGATTTGATGCTAAGCTAATAATGATTTCACGGTGAGTTTCAAACAATGAAATCATTTATGGTGGGTTTTCCTCCTGAATTTCCAAGAAAAGCTTGACGGGAAAATCAATATAATATCTCACTGAGAACTTCGTGTGTTACCTTTCATGTCAAAAGCAATGAAATAAATCAATGTGCAAACTAATGTGTGCAATGACATGGTTATAGTTTATTCTGCAATCAATTTGTAACTTTCAGCTAATGCATTGCCTATTTACAAAAATGAATAAGTTGAATGAATAAATGAATGAATAAATTAATTTATTCCCCATTTCACATGGACATTTTATAATCACGACAATTGTTGAGAATTTTAACTGGTCATATATAATAAATAATAAAATTGTTGTTCAGCCTAGCATCAGATGACAAATATTTTATCCGCCTGCTGTAACATCTGGGCAAACTTAGACTAATCATCATCATCATCATATATAATATACCGGGTGTCCAAAACCACCCGTACACCCCTTTCAAAACGATGGAAACCTTTTCTTACAAACAAAAAATAATACAGAACTAGCTAAATTGGGCACGGTCTACCAAATGGTGATAATTTCAAATCTAAAATCACACCGGAAGTGGCTTTTTCAGACCGGAAGTTGACTTTTTTAATTGTAAACTACCAATTTTGATTACAGAATCGGATTCTACGTTGAAAAATGCATAACTTATTAAGCAATGTGTAGTCCAGCTGTTACTCAATTTCTAAGGTGTTTACAATGAACAGCTGATTCTATTTATCACATGTCTTTATATAAAAATAATTTAAATTATTATTAAAACAAGATCATTCTTCGCATAATTGAAATAAATTATTTAAACTGAACCAACTTTAAATTTGAAGTGTATGACATGAAACAGTCATCAAACATAAATTTTTAAAAGGAATTTTTACCAAAAAATAGGAAAAAATTCCTTATTGACAACCTCAGTTTAAATACAAGAACTTGTTTATCGGTGTACAACTAATATAGCATCAACAAACAATTTACCATTTAAATGTATGTCCCTTAATTGCTGGAAAAATATCAAAACGCCCCTATTGTTATATGATCTCTATTAAGGATAAGAACAATAGTTATCAATTATAAACAATAACACGTTTCTACGAGATAATATGAGATTGATTTTCAATTTTTGTCCATGACTTATGTGGCAAGGCTTCCGTCCAATTTTGAAATCCGTAATCATAGGGATTCAAAAAATACTTTTAAAGTCTATACTTGGTTTCATGTAAAGTTTAAGTGTATAAGATACAGCGTAAGCCAGATATCAAAATAGCATTCCTCTGAATGATATTGCGACACTGTGTTTACTTGTTTTTGTTTGTCTGTTTGCCAAAGAACTGTATATAGTGCGGTCAGACTGAGGAAAACAAATACTGTATCATACCATTGACTTTGGATACGAAGTAGATACCCCATATTATATGGACCAGCTGAAGTAAATATATTAATAGGCTAGCATGTTTCTTTTTTCCTAGCTCGTATGTATCGTAGGGAAAATCTGCTAGAATAGTATGGTATTTCGTACCTAGGGCCGAAAATGAGGTTTTGCCGGTTCGAGATAGATTTTAAGTTCGAGATAATATTTTATTAATATTAAATATTTTAACGTTCTGTTTCGAAAATGACTACTTAGTAGTCAAAATAGTCAATAGAAGTTCGACTGAGGAATTGTGGACGTCGAGGTACGTAATCTGTTATGGTTTTATTTTCGTCTCCCAAAGGATAAAGAAAAGAAGCTTTCAAAAGTTTAAGTGGCGAGCTGCATGGTTATAAAATTGGTGTTTCTACTACGTGTATGTACAAAATCAAAACGATTTCCTGTACAGTCATTAGAAACAAAGATTTTAAAGTCCAGTTTACTTTTTTGGACAATGGTTAACACGACATTTAATAAATCACTGAAGTTCCACAAGTTGATTCTAAAAATGTTTTTTTGTATTTTGTTGCACTTTACAAATTAAACAATTATGTAGCTACTATAATCTACAAACACGACCGTCCAATCTGCAAACCATTCTCGAGATGTGCAAATTTCCTGCGCCAGAGCGACCGCAGACAGGAACACTGCGCAATGAGATATTGCAGTTTTTCCTTATGAAACCGGCTGATGTCGTCATTACTGAGATGCAGGGATGAAGTCGTTTATTTTTATGCCTAATGACACATTAATTGTATATTTCACCACGAGGGAGAGCTCACACTCACGGGTAGGGAGTGACAGAAGAGGTAGTAGGGACAGAGAAGGGACCTAGAGACTTTCGCTACCCCTCCACAACTTTTTTGTTAATTGTGCATTAAAAATCAATGTTGTAAGCCTGGATGAGGAAAACGAGTTCCAAATATGCGAAACAGGTTTCGGTAAGCAACGATTGAACAAGTTTTCCTTGTGACTATCAAAGAGGGAATCAAGGAAAACAGGAGTTGAAATACGGCTTGATACGTGTAATTGGTACTACGATTAGCGTTCTAATTTGAACGTGCTACAAATTATATCGTCTCGGAGTGATCGTTATTTTGGTAGTAGCATATTTAAAACTTCTGGGATTAAAAAATTTGTCAAATGTTGTGCCCTGGAAATTAGAAAGCGCTTGAATACGAATATGAGTTCTATTTGGGTACTAATTCATTAAACGGTAGTAATTTATTAATGGGGATGCGGTAGCAAGCGGTATAACCTTTAAATATATCCTAGAAATGATAGCAGTGCGGGACTCACTTTATAAGAGATGCGAGATGTTGTAAACACGATTTCTCAGTAACTATTGTATCAATCGCGGTGGTATTTGACGCGGCTTTCTTTCAGGTTGATGCGTTCTAAGAAACGATTTGAGACATTTATTTACCGCTCTACGCGGCCTTCAAAAGATCTCATGTTCTTCTCGTGGACTATTGTATCATTAACTGTTAATATGGAAGTATAGATAACGATTATTTTGAAACCAACAAATTAACATGCATAGTGACTTAACCGAAAAACACTAAGGTGAGTTTTTTAAATTATGGTAGGTGGCACAAGTGAAATTAACGAATTTAAAAACAAATTCATAAAAAAATATGTTAATGCTGCATAAAATTGCAAACACATTTTGCATGCGGAAACATCAGGAATGCTATATACATTATACACCATCTATTACATACACGTATGCTATATATTATAGAATCCCTGAAACCCTTAACAAAAATCGCGTTGTATTCTAGAAAGAGCAAATTGAAACGGTTTCGTGTTAAAACTGTTTTCAGTTTACAAAATGCATGCTAAACTCTTAAACAACAAACGGCTCGACCATTTTAAATGCCGCTGCCATAGTATATTTCACGTAAGTCGTCTTCCACTCGCGTATAAAACACTATCTCGCCCCGAAATGGGACTTTCGTGACAAGTATTGAACGATACATTTCATCACGATGAAAAAAAAACTCCTTCATTTACTGTGTAAATGAAAACTCCCGTAGGCTACGCATATGCACCATGCAAAAGGCGTTGTTAAAATTATAATTTACCACGAAAAAGATTGTTTGCTTTTCGCACTCAAATAAATGTAACGTTTCTTGTTTTTGTCGTAGACATTGAACCATACTAAATTCACATAGCCGGTGAAAAGTTAATGCCTGAAAATGGAAGGATGTCAAAGCTTGTGAAACTAATTTTGCTTGTATTGCCATTAAGTATACATGTATACGTTTACTAAACTGTATTAGGCCTACTCATCTTGTACAAACTGTAAACTGTTACGAACTGTTAAGTGCAAGTGCTATTTTGGGGATCGAATTAAGAGTAATTTGCTACTACATTAAACACAAGATATTTGGACAAGCTCCACAGTTTTGTGATTTGCGAATCAAGGAGAGTGTAAACTTGTGGATCCTCCAAGTGTAACATACACAAATAAATAATCCCCACCAAGAAATAAATACACGGTGATCCAACGGAATAAATTTAAAAAGAAAATACTTTTTCGTGATCTAAAATGTTTCTAAATCTTTGAGAAACCTATTGTCAACAATTCCATTTTTATCGAATTGTATTCAAGCCGAGAAGTTTATAGTATTCTAAATATAGCGCTAGGTAGGGCTATTACTTTATACAGTATAGCAAAAAAGCAGAAAGGCTAGTGAATTCACGAGAAAATCTCTACTCAGTAAATCTTTGTAGCTCAATACCACATTACGAAATTCAAGCCTACCCAAGCAGTTTATTAGAAATGTTAGAAATTTCGAGAATGCACATTGAACGGTAATGTGTCATTTTGGGCGTTCTTTTACATCAGATTGGTGATGCAATTTCCGTATTAGCTACGTAATCTCAAATCTAGGATTCATCAAACAGAACTACCAATGTACGCCAATGGCCCTGGTACATACGGAATTAAAACGACCAAAAATTGTTACGGTTATGACACCACAAATGATCACGGGCTATATTGGGTACGTAGCGTCGAAATCCAATCTTCTCTTGTCATTATAGTTTTCGACGAGTAGAGTACGGTAGATGAAGTGATAGTGGGCTCTGGATTTTGCCCGAAACTGTAGAGAATGTATTAAACAAAGCTGTAATAACAGTTGTCATTGCTTAATTAAACATTAATTAATTAATTAATGTCTTTGAGCCTCAACAGTGACATACAGGGTGAACTACTTGACTGTGCCACCATTGGAATCTCACAAACTATTTAGAGAAAACATTAAATGGACAACTAAACCCATTTTTATCAATTACAAATATTAATTCCACTTTTATAATAAACGAGCTGTTGGCCCGTCCTACGTACGGGAATCGAGTAGTATATTAAAACTGTCTATTACTAATTCAAGCATAGTTTAAGCAGTTCAAAATTTATAGTAAAGAAAAAGCTGCCAAGATGAATTAAGGAACGTCCATCGATGTATAACTACGGAACGACCTATATTTTATGGTCGTATAAAAATGTAAACGTGATTTTAAAAAACATTTTTACTCTCGATTTTTTTTCTATAAAGTGTGTACATTATGCATCCTGTAGCTCATAAACGAGTTAGAGAGGAAATGCAACGAATAGATAAGTCTTAAAATAACATCTGCATAAAAAAAAACTATAAAATACGGTATTCGAATTTTAAAGTTAGCCGCCATAGGGGGATATGACAGCCATTATTTGAGTAGAATTTATATTTTTAAAGAATTATGCTAGCGAAACTCAAATATTTACTTATATTTTTTAGTATATTTTGTCAAGCTTACATAAAATGATAGGGTGTAAAATAGGCGTGTTTCCTTGATTACAATATAAAACACAAAGTAATATATGGAACTAATGCCAAACACATATTATTAATTTTTAAAGTAAATAAATTTTAAACTAAGGAAGATTAGAGGAAGGGTTAGAAGTGCCTCTAAAATAACAATTTCCTACCGATTAATTTCCTACCGATTAGAGTAAATGGGAATGAGAAATATTTTGTTGCAGGGCAGTTTTCAAACTACTGTATGGGGAAAAGTTAAAAAAAATTGTCACTTGAGTTTGGAGCTCTAAAAAAAAGAAAAATGTAATTAACAAACCATTTAGAAAAAAAACACGGAATATATCAACATTTCTTTGTTTTATTGTACGTATTCCTGTGAAAACAAATATTTTGTAGATTGTTTATATATATATATATATATATATATATATATATATATATAATTTTTTTTTTTTTTTAATTCGCACAATGTAAATTAAAGGTTGAACTTCATCAAACTTCAATACACTATAAGACACATATATAATGAATTAATGTATAAGTTTGCAGAATTTTTATTAAACCCAACAAGTGATTGTTGTAATTGTGATGTAAATTAATTTGTTCTAAAAAACGGCAAACGCTAGAAACAGTTTTAAAAGCTTGTTTTGAAGGCGTTTTGGTGATTGGAATATTGATTATGCTCAAGCATATTTTTACTCATAGTAAGTGCTGAAATTTACCTCTGCATTTTATATTTATCACGAACTAATATCAACTAAACATAGGTAGTTTCTTTAAAAATAGTTAATACAGGGTGACACAAAGGAACCGGACGTTTTTTAAATAAGTAGTACACAGTAGTTAAAAGGAATAAACTGGATTTAATACTGTACATAGTGAGGTAAACATTTGCCATTTGTTATAAAACCGTCATTATTTGAAAATGACGTCATGCAAATGGCGGCCATGTACTTATCTACAAATGTTCATTCTGGTCTGAAAATCATCTGAAACTCGGGTCAGGAGGTTCAATGCCATTTGATATCTTCTATGATTGCAAACTTCAAATCCCCTAGAGTAGTTTGTGAGCATGAACACGCTCCTTAAGAAACCCCCAAAGGATATAATCACTAGTGGACAAGCCGGGTGATCTTGGCGGCCACGGCATGTCACCAAAGCGAGAAATCACCTTAGGAAACATTCATTCAATACTGCTCTCTTTCTGGCAATGTTTTCGGGTGTTCTCGAAGTTCTGACAAGGCCTGGTGGTTTCTTTCTTGTTATATTCCCAGTTGTTCGGAACCCTGAAACCCATCTTAATAGCGTATTTCAACTTGGAACCGTTCCATGGCGTTCAATATTAAAATGTCGACTAAATTCCCGCTGGATTTGACGACGGATTCACCATTTTGGACCAAAGTGTCGTATGCGAAAACGCGATGGTCTATGGTCCACTGAGCCACTTCAACAAAAATGGCAAGCCTTACTGAAGGTAATGACATAACTTCAATCTTCCTATCACGTGCAACCACAATGGAACAGCTGTTTAAAAAACGTCCGGTTCCTTTGTGTCACCCTGTATTTATTTTATACTTTTTTGCAGGGTTATTATAAACATAGTATTTTTTACATCCTTTTGCTGTCCCAATGTAGATGTTGAATATAACGTTAACTCCTTCAATCTCCAAACGACAAACGTTAAACATACAAACGTGTACAGCACCTCAAAGTGAAATGTAAAACGCAGGCTTCGAAACTAACCTAGTACGAAACAACTAACATCACTTACTGTACTTGTTCAGGGCTATTCAATATTGACCCAGTTTCGGGTCTTTGTATATCGAAAAGTATAAATTGGGAAAAAATAAATTTTCACCGTTAGAAAGAAAAAAAAATCAAAGTTTTATTTACACTGATTACAACTACTCAATGTGCCCCCACCCCCTGTGCTGCACGGCAAAACGATCAGCATAGCCATCTAGCTAGAGCTTTCACACGGTGCGGCGCGCGCCGCACGTCCCAACCCCTACGCTGTCTCAATTTAGGCAAACTACTTGACCAAGAGGGTGCAACAGTTAGGCCTATATAAGAAACTAGCTGTAACCCGCGGGCTTTGCCCCGTTTAACTTCTTAATTTTCAAGATTATCTCGTTCGCATGGCTCAATCACGTCCTGGTTGAAGTTTGGTCACTACGCTCACTCACCTTTAGGTTGGAGCTCGTTCGCTACGCTCACTCACCTTTAGGTTAGAGCTCGTTCGCTGCGCTCACTTGCCTTCAGGTTAGCTCGTTCGCTACGCTAACTCGCCTCCAGGTTGAAGTTCGTTCGCTACGCTCACTCACCTTTTGGTTGCAAATTAGCTGTTGCCATAAATGTAAAAGAAATAATAGTGCTGCACCCTGTTGGTAATCCTTGTAACTTTAATGCTATTGAACATCATAGAACAGAACCAACTTGTTTAATTGAAACAGCTGTTAAGATTCAATAATTCCATTTCTCATAAGGTTAACATGGGAAACTCCAGAGCCACTGGGGCGGAGCCCGAAAGGATTTTTGAAATAAGAATATGCCTATATGTTAATCGGGAATGTGAGCTATCATCATGCCAAATTTCAGCACAATCCGACCAGTATTTTTCGCGTTCACTTGTCACAAACATACATCCATACATCCAAACTTTCTCATTTATAATATTAGTAGGATTATACAGGGTGAGTTTTTATTGTCCCCCCCCCCAACTTTTTTCTACATTTTTTCAAATATCAATCCCAGACCACTTCCAAACATTGTTGGGTAGTAAGTACTTAATTTTGACCAGGTGGTCATTTCCGGCCGCCATCTTGGATCCGCCATATTGGATGCAAAATATTTTTTTTCAAATGTTAAGGTGAGGTCGTGACCCATTATTTCGAACTAAATTTCTACCCTGATTACAATGCCGCAAACCGTTTTTAAAAATCTTGATTCATTCCAAAGTTATGAGGGTTTTTTAAAACTTTATTTTTAGCCCATTTTAACATTGTGCATTTACAAACTAAGACCATAATCTCAAAATAGTGCTAGATAAAGACAAGTATACACTACCAGTCATTGTCGACCTATTTTCACTTGGTTATGACAGATGTATTTTTTTTGCCGCCATCTTGGATCCGCAATTTTGAAATGTGATAAATTATTTTAAATATGAAGGGTGTGTTGTGACCCATTATTTTGAACTACTTTATTAAGCTAAATTCAATGCCGCAATCCATTTTTTGTTATCAAGTTTTATTTTTTATGATATATTGCAATTGTTTTGTTAAAAATGTCAATATTTCAAAATCAAAATATAAAAATGAAAAAACGGATCATGGAATTGAATTCAGCTTAAAAATGTAATCTGAAATGATGGGTCACAACACTCCCTTCATATTTAAAATAATTTATCACATTTCAAAATGGCGGATCCAAGATGGTGGCCGAATAAAGTACATCTGTCATAACCAAGTGAAAATAGGTTAACAATGACTGGTAGTGTATACTTATCTTTATTTAGCACTAATTTGAGATAATGGTCTTAGTTTGTAAATGCACAATGTTAAAATGGGCTAAAAATAAAGTTTTAAAAAACCCTCATAACTTTGGAATGAATCAAGATTTTTAAAAACGGTTTGCGGCATTGTAATCAGGGTAGAAATGTAGTTCGAAATAATGGGTCACAACCCCATCTTTACATTTGAAAAAAATATTTTGCATCCAATATGGCGGATCCAAGATGGCGGCCGGAAATGACCACCTGGTCAAAATTAAGTACTTCCTACCCAACAATGTTTGGAAGTGGTCTGGGATTGATATTTGAAAAAATGTAGAAAAAAGTTGGGGGGGGACAATTAAAACTCACCCTGTATATTGTTGTATCAGAAAATAATATATAGGGTGTCCCACGAAGGGGTTTAAACGTTTGATTTTATATTACGTGCCCATTCATGCACCGAACTTTTTAAACTTTACACAGTTTACAAAGTAGGTTCTAAAAATATTCTGGAAAAATTTCAACTCCCTAACCTTAGTAGAAACAAAATGGCGGCATATTGAAAAATTTACCAATTTGCTTCCTAAAAAACTACTTTCATGATTAATTATCTGATTTGTTTACTACGTTGCGGTTCTAACGCTCATTGTTGAAGAACAGCTGTTTGATTGTAAAATGAGTTTTAAATGAACAGGTCTTGCCCCATTTGACGGTATCAGAGATGAATCAAGCAATCTTTCAACAAGATGGTGCACCACCTCATTTCGAAAATCCTGTCAAGCAATTACTAAATGGCAACCTCCATGGCCGTTGGATTGGTCGTGGAAATGATTTTTTAGATTGGCCACCCCGATTACCTGATTTAACTGTTTGCGACATCTTTTTATGGGATTTCTTGAAGGAACAAGTTTATACCCATAGCTTTAATAATGATGAGGAACTAAAACGATCAATAGAAGAGGAACATCTCCGGATACCGCGGAGTTTCTTTGTGAGAGCTTAAGAATAATTTGTTAGGTACGCGCTGTTATCAGTGTGTTGATGTGGATGGGTTACAGTTTTAATAATTTTGGACATTAGGGTTTTCCATTAAGGCTATGTTCTAGTTTTTTTTTTATTTAAGTCATATTGCCCTGGAAAGTAACAATAAAAATATTTGATAATACCAAAAACACCTTCTTTAATCTTTTTAAAGCATCGTTTTTCAATATGCCGCCATTTTGTTTCTACTAAGGTTAGGGAGTTGAAATTTTTCCAGAATATGTTTATATCCTACTACTTAAACTGTGTAAAGTTTAAAAAAGTTCAATGCATGAATGGGCACGTAATATAAAATCAAACGTTTAAACCCCTTCGTGGGACACCCCGTATTTAAGTGATCACAAAACCCCCACATCCCAAGTTCCTCCCATGATCATATGGGCTTTAAATAAATGATCCTGACTAATGAAACCGCTGATCTTAGTCAGTAACAAAGCTACACAGGTCATCACACACCATTCTACACTCATCCTTCACTCACATTTGGGTTAAAATACGCACCTAGGTGGCGTCCCCATCTCAATGATTGATTGATTAATTGATTGCAAATCGGCCAACTTAAAGTATAAAAAAAATTTCCTTAATAACTAGAGGAGAATATTTAGTATTAAATTACTAGTTTATACGTAATGAAACAATTTTTTTGAGACTTCTAGAATACAATATTTTCAAATGACAAATTTATTATATTTTAAATTAGCCTATTAATTTGATTTGATCTTTTAAGTGGAGTATTCACTGAGGTGTGGTTAATGAGATTTACTCAGAGGGTTGGTAAGTTGGGTTCGTATGTCGTAATAGACATACGAAAATAAGAAAATAATCTTTCTTCATCGTTGCGTAAGGAATCAAATAACATCCTGAATGCCCCAAACTCGTGCCGATTATTAATTATCGGGTGAACCCAAAATCGCCTATTATTTTCCTTCTTCTTTTTCATCACCTCCATAATAACAACCCCAGCTACATGGCTAAAACCATCTTTTGCCGTCGTGTTACATCACAAATCAACTGAACAGAAAATAATAAATACTCAGTCAGGAGTGTCATACGGCGCCGTACTAGTGTAAAGACACATTGAATGGATGAGGTTCTCCACAGTGGCTGCGTGTTTTCCTCTGAGTGTTAACACTAGGTCGTCTGCAAAGGCTTGGAGGTCCATGTCTCTCCGATCTGCCTCTCTCAAAAGGTCATTCACCTCTAAAGCCCGCAACAAGGGCGAGATGACTCCTCCTTAGGGGCAACCTTGGCGTGCTGCGATTGCTGCTTAATAGCCGCCTATATCTGCTGTCATCTCCCTGCTGTTCAGTAGAGCCTTAATCCAAGATGCTATGTCGGGGGGGGGGGGGGTGATGCCCTAGCTTATGACTGCTGCATCTATCTTTGGAGTTATAGCTCACACTATCAAAAGGCACCCAGTATTTCCATGAGGGCGCACTGATTTCGAGCACGAAAACCCAAAACGCAGTGAAATCGAGCATTGCACTGAAGCGGCAATAATGGGTTCCATAATCCTATGGTGATTTCGAGCATTTGGCCTTCCTAGAACTTTAAGGATGATTTAATAGGGGAAGATGAGAAACACATTCAAATCAAACTACCACATTTATTTCCTGACCTTGTGGCCTACACACTTGACAAAAGTTAACAAATTAATGTGCGAGTCCCTCAGTTGTTTTAGTTTCAATTCGATAAACTTTTGCCGTACTAGGGCGACCTCCCTTTGCTTTGCTTCTTCTCTGCGCAACGCACTGTTCAGTCGTATGTACGTTTCGGTTTTGGCACTTTATAAATATTTCATGAAAACAAAAATGTTTGGATGAGACGACGCACAACCCATGTTGAAACGTTAGTGGAAACTCTCGCACGAGTTGGTCGTCCTACAAAGCTCAGCAAAAGCAGCTGCCCAGATCTGTGGTGGGTAAAACGCATCATCCTTGTCGATATATGTCTCCACCAAGTAATCTGCGAAGATGGCGAGTTTCTCGCATGCTGGCTGGATGGAAATGAAGTCGCAGAAAGCCTCGTCTTAAGCATTCTTGTAATAAAGTCATACGCTGCATACCGCTGCCGTTCCGAGTGTGTCCCTTACAAAGTACGTGCTGTACCTTTGAAACCCTTCTTTGTGTGAATCATTACTAAAAATGCAATATGTGTGTAAATATTATCAAATATCAATTATCAATCATTGAGATGCGGACGCCACCTAGGTGCGTATTTTAACCCAAATATGAGTGAAGGATGAGTGTAGAATGGTAGTAGTATAGAAATGCCGGTAATCTTGCAGCAGCCTTTTTGTGAGGAGCTGAGGAGCGGGCTATAAAACTTGATTATTTAATGGGTTGAGTCGTAAAACTTGTAAGTTTTGTAATTAATTTTGATGTATGTATGTGATATATACAGAATCGTATACAAAAGTTATACATTTTAGTACACAATTATGTTTTTCCTGTACGCTCCTCTCAACAAGGCTGCTGCAACATTATGGTTAGTTGCGTATACATGTTCTGTTATAGTGAATAATTTTTTATGGGTTTAAGTAAGCTATATTAATGAAATCAGGATATAAAATATCAGTTAGTTATGTTACATGTAACATAAAAGTGGCCTAGTACAGTGCGTTAGAGTGCGAGTTGTGAGAGAAAGCTGGCAACCCCTCGGATTAAATGTCTAAAATCGACCGGGTAAGTCCTGGGGGCACACTTCCAGTATAAAACCAAAGCGTATGTGAGGGGAGGGCATCACTCTCGCGCACAGCTCATAGTACACTTGGTGATTCGTTATAGTACAGTTCGTGGTGTTTGTGAAATTTAGTGCAAGATGAACTTCACCGATCTGAAGAATAGCTTGAACAACCTCCGTGCTCCACAGTACACAAGGATCTCCGAGCTTCGCCCTGGGACACCCTACCGCATTGCCAAGCTGGAGAGGACGACAACTCGCTATGGAGAAGCTGTGGCAGCCATCCTGGAAGGTTTGGACGAAGACACATATCTTCGAGTGTTCCTTCCTGAGCGGTTTCTGCGGTTGCTGACTGAGGACACAGACTGCTACAACCAGGCGGAGGAACAACAAATGTCCATACAGTACCTCGGCAAAGGCAAGGGTGTTGAATTTATTTAAACATTTTCAAAATTTAATCGCTTAACTATTTCAAGTAATTTCAGACAATTTGTAAAATGATTTTGTTACTTTTTGATTTTTAAAATTAAATCAATACATGTATCTAGTCTTATATTTATGAAAATTATATTTTATTTGAAACTAAAATTAGTTTTTATGTTACAACCTCTTTTCCCTTCTATAAAATAGTCCAAGAGTCTTTAGTTTTAACAGTGTGTACCATGGATTCAAGGTGGAAACATCCTTTCTCAGCAATAATTGCTGGTCCTTCTGGGTGTGGTAAATCTCATTTCGTATCTAAATTTATTGAACATAAAGATTCAATGTGTGACAGTGTTTTTAAAAATGTGTTTTGGCACTATGCTGAATGGCAGCCAGGTTATAATTTAGATAATGTTATTTACAGGGAAGGTATTCCAAATATGAGTGATTTTGATGGGTCTGAGGCTAATTTAGTTATTATAGATGATTTGATGCGAGAGTCTGATAATAGAGTGGTTGATCTATTTACAAAAGGTTGTCATCATAGAAACATTAGTGTATTTTTCATAACACAAAATCTGTTTCATCAAGGTAGGGGGCAAAGAGACATATCACTAAATGCACATTATATTGTTTGTTTTAAAAATCCTAGAGACAAAGCTCAAATTAGACATTTGGCTCAGCAGGTGTATCCAGAAAACCCTAGATTTATTCAGGATGCATATAGTGATGCAACTAAATTGCCTCATGGCTATCTATTACTTGATATGAAACAATCAACACCTGATGAAATTAGGTTTAGATCTAGTATATTTCCAAGTGATGGTCATAATTATGTCTATTTACCAAAACAGAAGTAGATATAAATTCAGATCAAGTTGTAGTATTATTCAGTCTTTCGTGATGTCTCAGACAGTCAAAAAGAACATTAACCTGTTGAGGGCACTTTCTCTCATGACTCCGAAGCAACGGAGAAATGTTTTAAAAACTGCTGACAGGGACTTGATTCAGTCAGTCTGTGAGTGTGCCTACAACCTGTTACTGGGTAATGTTAGTATCACATCTCAAGTAAAGCGTAAATTGTCAAAGTATAAATCAATTTTAAGAAGACTAGTAAAGAAGGGTGAAAAGTTTAAAAGTAAAAAACGTTTTATTGTTCAACAAGGTGGGGGTGTAGTTTTACCGATACTTCTAAGTGCTGTTTTACAAGCTTTACTTAGCTAACAATGGAAAATGCAAAGAAAATGATTATTATTTCTCCTGACGATCTTCAAAGAATGCAGAGTCAACATCTTCAAGTGAAGTCCTGTGGTAATAGACAGGATACAGTAAGTGAACTCGATCGTGAAATGTTAAGTCTGCTTAATAATAAAACCCTAAGTGATCAGGATAAGTGGAGTCAATATCAACAGGTGTTACAAAGATATTTACATTTTGCTTCTCAAAAGAGAAAACCCGTTCAAATACCTGTAATTGATATGCAAACTCAAAAGTATAATTCACTAAGTCCAGAAGAATTGGTTGCCACATTGCCAAAATTATATAAATCCAAAGGTTTGAATTTACTTAAACATATTAGTAAAAGACATGAGAAAATTGATTGGAATGATAATGGTTTGGTTTTTATTGATGGTGAAATTGTTCCAAATTCAAACATAATTGATCTTTTGCATGATATTGTAAGAAGTAGAAAGGCTACACAACCTCAAGGTTGGAAGCAGTTATTGCATGCTCTAAAGGATATAAGTACACCTGTCGAGTTTATAAACAACCCATTTGCTCGACATTACTACGAAAGACTGACAGGTTACGTGTCACCAACAGAGAAAAGTCTCCAGGCCGCAAACACTAGTACTAGTCTGGATGAACAATCACTTTCACCATTTCCTAGAGTTGAGACAAAAACCCCTACATTAGCATCTTCTGTGCGAGAAACTAGACCTAGAAAGTGGGAATTATTCCCACTAAAATAATAAAATGTCTACGGACCTAGCTATAATTTATTACGATCCTGAACATCCTGCTGGCTATCGTGGGGTGGCACCGTTGTTAGATGTAGCAAAAAGGAAAGGTATTAGTCATAAGGATGTAGGCAATTGGCTTAAATCCCAGGATACTTATACATTACACAAACCGGCAAGAAAACGGTTTCCCAGGAATCGCTTTACAGTGTACTCTATAAATGAACTCTGGCAGTGCGATTTAAATGACATGAGAGGTTTGAGCAAGTATAATGATAACGTAAATTATATTCTAACTGTTATTGATGTTTTTAGTAAACAGGGGTATGCGAGACCGCTGAAGCGCAAAACTCCTTCAGAGGTTATAAACGCTTTCAAGTCAATTCTCACAGAGAGTAATAAATGTCCCAAGAATATACAATCTGACAAGGGAGTGGAATTCACAGCTAGGGAAGTCAGGCTATTTTTCAAATCTAAAAACATTAACTATTTTACTACAAATAATCCAGACATCAAAGCGGCTGTAGTTGAACGTTTTAACAGAACGTTAAAAACTCGTATGTGGCGTTATTTAACGCACAATAATACTTATAGGTACATAGATGTGTTGGGTAAGTTGCTTGATTCATACAACCACAGTAAACATAGAAGTATAAACATGTCTCCTCTTGAAGTTAATGAGTCCAATTCATTTAAAGTATGGAAAAATCTTTATGGGAAAAAGGAAAAAGTCATAAAACCTAAACTACTGGTTAACGATTTTGTACGCATATCAAAAAGTAAAGGTACATTTGAAAAAGGCTATGAAACAAATTGGTCTGATGAAATCTTCAGGGTTAGCGGTGTTGTGGATTTCCCTAAACCTATGTATACGCTTTTAGATTTAAATAAAGAACCAGTAGATGGGTATTTCTATGAGCAGGAGTTGCAAAAGGTTATTTTAAGAAAACACAAAACTTTCAAGATTGAAAAGATATTGGCGACAAAGGGAAAGGGGGTCAGTAAGCGGTATTTAGTCAAGTGGTGCGGATATAGTGACGCTTTCAACTCCTGGATCCGTGCTTCAGATCTGCAATCGATATGAACGATCAATTTTATTTAACTTTACCGAGCAACAGTTCAATGGGCTACTATCCAAATAATACAGTGGCAAACTTTATTACTCAACTATCAAGACCCATTCACTTGGACGGCTCATGGGAGGTGGCTATAGTTGAAGTTCATTACCCCTGCTCTCTATTCACTTTGAGTGAAAATAGCTTGATTTACATTCATGCGTATCCAAAGGAGACCTACGACATCGTCAAGACCAGTGCTTGGGAAAAAGAGGAAGAACCGGATTTCGACTCCATCACACCAATAATAGAGATAGTGGCATTAACACCAGGTGATTATCTAGACGTTAAAGAGGTTGTGGATATGATTAATAAACACGAGAAGATTCATCCATATGCTTTTTTCGCCTATCATGAGGACATAAAGAGAGTGGAAATCGTTAGTAAGGATCATGTAATTCAGATTGAGTTGTCAGACCAGCTAGCCCTACAACTCGGTTTTGCACCAGGAGAAAGTGACCTAGTTAGTAATAACCATTCAATACGCCCCGCAAACCTTAGGGTAGGTTTACCGGCTCAGATGTACATTTACTGTGATGTTGTGGAACCACAATTTGTTGGAGATTACATGGCACCTCTGTTGCAAATGATAAACATTGATAATACAGCCTATGTGTATGGAAGTAGTAAATGTATGCAGTTCAACAGCCCCCACTATGTGTCTGTGTTAAAATCAAATTTTGAATGTGTGGAAATTGATTTAAGGGACAACACAGGAAGAAAACTCCCATTCAAGTTTGGGACGTCTTGCGTTAAACTACATTTTAGAAAGAAGGAATAAATCATGGCACTCAACGTTTATGACCCCTACTTGGCATATTACAGAAATCAGTTAGGGAATGGTGTTAGTGTGGTGTATAAAGGATCCCCTTATCAAAGAGGGCATGGTATTGGCAGTTTTCTTGGTGGGTTATTTCGCACCATTACACCACTTTTACGATCTGGTGCAAAGACTATGGGTAAAGAAGCTATTAAGTCAAGTATTAATGTTTTGAAAGATGTTATTAATTCAGTTCCTCCTAACGAAGCAATATCAGCTGGAGTAAAAGAGTTCACAACTAATTTAAAACGTAAGGCGGATAATAAAATAGACAGTGTGATGAGTGGATCTGGGTATAAGAAGAGGAAAATTAGAGTTACCCCTCAGTCTCTGGAGAAGCTTCTAGCTGTCCACAACCGCTCTAAGAAGCGCTTAAACGTTAAGAAACAAGCTAAAAAGAGTAAAAAGAAGAAACCTACAAACTCTGCTATTAGGCAAGTAAAGGATATTTTTGGTTAAAATGGCATTCCTGCATCACCAGTCATGTGAGTGTGTCAAATCTGAATTAGACCTGTTTTCTTTACCAGCTACCCAAACCAGTATAGAAAGTGGGAAATGGGTTCAATATAAGCCGATTTCATCACTCACAGATGATTCACCCATAGAATTTGTAGTACCAGGTCATGGTGACGAATATATTGATCTATCAAACACAATGATTAACATTAAAGCGTGCATTGTAAAACCTGATGGCAAGAAACTGGACCCTACACTTGACACTTCAGTTGGACCAGTTAATAACTGGTTGCATTCGCTTTTCAGTCAGGTGGACTTGTATGTTAACCAGAAACTTGTATCACCACAAAATAACACCTATGCTTATAGATCCTACATTGAAACCTTACTTAACTATGATGAAAGTGCGAAAAATACACATCTCAGCTGTGCTCTCTGGTATGACGATAAACCTGGTGAGATGGATGATTGTGAAAGCAAAAATACCGGTTTGGTAAATCGTAAATATTTTACAAGTCAGGGTTCTGTTGTAGATATGGTAGGGCACTTGCACATAGATTTGTTTAATCAAGAAAAATTCCTTCTAAATGGAGTCGAACTGCGTTTACGTTTAGTTCGATCAAGAGACACATTCTGTTTATTATCAAAATCTGAACAATACAAGGTCAAAATTGAGGAAGCCAATCTTTTGATTCGTAAAAATAAAATAAATCCCACAGTTTTGTTGGCTCACAGCAAAACATTAGAAAGTGGGACAGCCAAGTATCCCATTACCCGTGTGGAAGTGAAAGCAATGACGATACCCTCAGGCATTCAAGGTAAGACCTTGGATAATGTTTTTCTGGGTCAGTTGCCAAAAAGAATAATTGTCGGGCTAGTAAGTAACAGAGCATTCAATGGTGATTTAAAATCAAACCCATTTAATTTCCAATCTTATAAAGTTAACTATTTTTCGCTTTATGTGGATGGAGTTCAAGTTCCTACAAAGCCACTACAACCAGATTACTCTAGGGAAAAGGAATTATCAGTTTTGTCCTATCACACATTGTTCAGTGGAACGGGAATACATTTTTTGAACATGGGTAATAACATTTCCCGCAGTGATTATTCACAAGGAAACTGCTTAATGGCGTTTGACCTAACTCCTGATTTGTCTGCGAACGCTACTACACATTGGAACCTCATTAGGCATGGCAGCTTAAGGATTGAACTTGGATTTTCCGAAGCCCTAACAGAAACAATTAACTGCATTGTTTACGCAGAGTTTGACAACATAATTGAAATTGACAAAAATAGAAACGTAACTGTAGATTATGGTAGTTAAATAGTTTAGTGATTTAGCAAAGACTCATTGGTTCACGTCAACTCCTGCGAGATGGATCAAAGTGTTGTGGTTGACATTCAGTGCTTTAAGGATAACAACGGTAAATTTATAATTAAGGAAATAGCTGTGTTAAATATTAAAACTGGAAATTTATTATTTCACCACATTGTGTGCCCACCATTTCCTCGTAGACTACTTACCATGGAGAAACTAAGAGAAAGTAATTGGGTCACTAAATATTATCATGGGCTGGACTGGAATTGTGGCGACATACCGTACCAGGTACTGTTAGAAAAGTTATATCTGGCACTATCCTCGATTTCCCACGTGTTTGTAAAAGGAGGTGAGAAAGCAAACTATTTAAGAACAGTTATACCACGTCATTGTACCGTTGTTGATCTAGAATGTCAACCGTTGAACTTTCTTGGCAATCTTTTTGCTTTAGACACTTGAAGATGTAACAATCACGCTGCAGCTGAACACAAGTGCGCGCTATCACATTGTTTGATTTTAAGAAAGTGGTACTCAAAAATGAACTCATCAGAAGTGTACTTCTTTCTAAAAATGCTACCAACCCAGAGTGTAGGAGTTTACGCCTCAGATTGTCTACCAAGGAAGATACCACCTTCAACTGCCATTGTAGTGAATACAGATCCACACACCAAGAGAGGGACTCACTGGGTTGCGCTGTACTTGGATTCGAGCGGACATTTGGAATATTTCGACAGCTTTGGTCGTCCCCCACTTGTTCCAGACCACATCAGATTCATCAGGAGGAACTGTCATCGTTACACATATAACTCCAAGGTACTTCAAGATTACAGCTCAGCACTTTGTGGACATTACTGTTTAGGTTATTTATTTTTCAAAGCAAATGGGTTTTCAATGCCAAATTTTATAGATCTTTTTTCATCAAATTCTGAAAGTAATGATAGATTTATGTTAGATATGTTTATTTATTTGTATATGTCATGAAGGAAATCACTTTTGTAAATATGTATATAACAAGGTTATGTATAAATAAACAAGTTTGTGGGAATATAAATATTTTATTCATTACCTGACTTTTCAACAATTGAATATATACACATAGTTAGTTTACAACTATATACATAATAGAAAATTATCAATAATCCTATTCAATAATAGGTTTAACAAATATCTTTAGTTGGTAGTGCCCTCAGTTCTAGGTTATACGAGAAAAATCAAATATTTATCTTAAAGATATATCACAAATACTGAAAAGACAAATTATATACATTTTAATATACAGTGGTTTGTTTAGAAAACTTAAGATACATATATTAACATTAAATGAGTAGTTAGAAACATGGGTATCAGACAAATGATGGTTTCATCCTATTTTCTTAAAATCTTATGCCCATGAGCTAAAGTGTTTACACCATCAAACAATAGGTGCCTTTTATCATCTTTTGGGCTAAGTGTTAGCTTACATTCAGACTTTGTATAAATCTTGTGTTTCAAAGATCTGAAGGATGTGTTTTCAGTGTACCAATCGTCACCATTTAAAATACAATTTCTATATTGCTGAGCAGTCAATAGTTTATTTACAACAGGCTTATTAATACCTTTACATCGTTTTTTAACTGAATGGTTTGCATCATTCAATATAATACAATACACTTTACTTCTAACACCTAGAAATTCATTAATGAATACACCATTTACTTCGCACTTCATTTTGCCTAAAACTTTAGCATTTACAGGGGAATAAACCGGATTCCTCTTATCAAAAGAGCTTGTGTCAAAATGATGAAGGATGGGCAGCATACTTTTGTGCAAGTCATGTGTACATATTTCCAAAATGAATGAATCAGTATCCATATAGAGTAATTTAACATTTTGTGGGCCATAGTGTGGATGCAATACATCATAAAGAAAACTGTACATTAATTCTTTACTTAAATCTAAAATGCACATTCCTAAATAAATGGGTTTCTCTATAACAATATTGGTTTTTCCTAAGGTAACACCTGCTAAGTTTTCAGAAAAAATAGTTCTGTATTTAAAGTTAGGTTTGTTTAGGAGTTTTTCCAACCTCACGGCATCGTTTACTAGGTGAAAGTCCAACCTTTTCCTAAGATTTTCCATGAATTTTCCGAATACACTGTTGTTGAACAGCTTAAACAAATCCTTGTCAAAATCATTAGTGGCTTTTTTGCGTAGGTCAGTGTTTAGGTCGATGTAGGACTTAAGCCATGGTGATTGTTGAAATTTTACAACCCTGTGAATTTTTTTAACTTTAAGCCCGTGTTTAATTGCCTGTTTCAAAACTCTGTAGTGGACAATATAATGATGTTTGTCATCTAAGGTTGTCAATAACTTCGGACAGTGACCATTAGGTGGTGTCTTTCGCTCGCAGAGAAAAGGGAGGTCATTATGTGTCGTATGGAGAGACTCTGGATATTCTACATCTACTTCTAGAACGTAGCCAAATTTTGACTCGTTGGAAACTTTGGTGAGATCGAGTTTTTCTATCTCACTTTTATCCAACCATTGAAATCCACCAGTAGGAAGATATTGCGACATGGCATATCCGTAAAGGTTATTAGCATCCAAATAGGTAATATATTTACTTGGTTGTGACTTGTCATACTTTGGGCAGTCTTTGTTATTTGCTTTGGAAAATCTCTTACAACATTGGCTAATTCCCCCACGAATCCCCTTTTCAAAGAACAAATACATCTCCGAGTCTTTGATTGTTTCAAGTTTAACATTGGTTTTCTTTAACATGCAGTCCCACGCATATGATGGAAGAGTGATATAGTACGCAGGATCTAGTTTATGTGTTCGTAAACAAGTGTCTCTAAAGTTTTCAAACACGTCGGTTAACAGCAAGACATCGGTTAAAAGGTATAAA
This sequence comes from Macrosteles quadrilineatus, assembly GCF_028750875.1. NCBI lineage: Eukaryota > Metazoa > Arthropoda > Insecta > Hemiptera > Cicadellidae > Macrosteles > Macrosteles quadrilineatus. Next base: position 167,615 of record NW_026542698.1, read on the forward strand.
TCTGAATATTGTCCAAGGTTTTGAATTCTAAAGGTGTCCCAAACGTTTTGAGCATGCTGGTAGTCTATATCCGTTATTTGCTCAAGTGAAAGTTTGTTGTAAAATGCGTCTTTGGAGGGTAGTTGAGTCTCGTTAAGCCGATCAGTAGAGGTGATGTATGAGTAGGGAAAAACCCCCTTCCGAGTTATTAAGTTAAATTGCTCCTGTTCAGGAAATTCCTTAAGTGTTTCCTTAAAAGACTTTTTGGGGAGGATTGAAGCAAGGTTGGACAAGCTTGAAGGTAGAAATCTTAGAGAATCGACAAACCGAATTTTTAAAGTTCCTCTTCGAGCCTTCTTAAAAGGGATGTATTTGGTAAAGGAAATGTATTTTTCTTCAGTTGATGCAATTACGGATATATTACTCTTATCCAAGGCCAATTCGTTGATGAAGAAATGCGAATCATATGGTAGGTTATGGAAAAAACAAGTAAACGTGTCTTGCTCGGCAAAGCGGATATTACACTGCGAGTGTGCTGCCCCTCTAAAAGTGAAAGGAAAGGAATGCATGTGATCTCTAACTTTCACATCACTACTAGCAATTGGCTTATTACAAATGTGACAGGTTGACGCTGCATTGAAAGCAATTTCTTCAGCTGCAGTAAGTTTAGGTAACATTTGTCGATTGTCATAGAGTTTATTACCAATGTTGAGAATATCAGCTTTTAGTGAATCTACAAAATGTTTACCCACATTTGCACCTCTATACCTACGAATTATGTTTTTTTCAGTCATGTTATCCTTGATGAGATAGCAATACGAAAAAGGTGAGTGTTCATGGGTCAAACTTCCTTCATTTGGTTTGAGTAAACTTTCAAAATCCGCATAGATTACAAATCTAACACGCTGGCTCCTCTCAGTGTTCTTAAATGTAATATGACTTTCGGAAGATAAGTCGAGTCTTAACGGCTCTTTATACACACAAACCCGTCTATGCTCAATGAGCCTCTCCTCTCCGGATTTCCCATTTTTATTTGGCCGATCGTTAAAGAAAGTGAAACATTTTTTGCAAATGTGGATTTTATGATCATGTTTAGTTAACTGTTTATTCACTAGCTTTGAGAAATCCCTAATATATACATAATGACTATCTTTAGTATTATCTTTATGAGTACCAGTAATTAAGAGCAGGTCTCTGTGGTCTTCTAATTCTCTTTCTACAATTTTAATCGGATACACCTTTTTATCCATGTCCAAACCAAAAACGTTTATACTAATTCTGTTCTTTCTTTCAAACTTTGGCAAGTCTTTTAATTTAGCAGGATATGTGATGCAATCAAAATCATACTTCCCTAGCAGGTTTTTATATTTACTAACTCTTGTTGGGTTGTCAGACACGAATTTCGCTAATACAGCATATTTAAAACAAAATTCATCATTGTTTTCTACATTAACTACTCCTTTGAAATGTTGTGGTAGACGAATATATCCCGAACCTAACAAGGGAGAGTACTTATTTATTCGAATTTCAAATTTAGTAACTCTGACAAACATCCAGCCAGAACCCTTCATCGCGCATTCCTCTTTTTCCTGTAATAGTTTGTCAAACATTTCTGAACAAACTTCTTCGATATCATCTGCCTGGTACAAAGGTTTGTTCATCGTTTTGAAGTTCATTTTACAAACTTCCCCCTTAATGTTTGAAAATTCTACCTCAATTAAAACATTTGTTTTTATGGTTTGGTATCGTGCGAGCATTTCCCGTAACAATCTAGCAGTGTCCTCAAAAACGAACGTTAAAAATAGAGCTAGCGTTACCTTTCTTGAAACATTTTTCTTCAGCTGATATGTTTGCAAGCGGCAGTTGAACGCAGTCTCTGTCTGCTGAAATGGACTCTCGTTGTCATCGTCTTCCTCTGTCGTCAACGGTACCGGGTCTGTCGGTAATGCTGACGTTGATGGTCCGGGATCGACGGTCTGCGTGCTGGATGACGACGGGTCGTTGTAAACTGCTGACGTTGATGGGCCGGGATCGACGGTCTGCGTGCTGGATGACGACGGGTCGTTGTAAACTGCTGACGTTGACGGGCCGGGATCGACGGTCTGCGTGCTGGATGACGACGGGTCGTTGTAAAATGATGTTGATGTGCCAAGATCGTTGATCGTTCTCTGCCCACTGGTGGCTGGACATCGGAAGCGTACATGAATCTCCAGCGAATGTTTTCACTTAAAGACACTGCCACACTGTCTGCATTTGAAATCTGGAACAATTTTCAACTTTTAAGCTAAATTGTAAATTTACAACACTGAAAGTTGAGTAGTGTTTCGAAACCCAACTTTATTGATGCCCACATTTTAGAAAACTCCACCCTCATACTAGTATGCTGAGGTGGTAAGATTAGTTATAAAAGCTTTATTGACTCCCATGTTTTTGGAATGACTTTTTCAAATAAAGTAAAAACCATTGAGTTGTGCATGAATATTAGTTATTAAATCAATCCTCAATTTTAATGTTATGGGAAATATTTTGAAATGAGAGACTAAACATCTGATATTTGAAAAAGTTAACGCAATATGCGCTGTCTAAATTAACAATTTTACTGCTGAATAATATTCCTAGGGTGTATTAGTACAGAACACTCCAGTGAAATACAAAAATGTCAGTGTTATTAGTAAAAAGGGGCTTTCTTACCGCGATTGTGGACATTGATGTGATCTCTAAGCTGCTTTCGGCTCCTGTATGTCTTTCCACACTGCTCGCAGGAGAATCGCGGTTCAGCTGCTGCAGGAGCTCCATCTCTCCAAGCTGTAAAATTTCAAAGTTTATGTAATACTTTATTTTAAACACCTTGCTGGGTTTACTTATTTGCATTTCATCCTCAGAGAATTGGTTTAGTTGTTTTACAACAATGGAATATCTTGCAATCAGCAAATAGTCTGACGGTATTACCAAATATAATTGTAGTTACTGTATTTTGTTTGAGCTGAATTTTAAAAGAAAGATATGACCGTATTTCATTTCAAAGCACGCTTGATATCATACAAAAATGTTTACTTTACGTTATAGCCCATCATATTAAATAATCAAATTAATAGACCTAAGTATTTTAAAGAATATTGCAACAGAGGGTTGATTAATCAAAATGGCTATGAGTTGATATCAGCATAATGTTATCCTTACCACAGTAGAGTTCAGTGTGTCGTTTGAAGTTGTCATTTCTCGAAAACCTTTTCCCGCAGTGCACACATAAGAAGGAATTATTCCCATGGGTTACCTCCTTGTGCCTGATAAGGTTCCGCATATATAAAAACTTCTCATGGCAGTCTTCACACTCAAACTCCATGATTAATCTATAAAATAAAATAAAATATCACTAGAGTTTTAATTTAATCATAAACTGTCATTTTAGAAGTTTGCCTTTGTATTATGGGCTATTTAATAGAAATAAATTACACAAAAAATATAGCGTTCCTTTTAAAAGTGATATTTACGTTTAGTTAATGATAGACATTTGATGAAAAGTATTGGATTAGGAAATTAGTTTATATTTAGTAGTTTTGGTTTTACAAATCCAACATATAGTACGATGTCAATATCTTTTAAAGTATTAAATATTATTGCTACATAACAAAGGTGGACAATAGTGTATATTAAATTATCATTTACGTCTTACCGTCTCCAAAAGCAAGATTTATTTGATAGGCCTTGTTCATAGTAAAAAAAATATTTCTTCAATAGAGACTCAAACTCAAAAGATTAACGTCATTAATTTACGTCTTATCGTCTCCAAAAGCAAGATTTATTTGATAGGCCTTGTTTGTAGTAAAAAAAAATATTTCTTCAATAGCGACTCAAACTCAAAAGATTAACGTTATTTTTATATTGAGTAATAGTTTTGGTTTCAAAAATCTACTATATGGTATTACGTACGATTCCAATATCTTTTAAAGTATTAAATATTATTGCTACGTAACAAGGGTGGGCAATAGTGTAAAAGTTATCATTTAAGTCTAATCATCTTTAAAAGCAAGATTTATTTTGGAGTAATGGAACAATTAATAGGCCTTGTTCATAGTAAAAATAAATACTTTTCAATATAACAGACTAATAGTTTATAGTATATTCTCTAACAAATTTTAAGTTTGAAATTAAATATCAATGGATTGTTACGCCCTAACACCTAACTATAGATATCAGGGAAATAAAAAAAATCTTGCTTAAAACCAATCAATAACTAATTGAAGTAGCTAAGCAAATTAATTTTATTCTTTGGATAATATTGATTTTTAAAATAGTGCCTAGATTGAGGAAAATATTGTATGCAGATATTACTTACTGTGGAAATGATCATCTCGTTTCCATCACCACTTGTAGCACGAAGAGCCACTTGTAGCACGAAGAGAAAAGATGAAGTTCTCGTAGATGGTGGTGAAAGTCACTGACGTAGCTTCACTCTCACTAGGTCCTTCTTATAGGTTGACACCCTAGACGAGAGGGGGTGGAGGGGTGAAGCACCCTGACGGGAGGGGTGCTCAAGCTTTCACAGAGTGTGAACAACACAAACCTTATATAGTCACAATACATGCAGAAAATTGCAATAAACATTTGATATTTACATGAAAACTATTTATATTGAAACTATTTACACTAAATCTATTCACACGAAAACTATTTACAATCACTTCATCTGACTACTCAAAAGTGTGCATGATGTCCTCATCTTTAAATATCACCACAGACTCCGAGTCTTCATCACTACTATAATCTTCTTCATTTTTATTTTGATGATATCCAAAATCTCTCATGCACTCGCTTCTGTCCAAAATGTCATAAAAAGGCCGGATCACACACATGTCACAATAAAAAAAATCACGATGGATCACAGACTCCATCGCAGTTTCCGATCTCACACGGTAGTGACCGACGGTCTTGATGAATTTCCAACCCGCCGGATCACTGTAGCACCCCCACCGCCTAACCGCTGTGCATTTTGTTACTCGGGAGACATACATGTAGCAATATCTACAGAGTTTCTGACTTTGTGCAAACGGTTCCCTTGGTATCCACAGATAGTATTCGAAAGTAAAGTGGCAAAACCGTTCCGGTAGAAAATCTGGTATACCTGGTGATTCCATGGGATAGTTCATTAACATATTAAACTCAAACCGGGACATGCGATTGGTATCGAGTGTGCTGTAATCGAAATCCTCAGGTGACGTCAATGCCTCCTGCCAAAACCACAACTCCTTTACCATAGACCTCGCGTATCTTTTTATCGAGATGGGTATTGGTAGGTCTTCAATTTCACTCGCGTCCTTCAACGACAAACAAAACACTTCGAAACTCAAATCGAACAACGACTGCATATCTATATCACTGTTAACAATATTTAGCGAACTTACAATGTAAATGTAACGCGCACAAAATTGTACTTTAACATGCAACCCATAATCAGCTGGTCTTTATAGGAAACTTTGGTCGTGGGAGGGGTGAGTGGGGGTGGGTTCAGTGGTGGGGGTGGTAATGTTGATGTGTTCCTAAATTTTGTTCAATGGGAATAATAATAGTATTTACATAATTATACTCAACTTCAACATTTTTAATGCATATGATTTAAACAACTACACACGTGTTAGCCTACTTGAATAAATATCTATTTGCTGCTTACAGTGAATTGAAAAACTGTTTTAGACAATAATAGCTCAATGTATTTATTACCTATTCAATTTTAATAACTTAAACTTTTTCATCTATAGAGAGTACATGCTTGACATATAGGAAGAGAGAATCAATTCATCTGTTTGTCGTAAGTTGTTTTCAAATTGCATACCGGTATTATTATTTATATCCAGTAAATATATAACGCAAGGGTATCTTTTGAGTTTTAACAACCATAATGAAATATTCTAATGGTTTATCAATTATTAAAATTAGTCAATCCATATGAGAATACAAACGACACTAGAAATTGTACGTTTAAAACCACACGGAACATAAAATCATTACATTTTCATGTGTTTTTTAAATTTATTAAATCATTTAAGCGACCTTTTAATTCGATGTCAATGAACTCTTGAATAAGTATTAGAGCTAATACCCTAGTAAAAGCCCACTGCACTGGATTATAATGTCTCAGACATTGCCATTGTGCACGGGTACAGGGATTACCAGGTCAGCGCCATCAGCCACAATTCTAAATCTCATGGCGTGTGGTCCAAGCGAACAGGGGTGCAACGTTTTCGAGTGGATTACAGGGTGACTAACCCTCTCAGGCAACTATGGTAAGATTAACGGAGATTATAATGACACACCAAGTAAAGGATTTAAAATGTAAGCTTTAGATTATTATAACGTAATAGGATTTACCCTTCTAATCCATCCTGATTTGGTGTAGCCTTATTGCGAATGGTGTTTTATATGATATTTTAAGGTGTGTGTATTTAATTATCTGCCTTCCGTAACCCCATATAAAATAATTCACTATAACAGAACATTTTTACGCAACTGGACATAATGTTGCAGCAGCCTCGTTGAGAGGAGCGTACTGGAAAAACGTAATTGTGTACTAAAATGTATGGCTTTTGTATACGATTCTGTATATATCACATACATACATCAAAATTAATTACAAAACTTACAAGTTTTCCGACTCAACCCATTAAATAATCAAGTTTTATAGCCCGCTCCTCAGCTCCTCACAAAAAGGCTGCTGCAAGATTACCGGCATTTCTATACTACTAATGGTGTGTGATGACCTGTGTAGCTTTGTTACCGACTAAGATCAGCGGTTTCATTAGTCAGTATCATTTATTTAAAGCCCAATGATCAGGAACAGCTGGGTCCAGTTTCAAAACATCAAAAAGCTACGGACTTTTCTCAGGATCGAACCGGCGACCTTATGATTATTTATTATTATATTTATTTTTATTTATTATGTAGGCTATTCCACATTTTTTTTTATTTAGAAGGGGTTTTTTAATCCGCGGCGCAGCTAAGCTGTATGTACTAAGCAAATTTCATCCACATTGGATTTCATTTTTCCTAGTTAAATAAACAAATATTTATTCCATTCACACTTAAATATCTCCTTAAACATGTCAGATTTATTCTCTATTTAGATACCATTACGTTTAACGTGTACTTAGTACTTTTCTGACACGGGAAACGTAATTTTGAGGGGTTTTTAGTAAAATAATAAAAGCTTAGGATGAAATAAACCAATTTTTCAAATGTGATCGAATATTCCCAAAAACAAGCAAACTACAACAGTTAACCTATTATGCAAAAGAATAACTTGAGAGTTTTAGATTTACGATGTTTTGAATTTTTGTCGTATAAATTAAATTATTTGAATCAATTTTCAATTTGAATAATTTGAAATTTTAACCATAAAAAAATACTTTTGAAAATTGTGTAAAGAGTAATAGGGAAACGGAACCCAAATTTACCCTTTAAAACCACCATAGTTCTCCGTCCCCATCGTCAGATCATGCTTGTTCACGAACTCGTTCGAATAAATTTTGATTTAGACATTTATACTCACAAGTAGGCACTATACCCATGCCTTGCAACGGGGTCAGTATGCAAAAGATATAATGTTGGTTCTTTGAAAATACCTTAAAATGGTTTCACGCGCACAATTTAATTAAAAACTAAAATTGAACCATACTTAAATTTATAATACAGTAGTACGTTTTTGTTAACTCAGACTGTGAACACCTATTTAGGCTACCTAGGATCCAAAACCAATGATAGATGTTCTATTTCATCAATGAACAGTTAGATGCATTGTCCTTCCAGACCTGGAGGTCCCATGCTCGAAATCACCACAGGATTAGCGATCCTATTACTGCCGCTTCAGTGAGTGCTCGAAATCAGTGCACCGTTCCATGAAGATCCCTGCTAGGAATTCCTATTGTTTTAGGGTGTCTTCAATCTTTGCCACTAGGATACTTAGGGCCGTTGAAGTTGATTTGCCCTTCACAAACGCATGATGACATCCACTGAGGATACTTCTTCTAAGTAATCGTCTCTCGTGTGACGGTTAGTTACTTTTTCCATTGTCTTTAACATGAAAGACGAAAGGTATATAGACCTGTGGGACTTTGGCTGGGCTGGGTCTCTCCCTCTTTTTTCAAGAGAAATACCTCCCTTGCTTCCCTCCAACAATTGGGATATATCCTAGGGCTAAGCTGCCCCTAAACAAGGCTGTAGTCCTCGTCGTTGAGGAGGCCTTCCTCCTCTAATAGTGTCATGGCATCCCCTCCCTGAGACGGGGGCACCTCTTGTGAGGGAACGTTATGCTCTCGAGGGATAACATCTTGGGGCCTTGTAGCCACCTCAGATGAATGATCCCACGAGTAACAAGGGAATGAAGAGTCGCCCCGGGCAGAGCCCTGCTTGCCCAAGGAAGGCTGCTTGAAACTGGAGGTCGCCTAGTATCCAGCAGTCCACATACTAGCTTGGGTGGCCAAGCTACCCTTGACCATGCAGTCCTCGGCGTATGCTGTTCCACCTTGACTTAGGGTTGATTAGATAGGGAAATGAAAGTAAAACTGAGAAAAGGATAGTTGCAGGTACATTTTTGAGTCAGGGGATAGAGAGAAATTAGTATTAAAATAGTGGACAAAAAATTGGTTCAGTAAAGAAGCCTGCCAGTTTAGCACCGTGATCCTTTGGGGGAAAGATGATGGAAGAAGCGGATCAGAGAGTGCAGAGTTGGGACGCACAATTTTTGCCCTTGAGTGAGAGAGTAGGACGGCAGTGCTTCGGGGACATACTTGCTCAGCACATGAGAAAGTGCTTGAAAACACAGTCACTTCCCAACCAAGCTCATACTTAGCTCTAGTTGTTAGGCGGGTTGGTTGGGAAGCAGTGTCTAAGTGTTTAAGTATTCTACTGAGACAAAGTATTAGTATATTATGTAGCCTTTTACAATGTATTTAAAAACATCTGAACTATAATTTTTCTGGTAAAGCAATCTGAACACTTCATCTGAAAAAAATCCTGAATATTGAGTTTTTTTCACTATCACTCATAGCATATGCTGAACTAGACTTTGGCATTAAGAATAGTAAAATTGACTGCATATGTTCACACCTAGCCTATTTAGAAAACCTATATTTTCGAGTTTTCCCTAAAATGACTCCTTAGAAATAAATGGGCCAATTAAAAACAAAATAGACCCATTCAGACAATAGAAAATTTTATTGGTCATTCTCAAGTACAGTCATTTAAAGTAGACTTACTTGAAATGAAATAAATACATATATACATTCAACAATACAACAACATTGAGAACAGATACCACCAAAGAACTGGCACATACTTTCTCCCGTCATTAAAATGAAAATTTACTTATGTTTAGTCTACAGAAAATATTACTTACTTCGAGCTTCAGGTCACGAGACTTTATTTGGTCTTTTCATATCATAACAGAAATTGTAACATATTGGTATAGCTTCTTCTTAAAGTACATTCAATATTTTGAAAATCACAAAGAAATAAAAATATATATCTGAGAAGATTAGGTACGATGTTTTAGCTTACTTTAATTTATTGACCTCTGTTCATCCAACAAAGTATTGAGAACTTTGGAAACATTTTGACGATCAATGTCCTTAACAGAAAACAATAAAAAAAAACATCCAGAGAAACAGTATATATATTTTTTTAAACTGTATAGTCATTAAATGTAATATTATGGTTTGTAAAATTAAATTAAATAACTTACTAATGCAATTTGTTATTTCTTTAGGTTTCTGAAACTACTTATAGGGGAAGTGTGATTAAAAACATTGATAATTGATTACAGTATTTTTACTAGTTTCCACTAAATACCCTGTATCGGTCCAGATATTACACATTATAAAAGAAAACACTTAATTGTAAATATATTAATAATTAACTACATTAGCACTGCCTACAGAATTATGAAATCATTTAATGTGCACACAAACCATGCAAGGCATCTATTCCTGATGTCTCTAATTAGAATGTAGAAAACTATGAAAAAACTAGAAATAAATATATTTTTTTAAATTGCAATACAATACTGCAAGTACAAAATATCGGTAATGTTCTTTATATGAAAACTGGTAAAAACATTTATTCTAAAATTACTAAGAATAAAAACACTGATAGAAAAATCAAATTCTCAATAACGCAAATCAGAATAGACACCTTGTTTATAACAACAATTAGATGAAGACTTTAAGCAGTACCCCACAACATGGCACTTCCAATATCTCTTATTATTTTCAGTCTTAAACAGGCAAAGTAAAGTATTTCACGGTGAACAACTAAGCAATCATTTCTAAAACTGTTGGTTTGTCAGTCTTCCTTGCTTTATGAAGTTTTCATTTTATTGCTTTAAAATTAAATAAAGAAACAGGATGGACTCAGAAGATCACCTTGTATGACAACACTTTTTAACAATATGATTTTCTTTCAAAGTATATTTATTTCAATGACTTGGAATGCTGTTATGGCAAACAATTAATTGTTTATTTAGGGGAGGAAGTAGGCGATAGGCCCAAACACTGATATGATTCTATCGATAAAAGAATCAGATGAAACATTAAATCCATATAGATGCCATCAACAGTTTCAATTGAAGAACACATAGCTACTAACATATAGGATACAACCTTGCAAAAACTGGTACAAACTTTCATAGAGATACAACAATTATAAACACAAGAATTTATGTTGGCATTAACTAGACCTATGGTCACATCCGGACTATGCATTACTATGAAAAATACAAACAACACACGCTTACTGAGATTTACAGGTAGAAATACAATTTTTATGTATTCCAAGTATTTATTTTGTGAAACTAGTTAACATGTGCTGTTGAACTAGAAGCAGATATATAGTTCATCAAAAGTTACCAATTATATTTTTATTTTAAGTATATTCAATAACTAGCAAAATGGATTTTTTTGATGGCTGGAGTAAATTTATAAATTTTTAACTTGTAAAATACACATTCGATGTTTATGAAGGTTAACAATTTACTTTACAAGATATCAACACAATATCCATTTTACCAGTATTTTAACATTTCTCAAAGTATAGAAATAATAATAAAAACAATGTTTACTTTATAAATTTACAAAAATATTTGATTTTATCTCTTGAAATAGAATATCACATCTACAAAAACCACTCATTTGGTACAGATTGGTAGAGACTTGAGCACTCTTTATTCACTATAAAGCAGAAATCAAGAAGTACATACTTTACTATATTAAACCACAGAGAAGTAAGGTAAGGAAAAATTCAATGGTAAACTTAAGTGGTGTCTAGGGCAATGTCAATGTCCTCATGTTCTACAACGCTGACGTTGGAGGAAGACCCTGTGCCCTGTGTAAAAGGAATATCCGCACAGTGCTAGCAGGGCTCTTCCTTGCTTGTCACAAGTATATTTTTGGCACAACACACAAGAGCTGAAAGAGCACGGTTGTCCTATAAGCAAGTTTCCTCTTTACCTCACTTCTCTGTAAAAACACATTGCAGGTAAAATATCTCACTGTCTTGCAAACTCTGAGAGTAACTTTCCTACAGCCTACTTTAAAATTAGCACAAAATGTTAGGGTTAGAAAAATTGTATCTCAAATTGTAACTCATATTATTCCTAAAATTGTGAGTGGTGTGAATTTCAGTAATTCCAGCTTAAACAAATTGTATTATTTTAAATCAATTACTGAAAATATTTTATTTTCTATTAGATAAAAAGAACATGTATTTTCTATATTGTGCCGAAAAATTGACCATTGAATTTATATTTCACCCCAATACTGTTGAATAAAAATCAAAATAAATGGAGAACAGAAGTAAAGTGCCAAATAGCAATATTTACCTTCAATGTGTTTAGTTTAAGGACTATATTAAATATTCTTGAGCAGATGAAGATAACCAACAGTGAGGTAAGGGGTGTTTCCTACTCTAGTGAGGGCATTATAACACAACATTTAGCATAAGTAAGTGTGTAACAGTCACCAGTGCTTGATGAGTGTGCCGATTCCCAAAACTACATTTAACAGTCATGGTACTTCTTTGAGCATTTCACAATTAAACATTTGCGATAGGCCTAACACAATAATATTGGTACATTAATTTGGCTTCACTGTCTGCTTATGTGCTCGCCAGTTTAGGCTTACTAGTCTATAACATGTTATGGGTGAAATTGCACACAGAAAATACAATAGCTGTGGAACAGATACATTAAAGAACCATCGACTAAGGAAAACATGTTCACAACAAAAGCTAAAATTCATTTGAAAAATATTAAAAATCACGTTCTGGTATTCCGGAGAACCTATGACAATGACCAATGCTAAGACGATCACAGACATTAATGACATTATGTAGCAACATTTACAGAAAAAGATCGAAGAATATAGAATTTAATTGGAGTTACAATACAATTTAAAAAAATAAAACCCTTCAGTTTACATGGCAATATAGGCTAAGATAATATAAATCGTTTGCCTTTTTAGATTTTCAAAGCTAATAACAAACGCAAAACATAGCCTAAATATACTAATTGCCTTTTCTATAATTTTTGATGTAATAAAGTTTTACATTTAGGACCAGATTTTTAAAGTTTGAGTTTAAGACATAGGGCTACGTATTAGCAATGATAAAAAAAAATGGAATTGTACATATATTGAAAGAATATAATATCTATCTAGTAGCCTATCTATGTTTACTTTTGCAATTTTTTATGACCGTTTTCCTACTAGCAAACATCTTTGCTATAAAATATTTAAAATTTCAAACAATCATTTAACTATAAGACTGAAGGAGTTTTTACTCATATACAAAAAATTAAGGTTTAATAGGAAGCAAAATTAAATTACACTTTATCGAAATCCAGTGATTCTTAAATAGGCCTTGTGCTGTTTAAAAGCTCAATTTGTAAATATACTGTAAGAGACTAAACAGCACTTTACTTTATTTATAAAATCTTGCAATAACATTAACATTATCTAATTTAGTATTTAAATACCATGCGTAAATGTATTTTCAAACATTTATACATATCAACCCAAGTTAAACTGTTAAAACCCAATAATAATTGACATGCAAGTGCTTGAAACATACATTTCCTACTTTATTCCAAAACTAATTAATGAAGATAATAATTTTCAAAAGGAAAGCTATAAGGCACCGCCCCTGATATTAGTGCCATTGTTATGGGTGGAAAACCTAATTTACAAACTACTGTTAAAACAGTAAAAGGAGACAAATACATGTGAAAATATGGTTTTTAGGCACTTTAAAGGTTTAAAGAAGCCCATGAAAATTTAAGTAACATTGACTTGGTGTACTGTGTTTTTAAAAAAACAATGTTAACTTTGAAGAGTTTTACATTATCAAGTTAAAGAGATACATCCTGTGAAGACTAGTGCCCCAGTGTCAAAAAAGTGAACTAAAATCTAATCATCCTTTAAAAAATAGCAGTGTTAATTAAAGAGAATAATTATTATTGTTGAAACCAAACTAAACTACAAAAACAATTAAATGCTGCACATGCTTTTAAAACAGTTTCACTTTTGAAGCTATCACAAATGTGTTAAAGCGGTTATACACATTGTTTTTATCTAATGAAAATGAATCTTACACTTATTAAGAAAAGTTGAAGAAAGACAAAATAAATTCTACTGAAGAATGGAAAAAGCTAATGTGCATCGTGTTATGAATTATGATGTCATATTGATAATCCATTTATGTAGTCCTATAAATGGGTTGTAGCTGATAGGTAAAGCAGACTGTTAATTTTGTTTCTAAGATAAAGATCAGAAAATAAAATAACAAGAAAAATATTATATAAAGTTATTACAGTATAAGTTTTTAAAAGTGTCTAAATATATTAATAGTTTTCACCTTTACCTGAGGGATTTTAATTTATCTTAGTGACAAACATTTTTAAGGTTTGACTTTTTTACCCTGAGAAATTAACACATATACACAAACTCAACATATGCATTATTGTGGTCCCAACCTTTTTACCATGCCACAAAAGAATACACTTTTGAAGGACAAATCCACAGTTTATAAAGCAATACTTATTTAAGACGCCCTGAACGCTGTTCCTATGTTTCAGTTTGTTTAATAAAAAGGCACTAGGCGCCTTTCTACTGATTCACAACAAGCAAGTTGATCCTGGAAAAAGTGTTAAGGCTCCTCCTACAAAGCGCGAGGCTTATCAAACTTAATATACACACGTTTTTATTTTTATCATTGACCATAATTTCTACAGATAAAGCTCTTAATTTTTAACCAACGTTTAATCTGTTGAGGATAGATGTTCACTATCGTAACGTAATCTCTTTCTTTACTGGTTTTACATAACTTTGGACAGCAGTTGTTAAAATCAACTTAACTTTACTTCGTTTTTTGATTTGCTCAACAATAATTATAAGTGTATTTGACGTATTGTATGATGTTCAAGCATACAAACACTCATGCAAGTGACAGAGAATAGTACAGCAAACGTGTTAAAGTGAAAAACTCATTATACAAGATAAGCCATGAAAAACAAACTATGCTCCAGTGAGTATTTAAGGTTAATTTCAATTTGTGCTCAAAACACATCAGCACACAAGACTCAAGTCACTCAGGTGGTAGTGGACCTCAAACGTTAAATCTAACAAACCCTGTAGTAAATGGGCCTTGTTCCTCAAATAACTACACTATCTGTAAACAAACTTCACAAAATTATATTTTCAAGGGAATAATTGGGCCTATTTAATTTATACTTACTAACTATAAAATTACTCTTACAAAGTATCTTCATACAAAAATATAAACTAGGTAGGCTATATAATAAAATACCTACATCTCCATATCAACAACAATTTACATATATAATAAAATTTTAGAAATATTTAAACCGTAATAGTAAACCGTTTATTTACAACTTTCTAGCATTTAACATTCAAGCAAAACAGTAAATTATCAACATAAACGTAATAAGAAATAAATAACGAGTTTCAGTGATAAAGTTGTTGCTTTCATTTTTTAACCAAGCTTTTAAAATATTCTAATTATTGAATATTTTCATTCCGCTTTTTATACGTTCCAGAATTTAACTGAAACCATTACATTTTTATACTTGTCTATCAAGTCAATTCGTTATAAGATTCAAATAAATTAAGACATTTAACATATAGAATAACAAATTTATAAAAAAATACATTAAACACTAAGTAACACCATAAATAAGCCTTTGCAGCCACTACAAAGGGGGGGGGGTACAATCTATTGAGCAACAGTAGTGGCAGCAGCCGCGGCGGAGGGGGAGGGGGTGTTGGAGGGGAGAGTGACGGGTTTAGTGGGGGGATCACCCGGACGCCAACCCGTGGAGCGAGGCCCGAACTGGTACACCAGACGAATCTTCTCCACCGGCAACAAGTAACCTTTCTTGTAGTTTTGCCTGCAAAGAAACGAGAATATCATAAAGTGGTAGAGGCTTTTCAACATTTACAAAAAGAAATAATCAATACTTTTTTATACTGTACTATGTGACGTGTACTACTCAGGCTATCCAGAAAGTAAAGAACGTTTCGTTATGACGCCGCTAGGCGCGCGCCGATCTCGTACATTTTGGTGCGTGCGTACTCGGCAACGATTAAAAGAAAATACACTTTTTCAAGGTTAGCATAAATACTTTTCTTGAATTGTAAATACTGTACCCAAACATCTAGAAAAATCACTATCCAAAAACGTTATTGAAAAATAAACTCATTTATAAAATTTTACCTAAATTACAAAATAAAGAAATCCGCAATCAGATGGCAGCGTAGTAATATCCCTTTGTCTACTCTCAGTAAAAGCACAACTATCTTAGTTGTTTTATTAATAGTTTTACTATGGCATTTCATGGCATTGGGGAGCGAGATGGTGTAGTGGTTAGAGCACAAGACTTCTGTCCCTGGGGTCCTGGGTTCAAATCCCGCCAAATCACCAATGATTTTATTTAAGTGATAATGCCGCAACCCCTAGGTCTAGCCTAAAGTAATGTGAAAAACAATCCCGGGCTCGTGCCTAGCGTCTTAGGACAAAAAAAAAAACTTCGGCATTTCAATCTTGCCTAGTTCAGTTTCCAATCAATGCCAGTTTGACTATTCGACTGTTTTATTTCTCACAAACCTGATGGATCTACTGAAGTTTTCAAAGTTCATGCGAGGGTTTCCCCGCTTGCAGCCCCACAGCTTGGCAACTTGGTCTCCGCTTCGAAAGCGAAACAACCCTTTCTCTCGATCTTCCCATGAGATCACTTTGGGGTTGTATTTTGGGTCCATGATTAGATCACGTATAAATTCCCAAACTCTACCCACCTTACCTGAGGACAGATACATTGTTTATCATGAGTATATTGTGGCACTACAGACAACACGTAACAGAGTGGCCACTTAACTCCTGGGGAAAATCAACACAAATTCTCCGGCAGCAAAACCTGGTTTTCCAAGCGTACCTTTTTACTAGGTGTCTGTAGGTCCCCAAATGTTTAGAATGGGATGGGTCATCAGATGGCCTGAGAGATCAGTTTGAGCCAAAAACTGTTAAGCTGTAATTGATTTTGCCGTAACCACGGATGATGTTCCCTCATTTTATTA
This sequence comes from Macrosteles quadrilineatus, assembly GCF_028750875.1. Lineage (NCBI taxonomy): Eukaryota > Metazoa > Arthropoda > Insecta > Hemiptera > Cicadellidae > Macrosteles > Macrosteles quadrilineatus. Next base: position 184,225 of record NW_026542698.1, read on the forward strand.
TGACCTCGGAAGATGATCACAATGTTGACGTCACCACAGCAAATTTACACGTAATTAAAACACATTTGAATTAAAAATGAATTTTGTTGAACGTTTTTTCAAGCCATAAACTGAACAAGCACTACGATAAACTCTCGATTAACCGAGGTTGTTGAGACCAAGACTACCTCGATTACTGACACTCTCGGATAAAACGGAGGTCTCTTATATTTTAAGTTTAGGGGTTTGACCACATTAGGAAGTCAAATTCTTGGTAAAATATAATATATAATATTTTTTAACAGAACATAAGAAATTCTGTCGAACAGCATCAGGGTAAACTATCAGGCACACATTCACACACTTATCCACTGTTTTTCAACAGGCATTAGAAAATCGTGAACATCAGGAACTGGGATGCAACCCATTTTAAAATTCCTGCAACTTACTTTCAGACCATGGGTTCAAATCCTTAAATTCACTTCTGCACAATCCTCATCATGATAAAAATCAAACAATCTTCATGATAAAAAGGAATAATTTAATTTATATTTTGGGTAGAAACAATACCTTTTACTTTGTCCTTTTTGTGTAAACTTCGTGGTCTTCCAGGTTTCCTTTTCACTTTTTTGTAACTCTCTTCTTGGTCACTCTGAATTTCATCATTGGTCTCTGAATTGTAACCATGGTCCATCGCTGTAATGCAGGATTATACATATTATTGTACAATATTTACACCAGTAATAAATTTTACTTTTCATGAAACCATTTCATTCATCAATTCCTTATAAGTAGTTGATATTTTGTTTTCAAGGTATACTTTGTTTTATGTACTCAAATTAGTTTTAAAAATAAACTGAAAGATTGAGTTTGGCTCTTTTGATGATAATACATCATCAATATTGACCAAGTTAGTTGATAACTGGAACTTTGACTACTATTTTGACACGTATCGTTATTTCTTTGACAAATACCCTAAGTAATCTGAATTAGATGTGTTCAAGTTCCCCTTTGAAGTACAAAATAAAGTTAAAAATATAGACCTTTGGCAGAATGCCAGGAATAAACTTTAACTACACACTCAATTACAGACTTTGGTAGCAGCTTGCATTAGCTAAAGCTAAGGTCAACAATGTACACAAGTGATCCATTATCTCTCAAAGCTACATAACATAACAGTGCATTTGCATTGTGATTTCCAGGGTGTAAGGTTTGAAAACAAAAACAGAAACCATAAATACACTTGTATTAGCACTATGTTAGTTACATTCAATACAGAATATAAAAAATACTGAAACCATGGAACGGAACTGAGTTTTAGATACATTTGAAATTAATTGACAATAGTAGAATAGTTTGGAAATTTACCAGTTAAGATTTAGACATTACTTCCTTACATGAAGGATACATTTTTGCTTTTGCATTTTTAAAGTTTATACTATTAAAACAAAGCTGCATATTATTTTACTTCTTTTTGTTGTACTATAGCACACTTTCAAGCACTATGTATACACTCCAATGTTGAAAGTAGCAATAGTACATTATAGACTACTAGTGGTAATGTTGAAATGACTAACCAGAACCCTCAACTCCTTTGGTGTGTTCAGAGTCAGCAGCTGACGCGACAGAGTCTTGAGTGTTTTCCACACAACAACTGTCTCTAGACGCCGGACGCTGAGGAGAGCACTCCACTTCTTGTGCGATGGTCTCCGCTGTATCAGGGGGAAGGGGATCAGACTCATTCTCTTGTTTGATAACCGAGCTGGTGTGTTTCACACAATCTTTTGTTAAATTCAGTATTGAGAAATTGCTTTTGGAAACTGAACACTGACTCTTTGAAACCGTAGGAGCCGGCTCAAATGAAGTAGACTGTGAACTGCTGACAGACGATGATGCTGGTAAACTGACACTTGTAATAGACAAATCACAGGCAGAAGTCGATGTGTGTTCTCTGGATAAGTTGAGTACCGTATCATTATCAGCTGACCCTCCTGGGAAAACTTCTGGTTTCCATCTAAAGCAGCCTGTTCAAACACACACGTTATTGTTAGCATACTGTGTTATATAAGCTATCAAAAACCAAGCAAACCTGCAAAACCAACACCTAAAAGGTTTTATACTTTCATTCATTTTCTGCAAACAAAATTGATTTTTTTTTAGCTCAAATATTTCTGATATTTAATTGACCATGCAAAACTGGGCATGCAAGTTTCGTTTCTAAGCTTTGAAAAGTCACTAACTTACCGAAATGGCAGCAGCTACACCTTTTTATCCAGTTATATGGAAGATGAATTCCTCCCTTCCATTTTTCATTCCTTTCTATATAGAAGCCTCCCTTGAATCCGAGTCCGTAGTAATCGACCTTGGATAATAAGCAGACTTTTTGTTTAACGAACTTTGAAGGCAATAAAATGGTCGGAAGAAATAAATCTCGGCTGATACAAATCGGCATTTGCCAAAAGGATTTTTTTGTAACACGTCATTACAATTTCGTGATGAAAACGGTTCACTGAAAGATACAGTAGGTGGAAGTAGTATTACCAAATCTATGCAGAGCCATCCCATGAATTAAAAAAATTATCAGGTCAGAAAATAAATGAATAATAAGCATCAAGCCGAGGACTTTTCAAACATGCAATGAATCTGTAAAGATTTTTAAACTGAAATCCAATGTTTAAAACAATCAGACACCGTGTCTAACACTCTGAGAAACATTCACTACCACAATCTCATGTACTACGATGACTTGTGAGTATTTCTCAGTTACTGACTAGCAAATGTTAACCTTGGCCAAATAAGATACTTACCGAGCATCAAGCGATAAACTTTTGGAGTTAAGCTCACTGGCTCCCCCCACTACAAATCACCCTGTAACTGGTTGTCATATAAGTAAACAAACAAAATCAACATTACACCTTATAAAGGGTGTCCCAGTAAGAACGCCGGATTTCAGGAGCGTCATATCCTTATCTGTATTTCAATAGGAATTCCCAAATTATCAGCGATGTTATCAGTATTATGTCCCATTTGTAGTCATGAATCGTTACATGACGGATCAACGCGTGGTCATAGTTAAAGTGCACTACAAGTACGGTGAATGTTTCGCTGGAACGGTGCGGAAGCTGCGCGCTATTTTCGGCCGGGATAATGCACAAAATGAGTCATCTGTCTGAAAATTAATTTCTTAGTTCGAAGGAACTGGCTCAGTTTTGGACATTAAAAGACCAGTGCGTAGTCGGGCAGGTCGTTCCCTTGAAAATATTGATGCTGTACATGATAGTGTAGAGGACAACGCAAAAACATCGATTCGTCGGCGTAGTCAGCAGTTAGGCCTAGCTCGGAGCACAGCACAAAGAATTTTGATAAAAGACCTTCACATGTTCCCTAAAAATTCCAACTCAAACAAGAGATCAAGCCAAGAGATCCTGTAAAATGGCCTGAATTTGTAAACTAGGTGGTTGGAAATCGAGATGAAAATGACTTGTTTTAAAAAACATTGCTGTTCAGTGATGACGCACACATTCATCTAAGCAAGATCGTGCGATTAACACCGTGTGACTACTTTCTTTGTGGATGTTTAAAGTCGCTTGTTTTTGCCAATAATCCTCAAACAATCCAAGACCTGAAGGTGGAAATTATTCGTGCCATTAGAGGAATTCAACATGAACTGGGTGAAAAAGTTATAGAAAACTTCGTCAATAGATGTCTGGCTTGTCAGCAGGCAGCAGGTGGGCACTTACGAGACATAATATTCCATTACTAATCGGAGATACTATGCTTTAAGATTCATGTTTCATATTGTAAATTTAGCGTGAAAATATATGGTTTATTAAAATTTTTAATCCGGCGTTCTTGTTGGGACACCCTTTACAATACACTCGATAAACAGACTAACAGAAAACTAGTAGTAAATTCAGTAAAGACAGCTCATTGTACAGAGTCGGACAAAGAAACCTACATTTAGGATAGGGAGTAGTTCAAGTTGAGGTGGGGTTGGCATTTAAAATTAACACGTTAAACGAGAAGTTGCCAACTGCAAAAACTCTGAATATAAATAGAACAAGAAAGATGTGAGCTTTGTGAGTTTGTTGGATTGTTGTGATGACTAAATAACACATTTTCTGACATTATGAACCACAGTCAATGATGAAGGAACTAACACTGAAAGAACCAGTAAATTTGAAGTTGAATACAAGACGCATACGCATCCCATTGCTTGACGTCTAAAATTTAATATCCCAGAACTGAATCGTAACGCCAGCTATCCTCCTCACCATCATTTATAGCTCTGATTCCCTCATCCCATAAACAATTCTGCTATATTACAACAAAAAGACAGTAGCTTGCAGCCTCAGTATCCACCAAAATAATATTTTAACTTATGAAATTTTATCTACAAAAGAGAAATACAGTAGACTCCCTCTTATCCAGACTCCTCGGGACCAAGGCCAGTCCGGATAACAGTTTTTCCGGTTAAACCAACGTCTCCAAAAATTTGTTAAATCGGACCGTTTAAGTGCATACTGTATACAGTATTTGACTTAAATTTATGAGAGCATTGTATTTAGACACGTGATAACTAGTTTCAAATCTTTTCCACAAGAATAGTCCTTTCAGTACCGCTCACTTCCTGCCGATCTAGTCCAGTTAAACCGTTGTGCTGATAAAAATTGTCCGGATAAAGAGATGTCACTTCTGAGTGTAGTCCGGTTAAAAGGTTTCCGGATAAGAGGGAGTCTACTGTATTGGTTTACAGTTACACTACGTTTCCCTGGAATAAAACCCTGCATTTGCAAGTCATCTAAATTTCATGAAATTTTGTCTATGAAAGAGAGGTATTGGAACCCCATTCCACTGTGTCCTCTGAAATTGATCCCTGATTTTTCCGGCTAAGGTTAAAATCCTATCCACCAAATAAGAAATACTTGTTAAACACAAAAGCCAAAGTAGAATTATTAAGCTTCATCACAACAAAATCACAATGCTCACCAAATCTGTGACGGTGCAATATTAAGGCCCGTTTTGCCAGAAGCGTCTCGTGCGTCTGACGCTCAACGTCTATCGCTCCGCGTCAATCGCTGCCCACTGCTTTGCATTGTTTTAGGTTAGTCTATTTTGCCAGAAGCGTCTATCGCTACAACCGCCAGCGTCTGACGCGGACCACTGCTCCTGGAGCAGACGGAGACGCAGTCGCTAGCGATTATTACTAGAATAAGCACGTGTTTAGTTGTTGACTTAACTTTTGTTTCCTTAAATAAGTTGTGTTTTCAAGTTTAGTGACATGTCACAAACAAAGTGGGGATTCAATAGTGAAGAAGATGAAAAACCGATTGAAGCCATTTCAGCACACGACTGTTAAGTCAATTGTTATGTGATTTTCAATTAACAATTTAAAATATCCCTCTTCAGGCCTCTTTTAAAACATAGTACGCACTTCTTCCCAAGGTTTGCACAACATTTCTAATATCTCATCATCGTGTAATTCCTCAGCTAACCAATACTTTACTATTTGCTTTTTACAGGTCATTTTCAGAAACACTCCTTTTGCCACCAAAGTAAACCACTTATTGATCAAATAATCGCAAGGAACAGACGCTTCTGGCAAAATAGGCCCGAGCGATAGACGCTGAGAGCGATCATCGCTGAGCGTCGGACGCACCAGACGCTTCTGGCAAAACGGGCCTTTACACAAACACATTGCCTCCCCTCAAATCCAGCAAGTGACCATATAAAATCACATTGAATGTTGACGAATAAAGCATGATTTTTATACTCGTGAGCCATTTTACAATAAATTTATCAAAGACAAATATTTAACTAAGCTTATTGCCTTAACACGTAAGTCAATCTTACAGGGATGGTTATAAAAATAGGACTTGACACAACCAAAAAAGCCACATAGAACGATCATCAGGTAATGAATCTTTTAACAATGCATTGTTGTAGATGGAACCTCCAATTTCTTTGTAGACACTCATAAGAACTGTAATAAAATTCATAAGAAATTATTGAGTTACAAAATTGTATAAATTATAGACTTATCATGAAATTACTGATTTCATGTCTAATTTAAAGTAAGCTTTTATCGAATATAGTATAATGTATAACTAAGTAAAAAATTCCTAGAAAACAATACTATAGTTCGGCCGCTTAGAAAGCGACCTCCTCCAGCATTGGTTTAGCATTAGCGTTCAGGTCGTTTTCTAAGCGGCCGAACTATAATCAAACTTTGTTAATAAACGTAACATACCAAGCGTAAGATAAATTAAAAAAACTCAGTGAAATCAGAAAAAAACTTTTTTTGCTAACATCTCTGTTGTTATAGTTTAGTTACTCTTATTAGTTAGTATTAACTATATAGATGTAAAATATAGAGAAAAATGAATAATTGTCCCCCCAACTTTTTTCTACATTTTTTCAAATATCAATCCCAGACCACTTCCAAACATTGTTGGGTAGTAAGTACTTAATTTTGACCAGGTGGTCATTTCCGGCCGCCATCTTGGATCCGCCATATTGGATGCAAAATATTTTTTTTCAAATGTTAAGGTGAGGTCGTGACCCATTATTTCGAACTACATTTCTACCCTGATTACAATGCCGCAAACCGTTTTTAAAAATCTTGATTCATTCCAAAGTTATGAGGGTTTTTTAAAACTTTATTTTTAGCCCATTTTAACATTGTGCATTTACAAACTAAGACCATAATCTCAAAATAGTGCTAGATAAAGACAAGTATACACTACCAGTCATTGTCGACCTATTTTCACTTGGTTATGACAGATGTATTTTTTTTGCCGCCATCTTGGATCCGCAATTTTGAAATGTGATAAATTATTTTAAATATGAAGGGTGTGTTGTGACCCATTATTTTGAACTACTTTATTAAGCTAAATTCAATGCCGCAATCCATTTTTTGTTATCAAGTTTTATTTGTTATGATATATTGCAATTGTTTTGTTAAAAATGTCAATATTTCAAAATCAAAATATAAAAATGAAAAAACGGATCATGGAATTGAATTCAGCTTAAAAATGTAATCTGAAATGATGGGTCACAACACTCCCTTCATATTTAAAATAATTTATCACATTTCAAAATGGCGGATCCAAGATGGTGGCCGAATAAAGTACATCTGTCATAACCAAGTGAAAATAGGTTAACAATGACTGGTAGTGTATACTTATCTTTATTTAGCACTAATTTGAGATAATGGTCTTAGTTTGTAAATGCACAATGTTAAAATGGGCTAAAAATAAAGTTTTAAAAAACCCTCATAACTTTGGAATGAATCAAGATTTTTAAGAACGGTTTGCGGCATTGTAATCAGGGTAGAAATGTAGTTCGAAATAATGGGTCACAACCCCATCTTTACATTTGAAAAAAATATTTTGCATCCAATATGGCGGATCCAAGATGGCGGCCGGAAATGACCACCTGGTCAAAATTAAGTACTTCCTACCCAACAATGTTTGGAAGTGGTCTGGGATTGATATTTGAAAAAATGTAGAAAAAAGTTGGGGGGGGGACAATTAAAACTCACCCTGTATATTGTTGTATCAGAAAATAATATATAGGGTGTCCCACGAAGGGGTTTAAACGTTTGATTTTATATTACGTGCCCATTCATGCACCGAACTTTTTAAACTTTACACAGTTTACAAAGTAGGTTCTAAAAATATTCTGGAAAAATTTCAACTCCCTAACCTTAGTAGAAACAAAATGGCGGCATATTGAAAAATTTACCAATTTGCTTCCTAAAAAACTACTTTCATGATTAATTATCTGATTTGTTTACTACGTTGCGGTTCTAACGCTCATTGTTGAAGAACAGCTGTTTGATTGTAAAATGAGTTTTAAATGAACAGGTCTTGCCCCATTTGACGGTATCAGAGATGAATCAAGCAATCTTTCAACAAGATGGTGCACCACCTCATTTCGAAAATCCTGTCAAGCAATTACTAAATGGCAACCTCCATGGCCGTTGGATTGGTCGTGGAAATGATTTTTTAGATTGGCCACCCCGATTACCTGATTTAACTGTTTGCGACATCTTTTTATGCGATTTCTTGAAGGAACAAGTTTATACCCATAGCTTTAATAATGATGAGGAACTAAAACGATCAATAGAAGAGGAACATCTCCGGATACCGCGGAGTTTCTTTGTGAGAGCTTAAGAATAATTTGTTAGGTACGCGCTGTTATCAGTGTGTTGATGTGGATGGGTTACAGTTTTAATAATTTTGGACATTAGGGTTTTCCATTAAGGCTATGTTCTAGTTTTTTTTTTTTATTTAAGTCATATTGCCCTGGAAAGTAACAATAAAAATATTTGATAATACCAAAAACACCTTCTTTAATCTTTTTAAAGCATCGTTTTTCAATATGCCGCCATTTTGTTTCTACTAAGGTTAGGGAGTTGAAATTTTTCCAGAATATGTTTATATCCTACTACTTAAACTGTGTAAAGTTTAAAAAAGTTCAATGCATGAATGGGCACGTAATATAAAATCAAACGTTTAAACCCCTTCGTGGGACACCCCGTATTTAAGTGATCACAAAACCCCCACATCCCAAGTTCCTCCCATGATCATATGGGCTTTAAATAAATGATCCTGACTAATGAAACCGCTGATCTTAGTCAGTAACAAAGCTACACAGGTCATCACACACCATTCTACACTCATCCTTCACTCACATTTGGGTTAAAATACGCACCTAGGTGGCGTCCCCATCTCAATGATTGATTGATTGATTGATTGCAAATCGGCCAACTTAAAGTATAAAAAAAATTTCCTTAATAACTAGAGGAGAATATTTAGTATTAAATTACTAGTTTATACGTAATGAAACAATTTTTTTGAGACTTCTAGAATACAATATTTTCAAATGACAAATTTATTATATTTTAAATTAGCCTATTAATTTGATTTGATCTTTTAAGTGGAGTATTCACTGAGGTGTGGTTAATGAGATTTACTCAGAGGGTTGGTAAGTTGGGTTCGTATGTCGTAATAGACATACGAAAATAAGAAAATAATCTTTCTTCATCGTTGCGTAAGGAATCAAATAACATCCTGAATGCCCCAAACTCGTGCCGATTATTAATTATCGGGTGAACCCAAAATCGCCTATTATTTTCCTTCTTCTTTTTCATCACCTCCATAATAACAACCCCAGCTACATGGCTAAAACCATCTTTTGCCGTCGTGTTACATCACAAATCAACTGAACAGAAAATAATAAATACTCAGTCAGGAGTGTCATACGGCGCCGTACTAGTGTAAAGACACATTGAATGGATGAGGTTCTCCACAGTGGCTGCGTGTTTTCCTCTGAGTGTTAACACTAGGTCGTCTGCAAAGGCTTGGAGGTCCATGTCTCTCCGATCTGCCTCTCTCAAAAGGTCATTCACCTCTAAAGCCCGCAACAAGGGCGAGATGACTCCTCCTTAGGGGCAACCTTGGCGTGCTGCGATTGCTGCTTAATAGCCGCCTATATCTGCTGTCATCTCCCTGCTGTTCAGTAGAGCCTTAATCCAAGATGCTATGTCGGGGGGGGGGGGGGGGGGGGTGATGCCCTAGCTTATGACTGCTGCATCTATCTTTGGAGTTATAGCTCACACTATCAAAAGGCACCCAGTATTTCCATGAGGGCGCACTGATTTCGAGCACGAAAACCCAAAACGCAGTGAAATCGAGCATTGCACTGAAGCGGCAATAATGGGTTCCATAATCCTATGGTGATTTCGAGCATTTGGCCTTCCTAGAACTTTAAGGATGATTTAATAGGGGAAGATGAGAAACACATTCAAATCAAACTACCACATTTATTTCCTGACCTTGTGGCCTACACACTTGACAAAAGTTAACAAATTAATGTGCGAGTCCCTCAGTTGTTTTAGTTTCAATTCGATAAACTTTTGCCGTACTAGGGCGACCTCCCTTTGCTTTGCTTCTTCTCTGCGCAACGCACTGTTCAGTCGTATGTACGTTTCGGTTTTGGCACTTTATAAATATTTCATGAAAACAAAAATGTTTGGATGAGACGACGCACAACCCATGTTGAAACGTTAGTGGAAACTCTCGCACGAGTTGGTCGTCCTACAAAGCTCAGCAAAAGCAGCTGCCCAGATCTGTGGTGGGTAAAATGCATCATCCTTGTCGATATATGTCTCCACCAAGTAATCTGCGAAGATGGCGAGTTTCTCGCATGCTGGCTGGATGGAAATGAAGTCGCAGAAAGCCTCGTCTTAAGCATTCTTGTAATAAAGTCATACGCTGCATACCGCTGCCGTTCCGAGTGTGTCCCTTACAAAGTACGTGCTGTACCTTTGAAACCCTTCTTTGTGTGAATCATTACTAAAAATGCAATATGTGTGTAAATATTATCAATTATCAATTATCAATCATTGAGATGCGGACGCCACCTAGGTGCGTATTTTAACCCAAATATGAGTGAAGGATGAGTGTAGAATGGTGTGTGATGACCTGTGTAGCTTTGTTACCGACTAAGATCAGCGGTTTCATTAGTCAGTATCATTTATTTAAAGCCCAATGATCAGGAACAGCTGGGTCCAGTTTCAAAACATCAAAAAGCTACGGACTTTTCTCAGGATCGAACCGGCGACCTTATGATTATTTATTATTATATTTATTTTTATTTATTATGTAGGCTATTCCACATTTTTTTTTATTTAGAAGGGGTTTTTTAATCCGCGGCGCAGCTAAGCTGTATGTACTAAGCAAATTTCATCCACATTGGATTTCATTTTTCCTCGTTAAATAAACAAATATTTATTCCATTCACACTTAAATATCTCCTTAAACATGTCAGATTTATTCTCTATTTAGATACCATTACGTTTAACGTGTACTTAGTACTTTTCTGACACGGGAAACGTAATTTTGAGGGGTTTTTAGTAAAATAATAAAAGCTTAGGATGAAATAAACCAATTTTTCAAATGTGATCGAATATTTCCAAAAACAAGCAAACTACAACAGTTAACCTATTATGCAAAAGAATAACTTGAGAGTTTTAGATTTACGATGTTTTGAATTTTTGTCGTATAAATTAAATTATTTGAATCAATTTTCAATTTGAATAATTTGAAATTTTAACCATAAAAAAATACTTTTGAAAATTGTGTAAAGAGTAATAGGGAAACGGAACCCAAATTTACCCTTTAAAACCACCATAGTTCTCCGTCCCCATCGTCAGATCATGCTTGTTCACGAACTCGTTCGAATAAATTTTGATTTAGACATTTATACTCACAAGTAGGCACTATACCCATGCCTTGCAACGGGGTCAGTATGCAAAAGATATAATGTTGGTTCTTTGAAAATACCTTAAAATGGTTTCACGCGCACAATTTAATTAAAAACTAAAATTGAACCATACTTAAATTTATAATACAGTAGTACGTTTTTGTTAACTCAGACTGTGAACACCTATTTAGGCTACCTAGGATCCAAAACCAATGATAGATGTTCTATTTCATCAATGAACAGTTAGATGCATTGTCCTTCCAGACCTGGAGGTCCCATGCTCGAAATCACCACAGGATTAGCGATCCTATTACTGCCGCTTCAGTGAGTGCTCGAAATCAGTGCACCGTTCCATGAAGATCCCTGCTAGGAATTCCTATTGTTTTAGGGTGTCTTCAATCTTTGCCACTAGGATACTTAGGGCCGTTGAAGTTGATTTGCCCTTCACAAACGCATGATGACATCCACTGAGGATACTTCTTCTAAGTAATCGTCTCTAGTGTGACGGTTAGTTACTTTTTCCATTGTCTTTAACATGAAAGACGAAAGGTATATAGACCTGTGGGACTTTGGCTGGGCTGGGTCTCTCCCTCTTTTTTCAAGAGAAATACCTCCCTTGCTTCCCTCCAACAATTGGGATATATCCTAGGGCTAAGCTGCCCCTAAACAAGGCTGTAGTCCTCGTCGTTGAGGAGGCCTTCCTCCTCTGATAGTGTCATGGCATCCCCTCCCTGAGACGGGGGCACCTCTTGTGAGGGAACGTTATGCTCTCGAGGGATAACATCTTGGGGCCTTGTAGCCACCTCAGATGAATGATCCCACGAGTAACAAGGGAATGAAGAGTCGCCCCGGGCAGAGCCCTGCTTGCCCAAGGAAGGCTGCTTGAAACTGGAGGTCGCCTAGTATCCAGCAGTCCACATACTAGCTTGGGTGGCCAAGCTACCCTTGACCATGCAGTCCTCGGCGTATGCTGTTCCACCTTGACTTAGGGTTGATTAGATAGGGAAATGAAAGTAAAACTGAGAAAAGGATAGTTGCAGGTACATTTTTGAGTCAGGGGATAGAGAGAAATTAGTATTAAAATAGTGGACAAAAAATTGGTTCAGTAAAGAAGCCTGCCAGTTTAGCACCGTGATCCTTTGGGGGAAAGATGATGGAAGAAGCGGATCAGAGAGTGCAGAGTTGGGACGCACAATTTTTGCCCTTGAGTGAGAGAGTAGGACGGCAGTGCTTCGGGGACATACTTGCTCAGCACATGAGAAAGTGCTTGAAAACACAGTCACTTCCCAACCAAGCTCATACTTAGCTCTAGTTGTTAGGCGGGTTGGTTGGGAAGCAGTGTCTAAGTGTTTAAGTATTCTACTGAGACAAAGTATTAGTATATTATGTAGCCTTTTACAATGTATTTAAAAACATCTGAACTATAATTTTTCTGGTAAAGCAATCTGAACACTTCATCTGAAAAAAATCCTGAATATTGAGTTTTTTTCACTATCACTCATAGCATATGCTGAACTAGACTTTGGCATTAAGAATAGTAAAATTGACTGCATATGTTCACACCTAGCCTATTTAGAAAACCTATATTTTCGAGTTTTCCCTAAAATGACTCCTTAGAAATAAATGGGCCAATTAAAAACAAAATAGACCCATTCAGACAATAGAAAATTTTATTGGTCATTCTCAAGTACAGTCATTCAAAGTAGACTTACTTGAAATGAAATAAATACATATATACATTCAACAATACAACAACATTGAGAACAGATACCACCAAAGAACTGGCACATACTTTCTCCCGTCATTAAAATGAAAATTTACTTATGTTTAGTCTACAGAAAATATTACTTACTTCGAGCTTCAGGTCACGAGACTTTATTTGGTCTTTTCATATCATAACAGAAATTGTAACATATTGGTATAGCTTCTTCTTAAAGTACATTCAATATTTTGAAAATCACAAAGAAATAAAAATATATATCTGAGAAGATTAGGTACGATGTTTTAGCTTACTTTAATTTATTGACCTCTGTTCATCCAACAAAGTATTGAGAACTTTGGAAACATTTTGACGATCAATGTCCTTAACAGAAAACAATAAAAAAAAACATCCAGAGAAACAGTATATATATATTTTTAAACTGTATAGTCATTAAATGTAATATTATGGTTTGTAAAATTAAATTAAATAACTTACTAATGCAATTTGTTATTTCTTTAGGTTTCTGAAACTACTTATAGGGGAAGTGTGATTAAAAACATTGATAATTGATTACAGTATTTTTACTAGTTTCCACTAAATACCCTGTATCGGTCCAGATATTACACATTATAAAAGAAAACACTTAATTGTAAATATATTAATAATTAACTACATTAGCACTGCCTACAGAATTATGAAATCATTTAATGTGCACACAAACCATGCAAGGCATCTATTCCTGATGTCTCTAATTAGAATGTAGAAAACTATGAAAAAACTAGAAATAAATATATTTTTTTAAATTGCAATACAATACTGCAAGTACAAAATATCGGTAATGTTCTTTATATGAAAACTGGTAAAAACATTTATTCTAAAATTACTAAGAATAAAAACACTGATAGAAAAATCAAATTCTCAATAACGCAAATCAGAATAGACACCTTGTTTATAACAACAATTAGATGAAGACTTTAAGCAGTACCCCACAACATGGCACTTCCAAGATCTCTTATTATTTTCAGTCTTAAACAGGCAAAGTAAAGTATTTCACGGTGAACAACTAAGCAATCATTTATAAAACTGTTGGTTTGTCAGTCTTCCTTGCTTTATGAAGTTTTCATTTTATTGCTTTAAAATTAAATAAAGAAACAGGATGGACTCAGAAGATCACCTTGTATAACAACACTTTTTAACAATATGATTTTCTTTCAAAGTATATTTATTTCAATGACTTGGAATGCTGTTATGGCAAACAATTAATTGTTTATTTAGGGGAGGAAGTAGGCGATAGGCCCAAACACTGATATGATTCTATCGATAAAAGAATCAGATGAAACATTAAATCCATATAGATGCCATCAACAGTTTCAATTGAAGAACACATAGCTACTAACATATAGGATACAACCTTGCAAAAACTGGTACAAACTTTCATAGAGATACAACAATTATAAACACAAGAATTTATGTTGGCATTAACTAGACCTATGGTCACATCCGGACTATGCATTACTATGAAAAATACAAACAACACACGCTTACTGAGATTTACAGGTAGAAATACAATTTTTATGTATTCCAAGTATTTATTTTGTGAAACTAGTTAACATGTGCTGTTGAACTAGAAGCAGATATATAGTTCATCAAAAGTTACCAATTATATTTTTATTTTAAGTATATTCAATAACTAGCAAAATGGATTTTTTTGATGGCTGGAGTAAATTTATAAATTTTTAACTTGTAAAATACACATTCGATGTTTATGAAGGTTAACAATTTACTTTACAAGATATCAACACAATATCCATTTTACCAGTATTTTAACATTTCTCAAAGTATAGAAATAATAATAAAAACAATGTTTACTTTATAAATTTACAAAAATATTTGATTTTATCTCTTGAAATAGAATATCACATCTACAAAAACCACTCATTTGGTACAGATTGGTAGAGACTTGAGCACTCTTTATTCACTATAAAGCAGAAATCAAGAAGTACATACTTTACTATATTAAACCACAGAGAAGTAAGGTAAGGAAAAATTCAATGGTAAACTTAAGTGGTGTCTAGGGCAATGTCAATGTCCTCATGTTCTACAACGCTGACGTTGGAGGAAGACCCTGTGCCCTGTGTAAAAGGAATATCCGCACAGTGCTAGCAGGGCTCTTCCTTGCTTGTCACAAGTATATTTTTGGCACAACACACAAGAGCTGAAAGAGCACGGTTGTCCTATAAGCAAGTTTCCTCTTTACCTCACTTCTCTGTAAAAACACATTGCAGGTAAAATATCTCACTGTCTTGCAAACTCTGAGAGTAACTTTCCTACAGCCTACTTTAAAATTAGCACAAAATGTTAGGGTTAGAAAAATTGTATCTCAAATTGTAACTCATATTATTCCTAAAATTGTGAGTGGTGTGAATTTCAGTAATTCCAGCTTAAACAAATTGTATTATTTTAAATCAATTACTGAAAATATTTTATTTTCTATTAGATAAAAAGAACATGTATTTTCTATATTGTGCCGAAAAATTGACCATTGAATTTATATTTCACCCCAATACTGTTGAATAAAAATCAAAATAAATGGAGAACAGAAGTAAAGTGCCAAATAGCAATATTTACCTTCAATGTGTTTAGTTTAAGGACTATATTAAATATTCTTGAGCAGATGAAGATAACCAACAGTGAGGTAAGGGGTGTTTCCTACTCTAGTGAGGGCGTTATAACACAACATTTAGCATAAGTAAGTGTGTAACAGTCACCAGTGCTTGATGAGTGTGCCGATTCCCAAAACTACATTTAACAGTCATGGTACTTCTTTGAGCATTTCACAATTAAACATTTGCGATAGGCCTAACACAATAATATTGGTACATTAATTTGGCTTCACTGTCTGCTTATGTGCTCGCCAGTTTAGGCTTACTAGTCTATAACATGTTATGGGTGAAATTGCACACAGAAAATACAATAGCTGTGGAACAGATACATTAAAGAACCATCGACTAAGGAAAACATGTTCACAACAAAAGCTAAAATTCATTTGAAAAATATTAAAAATCACGTTCTGGTATTCCGGAGAACCTATGACAATGACCAATGCTAAGACGATCACAGACATTAATGACATTATGTAGCAACATTTACAGAAAAAGATCGAAGAATATAGAATTTAATTGGAGTTACAATACAATTTAAAAAAATAAAACCCTTCAGTTTACATGGCAATATAGGCTAAGATAATATAAATCGTTTGCCTTTTTAGATTTTCAAAGCTAATAACAAACGCAAAACATAGCCTAAATATACTAATTGCCTTTTCTATAATTTTTGATGTAATAAAGTTTTACATTTAGGACCAGATTTTTAAAGTTTGAGTTTAAGACATAGGGCTACGTATTAGCAATGATAAAAAAAAATGGAATTGTACATATATTGAAAGAATATAATATCTATCTAGTAGCCTATCTATGTTTACTTTTGCAATTTTTTATGACCGTTTTCCTACTAGCAAACATCTTTGCTATAAAATATTTAAAATTTCAAACAATCATTTAACTATAAGACTGAAGGAGTTTTTACTCATATACAAAAAATTAAGGTTTAATAGGAAGCAAAATTAAATTACACTTTATCGAAATCCAGTGATTCTTAAATAGGCCTTGTGCTGTTTAAAAGCTCAATTTGTAAATATACTGTAAGAGACTAAACAGCACTTTACTTTATTTATAAAATCTTGCAATAACATTAACATTATCTAATTTAGTATTTAAATACCATGCGTAAATGTATTTTCAAACATTTATACATATCAACCCAAGTTAAACTGTTAAAACCCAATAATAATTGACATGCAAGTGCTTGAAACATACATTTCCTACTTTATTCCAAAACTAATTAATGAAGATAATAATTTTCAAAAGGAAAGCTATAAGGCACCGCCCCTGATATTAGTGCCATTGTTATGGGTGGAAAACCTAATTTACAAACTACTGTTAAAACAGTAAAAGGAGACAAATACATGTGAAAATATGGTTTTTAGGCACTTTAAAGGTTTAAAGAAGCCCATGAAAATTTAAGTAACATTGACTTGGTGTACTGTGTTTTTAAAAAAACAATGTTAACTTTGAAGAGTTTTACATTATCAAGTTAAAGAGATACATCCTGTGAAGACTAGTGCCCCAGTGTCAAAAAAGTGAACTAAAATCTAATCATCCTTTAAAAAATAGCAGTGTTAATTAAAGAGAATAATTATTATTGTTGAAACCAAACTAAACTACAAAAACAATTAAATGCTGCACATGCTTTTAAAACAGTTTCACTTTTGAAGCTATCACAAATGTGTTAAAGCGGTTATACACATTGTTTTTATCTAATGAAAATGAATCTTACACTTATTAAGAAAAGTTGAAGAAAGACAAAATAAATTCTACTGAAGAATGGAAAAAGCTAATGTGCATCGTGTTATGAATTATGATGTCATATTGATAATCCATTTATGTAGTCCTATAAATGGGTTGTAGCTGATAGGTAAAGCAGACTGTTAATTTTGTTTCTAAGATAAAGATCAGAAAATAAAATAACAAGAAAAATATTATATAAAGTTATTACAGTATAAGTTTTTAAAAGTGTCTAAATATATTAATAGTTTTCACCTTTACCTGAGGGATTTTAATTTATCTTAGTGACAAACATTTTTAAGGTTTGACTTTTTTACCCTGAGAAATTAACACATATACACAAACTCAACATATGCATTATTGTGGTCCCAACCTTTTTACCATGCCACAAAAGAATACACTTTTGAAGGACAAATCCACAGTTTATAAAGCAATACTTATTTAAGACGCCCTGAACGCTGTTCCTATGTTTCAGTTTGTTTAATAAAAAGGCACTAGGCGCCTTTCTACTGATTCACAACAAGCAAGTTGATCCTGGAAAAAGTGTTAAGGCTCCTCCTACAAAGCGCGAGGCTTATCAAACTTAATATACACACGTTTTTATTTTTATCATTGACCATAATTTCTACAGATAAAGCTCTTAATTTTTAACCAACGTTTAATCTGTTGAGGATAGATGTTCACTATCGTAACGTAATCTCTTTCTTTACTGGTTTTACATAACTTTGGACAGCAGTTGTTAAAATCAACTTAACTTTACTTCGTTTTTTGATTTGCTCAACAATAATTATAAGTGTATTTGACGTATTGTATGATGTTCAAGCATACAAACACTCATGCAAGTGACAGAGAATAGTACAGCAAACGTGTTAAAGTGAAAAACTCATTATACAAGATAAGCCATGAAAAACAAACTATGCTCCAGTGAGTATTTAAGGTTAATTTCAATTTGTGCTCAAAACACATCAGCACACAAGACTCAAGTCACTCAGGTGGTAGTGGACCTCAAACGTTAAATCTAACAAACCCTGTAGTAAATGGGCCTTGTTCCTCAAATAACTACACTATCTGTAAACAAACTTCACAAAATTATATTTTCAAGGGAATAATTGGGCCTATTTAATTTATACTTACTAACTATAAAATTACTCTTACAAAGTATCTTCATACAAAAATATAAACTAGGTAGGCTATATAATAAAATACCTACATCTCCATATCAACAACAATTTACATATATAATAAAATTTTAGAAATATTTAAACCGTAATAGTAAACCGTTTATTTACAACTTTCTAGCATTTAACATTCAAGCAAAACAGTAAATTATCAACATAAACGTAATAAGAAATAAATAACGAGTTTCAGTGATAAAGTTGTTGCTTTCATTTTTTAACCAAGCTTTTAAAATATTCTAATTATTGAATATTTTCATTCCGCTTTTTATACGTTCCAGAATTTAACTGAAACCATTACATTTTTATACTTGTCTATCAAGTCAATTCGTTATAAGATTCAAATAAATTAAGACATTTAACACATAGAATAACAAATTTATAAAAAAATACATTAAACACTAAGTAACACCATAAATAAGCCTTTGCAGCCACTACAAAGGGGGGGGGGGTACAATCTATTGAGCAACAGTAGTGGCAGCAGCCGCGGCGGAGGGGGAGGGGGTGTTGGAGGGGAGAGTGACGGGTTTAGTGGGGGGATCACCCGGACGCCAACCCGTGGAGCGAGGCCCGAACTGGTACACCAGACGAATCTTCTCCACCGGCAACAAGTAACCTTTCTTGTAGTTTTGCCTGCAAAGAAACGAGAATATCATAAAGTGGTAGAGGCTTTTCAACATTTACAAAAAGAAATAATCAATACTTTTTTATACTGTACTATGTGACGTGTACTACTCAGGCTATCCAGAAAGTAAAGAACGTTTCGTTATGACGCCGCTAGGCGCGCGCCGATCTCGTACATTTTGGTGCGTGCGTACTCGGCAACGATTAAAAGAAAATACACATTTTCAAGGTTAGCATAAATACTTTTCTTGAATTGTAAATACTGTACCCAAACATCTAGAAAAATCACTATCCAAAAACGTTATTGAAAAATAAACTCATTTATAAAATTTTACCTAAATTACAAAATAAAGAAATCCGCAATCAGATGGCAGCGTAGTAATATCCCTTTGTCTACTCTCAGTAAAAGCACAACTATCTTAGTTGTTTTATTAATAGTTTTACTATGGCATTTCATGGCATTGGGGAGCGAGATGGTGTAGTGGTTAGAGCACAAGACTTCTGTCCCTGGGGTCCTGGGTTCAAATCCCGCCAAATCACCAATGATTTTATTTAAGTGATAATGCCGCAACCCCTAGGTCTAGCCTAAAGTAATGTGAAAAACAATCCCGGGCTCGTGCCTAGCGTCTTAGGACAAAAAAAAAAACTTCGGCATTTCAATCTTGCCTAGTTCAGTTTCCAATCAATGCCAGTTTGACTATTCGACTGTTTTATTTCTCACAAACCTGATGGATCTACTGAAGTTTTCAAAGTTCATGCGAGGGTTTCCCCGCTTGCAGCCCCACAGCTTGGCAACTTGGTCTCCGCTTCGAAAGCGAAACAACCCTTTCTCTCGATCTTCCCATGAGATCACTTTGGGGTTGTATTTTGGGTCCATGATTAGATCACGTATAAATTCCCAAACTCTACCCACCTTACCTGAGGACAGATACATTGTTTATCATGAGTATATTGTGGCACTACAGACAACACGTAACAGAGTGGCCACTTAACTCCTGGGGAAAATCAACACAAATTCTCCGGCAGCAAAACCTGGTTTTCCAAGCGTACCTTTTTACTAGGTGTCTGTAGGTCCCCAAATGTTTAGAATGGGATGGGTCATCAGATGGCCTGAGAGATCAGTTTGAGCCAAAAACTGTTAAGCTGTAATTGATTTTGCCGTAACCACGGATGATGTTCCCTCATTTTATTATGACCTCGGAAGATGATCACAATGTTGACGTCACCACAGCAAATTTACACGTAATTAAAACACATTTGAATTAAAAATGAATTTTGTTGAACGTTTTTTCAAGCCATAAACTGAACAAGCACTACGATAAACTCTCGATTAACCGAGGTTGTTGAGACCAAGACTACCTCGATTACTGACACTCTCGGATAAAACGGAGGTCTCTTATATTTTAAGTTTAGGGGTTTGACCACATTAGGAAGTCAAATTCTTGGTAAAATATAATATATAATATTTTTTAACAGAACATAAGAAATTCTGTCGAACAGCATCAGGGTAAACTATCAGGCACACATTCACACACTTATCCACTGTTTTTCAACAGGCATTAGAAAATCGTGAACATCAGGAACTGGGATGCAACCCATTTTAAAATTCCTGCAACTTACTTTCAGACCATGGGTTCAAATCCTTAAATTCACTTCTGCACAATCCTCATCATGATAAAAATCAAACAATCTTCATGATAAAAAGGAATAATTTAATTTATATTTTGGGTAGAAACAATACCTTTTACTTTGTCCTTTTTGTGTAAACTTCGTGGTCTTCCAGGTTTCCTTTTCACTTTTTTGTAACTCTCTTCTTGGTCACTCTGAATTTCATCATTGGTCTCTGAATTGTAACCATGGTCCATCGCTGTAATGCAGGATTATACATATTATTGTACAATATTTACACCAGTAATAAATTTTACTTTTCATGAAACCATTTCATTCATCAATTCCTTATAAGTAGTTGATATTTTGTTTTCAAGGTATACTTTGTTTTATGTACTCAAATTAGTTTTAAAAATAAACTGAAAGATTGAGTTTGGCTCTTTTGATGATAATACATCATCAATATTGACCAAGTTAGTTGATAACTGGAACTTTGACTACTATTTTGACACGTATCGTTATTTCTTTGACAAATACCCTAAGTAATCTGAATTAGATGTGTTCAAGTTCCCCTTTGAAGTACAAAATAAAGTTAAAAATATAGACCTTTGGCAGAATGCCAGGAATAAACTTTAACTACACACTCAATTACAGACTTTGGTAGCAGCTTGCATTAGCTAAAGCTAAGGTCAACAATGTACACAAGTGATCCATTATCTCTCAAAGCTACATAACATAACAGTGCATTTGCATTGTGATTTCCAGGGTGTAAGGTTTGAAAACAAAAACAGAAACCATAAATACACTTGTATTAGCACTATGTTAGTTACATTCAATACAGAATATAAAAAATACTGAAACCATGGAACGGAACTGAGTTTTAGATACATTTGAAATTAATTGACAATAGTAGAATAGTTTGGAAATTTACCAGTTAAGATTTAGACATTACTTCCTTACATGAAGGATACATTTTTGCTTTTGCATTTTTAAAGTTTATACTATTAAAACAAAGCTGCATATTATTTTACTTCTTTTTGTTGTACTATAGCACACTTTCAAGCACTATGTATACACTCCAATGTTGAAAGTAGCAATAGTACATTATAGACTACTAGTGGTAATGTTGAAATGACTAACCAGAACCCTCAACTCCTTTGGTGTGTTCAGAGTCAGCAGCTGACGCGACAGAGTCTTGAGTGTTTTCCACACAACAACTGTCTCTAGACGCCGGACGCTGAGGAGAGCACTCCACTTCTTGTGCGATGGTCTCCGCTGTATCAGGGGGAAGGGGATCAGACTCATTCTCTTGTTTGATAACCGAGCTGGTGTGTTTCACACAATCTTTTGTTAAATTCAGTATTGAGAAATTGCTTTTGGAAACTGAACACTGACTCTTTGAAACCGTAGGAGCCGGCTCAAATGAAGTAGACTGTGAACTGCTGACAGACGATGATGCTGGTAAACTGACACTTGTAATAGACAAATCACAGGCAGAAGTCGATGTGTGTTCTCTGGATAAGTTGAGTACCGTATCATTATCAGCTGACCCTCCTGGGAAAACTTCTGGTTTCCATCTAAAGCAGCCTGTTCAAACACACACGTTATTGTTAGCATACTGTGTTATATAAGCTATCAAAAACCAAGCAAACCTGCAAAACCAACACCTAAAAGGTTTTATACTTTCATTCATTTTCTGCAAACAAAATTGATTTTTTTTTAGCTCAAATATTTCTGATATTTAATTGACCATGCAAAACTGGGCATGCAAGTTTCGTTTCTAAGCTTTGAAAAGTCACTAACTTACCGAAATGGCAGCAGCTACACCTTTTTATCCAGTTATATGGAAGATGAATTCCTCCCTTCCATTTTTCATTCCTTTCTATATAGAAGCCTCCCTTGAATCCGAGTCCGTAGTAATCGACCTTGGATAATAAGCAGACTTTTTGTTTAACGAACTTTGAAGGCAATAAAATGGTCGGAAGAAATAAATCTCGGCTGATACAAATCGGCATTTGCCAAAAGGATTTTTTTGTAACACGTCATTACAATTTCGTGATGAAAACGGTTCACTGAAAGATACAGTAGGTGGAAGTAGTATTACCAAATCTATGCAGAGCCATCCCATGAATTAAAAAAATTATCAGGTCAGAAAATAAATGAATAATAAGCATCAAGCCGAGGACTTTTCAAACATGCAATGAATCTGTAAAGATTTTTAAACTGAAATCCAATGTTTAAAACAATCAGACACCGTGTCTAACACTCTGAGAAACATTCACTACCACAATCTCATGTACTACGATGACTTGTGAGTATTTCTCAGTTACTGACTAGCAAATGTTAACCTTGGCCAAATAAGATACTTACCGAGCATCAAGCGATAAACTTTTGGAGTTAAGCTCACTGGCTCCCCCCACTACAAATCACCCTGTAACTGGTTGTCATATAAGTAAACAAACAAAATCAACATTACACCTTATACAATACACTCGATAAACAGACTAACAGAAAACTAGTAGTAATTTCAGATAAGACAGCTCATTGTACAGAGTCGGACAAAGAAACCTACATTTAGGATAGGGAGTAGTTCAAGTTGAGGTGGGGTTGGCATTTAAAATTAACACGTTAAACGAGAAGTTGCCAACTGCAAAAACTCTGAATATAAATAGAACAAGAAAGATGTGAGCTTTGTGAGTTTGTTGGATTGTTGTGATGACTAAATAACACATTTTCTGACATTATGAACCACAGTCAATGATGAAGGAACTAACACTGAAAGAACCAGTAAATTTGAAGTTGAATACAAGACGCATACGCATCCCATTGCTTGACGTCTAAAATTTAATATCCCAGAACTGAATCGTAACGCCAGCTATCCTCCTCACCATCATTTATAGCTCTGATTCCCTCATCCCATAAACAATTCTGCTATATTACAACAAAAAGACAGTAGCTTGCAGCCTCAGTATCCACCAAAATAATATTTTAACTTATGAAATTTTATCTACAAAAGAGAAATACAGTAGACTCCCTCTTATCCAGACTCCTCGGGACCAAGGCCAGTCCGGATAACAGTTTTTCCGGTTAAACCAACGTCTCCAAAAATTTGTTAAATCGGACCGTTTAAGTGCATACTGTATACAGTATTTGACTTAAATTTATGAGAGCATTGTATTTAGACACGTGATAACTAGTTTCAAATCTTTTCCACAAGAATAGTCCTTTCAGTACCGCTCACTTCCTGCCGATCTAGTCCAGTTAAACCGTTGTGCTGATAAAAATTGTCCGGATAAAGAGATGTCACTTCTGAGTGTAGTCCGGTTAAAAGGTTTCCGGATAAGAGGGAGTCTACTGTATTGGTTTACAGTTACACTACGTTTCCCTGGAATAAAACCCTGCATTTGCAAGTCATCTAAATTTCATGAAATTTTGTCTATGAAAGAGAGGTATTGGAACCCCATTCCACTGTGTCCTCTGAAATTGATCCCTGATTTTTCCGGCTAAGGTTAAAATCCTATCCACCAAATAAGAAATACTTGTTAAACACAAAAGCCAAAGTAGAATTATTAAGCTTCATCACAACAAAATCACAATGCTCACCAAATCTGTGACGGTGCAATATTAAGGCCCGTTTTGCCAGAAGCGTCTCGTGCGTCTGACGCTCAATGTCTATCGCTCCGCGTCAATCGCTGCCCACTGCTTTGCATTGTTTTAGGTTAGTCTATTTTGCCAGAAGCGTCTATCGCTACAACCGCCAGCGTCTGACGCGGACCACTGCTCCTGGAGCAGACGGAGACGCAGTCGCTAGCGATTATTACTGGAATAAGCACGTGTTTAGTTGTTGACTTAACTTTTGTTTCCTTAAATAAGTTGTGTTTTCAAGTTTAGTGACATGTCACAAACAAAGTGGGGATTCAATAGTGAAGAAGATGAAAAACCGATTGAAGCCATTTCAGCACACGACTGTTAAGTCAATTGTTATGTGATTTTCAATTAACAATTTAAAATATCCCTCTTCAGGCCTCTTTTAAAACATAGTACGCACTTCTTCCCAAGGTTTGCACAACATTTCTAATATCTCATCATCGTGTAATTCCTCAGCTAACCAATACTTTACTATTTGCTTTTTACAGGTCATTTTCAGAAACACTCCTTTTGCCACCAAAGTAAACCACTTATTGATCAAATAATCGCAAGGAACAGACGCTTCTGGCAAAATAGGCCCGAGCGATAGACGCTGAGAGCGATCATCGCTGAGCGTCGGACGCACCAGACGCTTCTGGCAAAACGGGCCTTTACACAAACACATTGCCTCCCCTCAAATCCAGCAAGTGACCATATAAAATCACATTGAATGTTGACGAATAAAGCATGATTTTTATACTCGTGAGCCATTTTACAATAAATTTATCAAAGACAAATATTTAACTAAGCTTATTGCCTTAACACGTAAGTCAATCTTACAGGGATGGTTATAAAAATAGGACTTGACACAACCAAAAAAGCCACATAGAACGATCATCAGGTAATGAATCTTTTAACAATGCATTGTTGTAGATGGAACCTCCAATTTCTTTGTAGACACTCATAAGAACTGTAATAAAATTCATAAGAAATTATTGAGTTACAAAATTGTATAAATTATAGACTTATCATGAAATTACTGATTTCATGTCTAATTTAAAGTAAGCTTTTATCGAATATAGTATAATGTATAACTAAGTAAAAAATTCCTAGAAAACAATACTATAGTTCGGCCGCTTAGAAAGCGACCTCCTCCAGCATTGGTTTAGCATTAGCGTTCAGGTCGTTTTCTAAGCGGCCGAACTATAATCAAACTTTGTTAATAAACGTAACATACCAAGCGTAAGATAAATTAAAAAAACTCAGTGAAATCAGAAAAAAACTTTTTTTGCTAACATCTCTGTTGTTATAGTTTAGTTACTCTTATTAGTTAGTATTAACTATATAGATGTAAAATATAGAGAAAAATGAATAATTGTTGGTGTTTTTATGCAAACTTTCACAACAATAAAATATGACTCTAATTCAAAACAAATGTTAGTCAGATGTGCACTCATTCCAAACAATATTACTACTAATAAAATTAGACAACTAATAATTAACTTTGTGATTTTAAAACTAATACATCTGAATAGTAAATACTAAATATTGTTAAAGCAATCCGAACACATTTTGTTATAAAATGTCTTTATGTGCATAAACAACTTTCGAATGTGATTATACCTCGATTACAGTAAACCTGCGACCCAAGATGATTTATAGTTAAACATATTATAAAAGTATCAAGTTCCATATAAAATGTTTATTAATCATTTATAAATTTAAAAATTTTCATCAGTTTCTCAAAATAAAAATAACATTTTTAATATAATCACAAAATTGTACCAAGATGTTACACATAATTGCTTTATTTTCACAGCATATAATTGTTATCACTTATCATTAATTAAATGCTACAATAATAGTAAATATTACCACAATATTGCTGTCAATAGTAAATAATATTGTAACAACATTATTGTATTTAATAAAGGACAATATTTATCAATATTGAGAAATTACTAGTAAAACATCTAACAATATTGCATCAACAATATTTACAGAAAGTTTTTCTAATATTTTCTCAATATTGTTTCGTTACTTGGAATTGTGAAAGTAGCCAAGAACCTCGGCAACAACAAGCGTCTAGGCAGCCAGTGCAACTCCGAGGATCGTGGATCAGAACACCCCCCACCACCGCACCATGTCGTTTGCTTCCGAATCATACCGGCGCATCAGCAAAGCCTAACTGTTCGCGGAAAATTGTTATCTCTATCACTGTTTCTGTCAAAACGTATCGTTTGCAGGTTAAATTTAAATAAAATATAATTAAACTGTCGTAACCTAACCAATCTTGCTGGTAATGAAAACCTTGAATAAAGGTTTACTAATTGAAAAAAAATAGTTGTTCTAAAAATAAAATTATAAATATCTTAAATTCAATTTTATAACTATCATAACCTAACCAAACCAACCAAACCTGCTGATATGAAAAAAATGTTGACAAAAAGTTAGTGACACCAGCGGGATTCGAACCCGGCATCTTCAGGTTATCAGCCCGACACGCTATCCAGTACACCACCAAGGCTCATGACTACAATTCGTATCGTCGCGGTAATGGTTGACGCCACGCCATCGGCATGGAGCGGTGGTGGGGGGGTTTCCGATCTGATACACGATCCTCGGAGTTGCACTGGCTGCTTAGATGCTTATTCGGTTGTGTTGCCACATTAAAAAAAAAAACATTCAAACAGACCTGCATTTTATGTTTCTTTTCTTTTTGCAGTCATTTTCTGTGTCTTTTAACTGCAACATCTCAATTAATTAATTATTTAAAAGTGGCTAAAACGATATATTGGCATGACAAAGTTAAATACAGTTTTGTCAAAGTAGTAAAGACCAAGAATGTTCCTAATTTCTAAAGAATATATTCTTTTTTGATTTTGGAAGACAACTAATAGTTTGGAATTGAATTATTTTTAACTGTTACATTACAAACATTGGCTTACTTAAAAACCTACAAAATCAATACTTTCGAATGTTAAAGAACAAAATTTAAATCACATGAGTTGAAAATGTGTAATGCTTTATAGATTTGTTAAATTTCAACTCAGAGCCTAAGTTGGTGCCCGTAATGATAAGAAAAAAAAATATGATAAAAGTCATAGCAAACAAAATATAATATTCTTTTTTCTTGTAAGTTCAAATATTAAGTTAAGCTTCAAACAGTAAGTTAGTATAATATTTGTTCACCACACTATGCTGTTTTTAGCCGTTTTACAGATGTTAATTGGAGGCTGAAAGCTACGCATTGCTGTACAGAGCCAAAATGCCAGCCGTCCTCGTCATTTGGGGGCCGAGCAGGTTTTTACAGTCCTACGGCCGAAAATCAGCTGTTCGCTTAATTACTCAAAACATTAATGTACAAAATACACAAGCAGTATCCTTATTATGCATTGTAATAGACTTATTTTATATTCACCGCTGCCTAGCAACTATTTACTATTATTTTTGCTAATTCCTCTAAATATTTCTTCACATAACCTTTAAGTTGAAGTTGTGTGCATATATAGTATTTTTTCAATTTTGTATAATGTGTCGAAAAATAGCGTTCATACCACCAGCCGAAAGGGTTTTGCAGCTCTCGATCGTTATAAGTTATCGACTTTGTCTAGAACTTAAAAAATGATCTTGAGTCGGCAAAACCTAATTTTTGCCCCTGCGTACGAAATACACTATTGTGTTATCCATAAAAATGATGCAATATGGCATTGGTTTGAATGTAAACATTATTACCTAGTTCCAGTATTTTATGTTTTAGTATTTATCTACTGCCAGTGGCATTTTTGAAATTTTGTTGTAAAGAAACTGCCCACACCATAAGTATTGGTTTTATAAATTTGACCTAGATACTTCCCGCTATAAAAGGTAAATACGTTCGGAAAGTGTTGTTTATAATCTTTCACTGTCGGCAACACATCGATTTGTTCCCACTTCAAAGTGAAATAAGCCGTATTATCTACTATGTTGATTTTATACTAAATTAAAAATGCAGTTCTAATGAAAACTTGTTATCATTCAACTGAATACCAATCACTTAGAAATTCAATAATTTTTTTCATAGTTGAATAGTAAAAAATATTTGTATAATTCAACAATAACTATACACTGTATTGGTTACAAATTTAATTTAGTATCCAATCAGCTGATGAACTGACTTTCAAAACATAACCTTCATTATATTTTCAAATTTTTGTCTTAGACTTGTTTGAATTTTTTTCCATTTTACTATTCATACAATTAGTTTCAACAAAGATTTAGTGTTTAGATACCTTTAACAAGTGTGCAAAAAGAACATTAGGACTACACAATGACTGTTGAGTACAATGACATAAAAACCTCACAGATTTACATACAAAGCATCACACAAAAACCGATCTTGTAGGCAATTGCCTGTGCTGAACTATTGCACACAATGTAGCGGTTTAAAGAATGACTGCAACAATTAAGTGATATTTTTATCAATTAATAACAATCAATGATATTGTGCTACCCAAATTTATGTGTCTAAAAAACTCACAACATTAATGGTTTGTTTTAGTTTGTGTTAGTACTGTGATATTAGCCACTATCTCACGAGAATGTGAAAATTACTTTTGTTCTTGATTTTACAGTGCAAATATAACAAAAGCTGTATATCTGTTGTGAATAAGCACAGTAATTCTTAAACAACTTATTGTGATTTTGAAAATATAATCACAATATTAGTAAGTCACCGCACGAGCTTGTTTAGAATTAATATTATTTGAACTATAATCCACAAACAGTTTTAAACTAACATACAAAATCACGAGGTCAATAAATAAATCAATCAATCACGAGGTCTATTGAGTAAGCCATATTCATATAAACTCCATGAGTACAAAGTTAAATAGACAGATTAGTTTAGAACTAAAGGTTGTCATAGATAATTGAACCCATGGAAATCTGGTCCAGTTGTTTATGTTGATAGAGAACAGATCTCAAACTTGCAACAAAATATTAATTTAATTTTTGAATCAGACATGACTTTTTTGCAAGTTTCGTGATAGCATATCAACACTCTAGATTACCGTTTCAATCGCTCAATATGAGCTGGTTAAAAAAACGGAACAAAATTACTTTGATTTAGGTAATATATTAAAGAAAATACCATTTTCAATAACAAATCAGGAGACTCATTACAAAAAAATACATAGGAAATGACTGTAACTTTAAAAAAAAGAAACAGTGTTGGATTTGCAGGTCTGTGGTTAAAATACTAGCACTACAAACGGAATTTGCAGCACTGGATTTTTATGTAAAATAAACCTAGTTTTACAAGAAATAATTACAACTACCCATGCATAACCTAATCCTTATCAAAACGTGCTACACGTAAAAATAAAATATTGAAATGGACAACCACTTACTTGGATGGGCGTACGGTATTTCTTGTCTATGAGCATAAGAAAATTCTTGATTAATACTTTGATTAGAAATTACTTGATTTTCATGAGTCCTGCTCCAAACCAGTTCAGATTGTGAGTTTGACCTTATTTTTAGCTGAAGATGATGGTAAAGTAGTTCACCGCACTCAGGCAACCTCAACTTGAAGTCATCTAATGTCATCCTTACCAGGTCTCGGCCGCTGACATCTCGGAAGTTGTTGAGACTGACGCTTGCTGGGTTGATGTTCAGTTGGAATAATTCATGAATGAAACAGTCCAAAGTGTCACTCGGTGACCACTCTGAAATACTCTTGTAAGCCCAACAGTCGTAGATCCGCCTTTCTATAGGCCAGTGTTTTGTGGAAGGACTTTCAGTAGGCCAGTGTTTTGAGGGAGGCCTTTCAGTAGGCCAGTGTTTTGTGGGAGGCCTATCCGTAGGCCAGTGTTTGGTGGGAGGCCTATCCGTAGGCCAGTGTTTGGTGGGAGGCCTATCCGTAGGCCAGTGTTTGGTGGGAGGCCTATCCATAGGCCAATGTTTTGTGGATGGCCCGTCAATCGGCCAATGATTGGTTGATGTATCTGAAACATACGAAAAATATTGCTCACATACAGTAGTTATAGGATTAACTTTAAGGATTGCATCAGAGGAATTTATATTCCTGTCACAATGTCTATTTCCAATGTAATTTGTATCCCAGTCGCAATGAGTACTTCCAGTGTAATTTGTATCCCAGTCTTAATGAGTACTACCAGTGTAATTTGTATCCCAGTCTTAATGAGTACTACCAGTGTAATTTGTATCCCAGTCTTAATGAGTACTACCAGTGTAATTTGTATCCCAGTCGCAATGAGTACTTCCAGTGTAATTTGTTTCCCAGTCAAAATGAGTACTACCAGTGTAATTTGTATCCCAGTCGCAATGAGTACTTCCAGTGTAATTTCTATCCCAGTCGCAATGAGTACTACCAGTGTAATTTGTATCCCAGTCTTAATGAGTACTACCAGTGTAATTTGTATCCCAGTTGCAATGAGTACTTCCAGTGTAATTTGTATCCCAGTCACAATGAGTACTACCAGTGTAATTTGTATCACAGTCACAATGAGTCATGGCCTAGGGCGCGAGGCAATTGGCTTTTTTGGGGGGCGCCAAAAAATTGGAAAAAGAAAAAAAAATTGTGGCCGTTTTTGCATGTGATTGCGGTAAACTGATAATCCCTTGCAGCCGTGTAGACATCTTAACAGTCTCCCACAATTGCGGCAAGATGTTAATTATTTCCTGCGGTTGTATATACATCATCATCGTCCGTCTCCCATGATCGCGGCAAAATTCGGACTATTTCCAGCGGACGTGTGGACATAATTATCGTCTTCCTTGATTGCGGCAATATATGAACACATCCCGCGGTCGTGATGAGATTATCACCGTCTACCGCGAATGAGGCAAAATTGTAATTTTCCCTGGGTCGTGTGGACATTATCATCTTCTTGCGTGATCACGATAAAATTCTGATAATCCCTCACAGCTGTGAAGACATCATCGTCTTTCGCGAATGAGGCAAAATTCTGATCTTTCCCGTGGTTGAGTGGAAATGATCATCGTCTAACGCTATTGCGGTAAAATTCTGATCATCCCTCGCAGCCGTGAAGTAGACATCATTATTGTAACTCCCACGATCCTGTAGACATCGTAATAGTCTCCCATGGTCATGAAGTCATCGTAATCGTCTCCCGCTGTCGTGTAGACATCATATAATCGTCTCCCTCGGTCGTGAAGACATCGCAATCGTATCTTGCTGTTGGGAACACATCGTAATCGTCTCCCGCGGTCGTGAAGACATCGTAATCGTCTCCCGTGGTCGTGGATACATCGTAATCGTCTCCCGCTGTCGTGAAGACATCGTAATCGTCTCCCGATGTCGTGAAGACATCGTAATCGTCTCCCGATGTCGTGAAGACATCGTAATCGTCTCCCGATGTCGTGAAGACATCGTAATCGTCTCCCGCGATTACGGCAAAATTTTAATAATATACCGCAGTCATGTGGAGATCATTATCGTCTTCAGCATTCGTTGCAAATTTCTGACTGTTTTCCGCGGTTGCGTGGACATTATCCTCGTCTTCTGTGATTGCGGCAATTTTCTGATCATCCCTCGCGGCTCTGTAGATCTTATTGTCGTATTGTTCGATCGCAGTAAAATCATTATCATATCCCATGGTCGTTTAGACATTATCATCGTCTCATGCGATCGCGACAATATTCTGATCATCCTTCACGGCTCTGTAGATCTCATTATCTTATTGCGCGATCTCGGTAAAATCATGATCATATCCCGCGGTCGTTTAGACATTATCATCGTCTCATGCGATCGCGGAATAGTTCTGATCATCCCTCGCGGCCTTGTGGAGACATATTATCGTCTCCCGTCTTCCGTGGTCACAGAAACGTCACTGTTGTCATGCGCCATCGCGGTAAATTGACAATTCCTGGTTAAAAAAAAATCA
The DNA here is from genome assembly GCF_028750875.1 of Macrosteles quadrilineatus. Lineage (NCBI taxonomy): Eukaryota > Metazoa > Arthropoda > Insecta > Hemiptera > Cicadellidae > Macrosteles > Macrosteles quadrilineatus. Next base: position 216,524 of record NW_026542698.1, read on the forward strand.
CGCTTGATTCCCGGATTTCCCGGTTGGTGGTCACCCTGTTATATATTGCAAAGGGGCGCTACTATTTTAGTTGTGCATAGGGCTCTGACATGGTCAAGAACGGTCCTGCAATGAGTACTACCAGTGCAATTTGTATCCCAGTCTTAATGAGTAGTTCCAGTGTAATTTCAATCCCATCGCAATGAGTACTACCAGTGTAATTTGTATCGCAGTCGCAATGAGTAGTTCCAGTGTAATTTCAATCCCATCGCAATGAGTACTACCAGTGTAATTTGTATCGCAGTCGCAATGAGTACTTTCAGATATGAATAACAACACAGTATACAGAGCTACTGAACACACCTGTAGTCCGGTTTACATAAAGTTTGGTACATTTATATCGGTTGGGTACTAATCCATGGCATCTCTAGGCATGTTTCCCTTTTTTTTGGAATTTTGATTTTTATTGGTGATTTTCCCATAAAATAGTGGTAAAATCTAATTTTCTAGTAAATGGCTGGAACGATTTTGATAAAAATTTAGTTTGTTATGCCATTTAAATCCTGAAAAAAAAATGGTAGAACTCCCATAGTTGTGAAAAATTGCAGTTCAAAAGTTAATGTAACTTATGTTATTAACTGTGTTCCCATAAAAAACCTAGAAAATAACAAGGATTACAAAAAAAAGCTGGTTTTGATTAAAATTATGTTATCATACTAATAATATAATATTAATGTGAAAGTTTGTGTGTTTGTTTGTTTGAAGTTCAATCACGCATCAACTACTGGTCGGATTGGGCAGTAATTTGGTATGATGATAGTCCACATTCCTGAATAACATATAGACATACTAGCTGTAACCCGCGGGCTTTGCCCCGTTTAACTTCTTAATTTTCAAGATTATCTCGTTCGCATAGCTCAATCACGTCCTGGTTGAAGTTTGTTCGCTACGCTCACTCACCTGTAGGTTGGAGCTCGTTCGCTACGCTCACTCACCTTTAAGTTGGAGCTCGTTCGCTGCGCTCACTTGCCTTCAGGTTAGCTCGTTCGCTACGCTAACTCGCCTCCAGGTTGAAGTTCGTTCGCTATGCTCACTCACCTTTTGGTTGCAAATTAGCTGTTGTCATAAATGTAAAAGAAATAATAGTGCTGCACCCTGTTGGTAATCCTTGTAACTTTAATGCTATTGAACATCATAGAACAGAACCAACTTATTTAATTGAAACAGCTGTTAAGATTCAATAATTCCATTTCTCATAAGGTTAACATGGGAAACTCCAGAGCCACTGGGGCGGAGCCCGAAAGGATTTTTGAAATAAGAATATGCCTATATGTTAATCGGGAATGTGAGCTATCATCATGCCAAATTTCAGCCCAATCCGACCAGTATTTTTCGCGTTCACTTGTCACAAACATACATCCATACATCCATACATCCAAACTTTCTCATTTATAATATTAGTAGGATTCTTATCTCAAAAATCCTTTTGGGCTCCACCCCAATGGCCCTGGAGTGTCCCATGTTTGCATTATGAGTATTTATATTTAAAAGAAATTAAAAAACTTTGTTGGCTGTTTCAACTACAAAAGTTGGTTCTATGATATTCAATATAATTAAAAAGGTATAAGGTATATCAACAGGGTGCAGGACGATTAATTTTTTAAATGTTTTTGCATTCATGACAACAGATAATTTGAACCAAGCAGCGAGAAAAAGCTGTGATACACGATGAGAACTGTCAAATTAGGATCGTTTACAAGTTTATGTTTTTAATTTATAAATAATCTTTTGATATTCTGCAAATATTTGATAATTTAATTTTTGTTTGTTTAGGTGTAGTGGTATAACATTATGGCTATGGTAGATGTGTTATACTCTGGCATACCATAAATTAAAAAAAAATTTCTCAAACCGTGTCCTCTCCCATCGCAAACGCAAAGCACGAGTATAACTGCAATAAGCATTTTAATACTTATACTATTTACTTATATGCCAACCCTGTATGAAGGACGGGCATTCTGTTTGTGGTCCTTTAATTCTTAACAAAATGGTGCAATCCCCCATTGCTGTAAACGGTTTGAAAGTTACTGAAACTTTTGTGATTTTCCTTATAAGATATCATAGTAACTCCCACTGCTTACCCATGATAAAGGTTGTTTTCAAGCTAATGGGAGAAAGCATGTGTCAGATTGCTGATACCATTTATTTAAACTTAAACTTAAAAGTCCAATACCTCGGAAGTAAAGTCACAGCAGACGGAGGAGCAAAGGAAAATGTTAGGAGCCGCATTGGAAAAGCTTATGCAGCATTTATTCAGCTTTACCCAATATGGTGAAATAGAAATATTTCAATGAAAACCAAAATCCGCATCTTCAACACAAACGTCAAGTCTGTCCTTCTATATGCCAGTGAAACTTGGAAAATGGATCAGTGTAGTACTTATCAGCTCCAGGTGTCTCAGATGTATAATGAGAGTGTTCTGGCCAAACACTATATCAAATGAACAGCTTTGGGAGGCAACAGGGCAATAAAAGATCAACCTAGAAATCAGAAGACGGAAGTGGAGGTGGCTGGGTCACACTCTTCGGAAGACGGATGGTGCAATTGAAAAGAAGGCCCTGGAATGGAATCCCCAAGGGACCAGAAAGAGAGGAAGACCCTGTGACACCTGGAGGAGAACAATAATGAAGGAAGCCTTGAGTGTCGGGAAGACCTGGGGTCAACTGAGGGATCTGGCGCAAGACAGGGATGGATGGCGAGCTCTTCTCGATGCCCTATGCTCCCGCTAAGGAGCGACAGGAAATAAATTTAAAAAAAAATCAAATAACTTAAAAGTGTTTCTTGGTCAGGAAATGATTTAGCAAGATTACCAGGCATGTGGGGGGGCATCTGAGGTTGGTCGAAGTAGGCCATGTGTAGCGGATGACTCGGACCTGGGGTCGGCTGAGGCATCCCTTCTCTGCCCCACACCTCGTTCATCACACTCTTCAACTTGGTCTGCAGCTGATGATACAAGATGTCTCCATACTGGGGGATGATCTTGCGGAAGTCCTCCACGGAGAAATTCTTTAGATCGCATCCTCTTGTGTTGACAAAGTGCTCTAGTTTGAGAGTCGCCGGGTTCTGCACTTGCAGTTTGTATAGTTCACTCAGCAGCCAGAAGAGTGTATCGTAGGAGGACCAATAGTCAATAAGTTTGAACTTCCACCCTTCATAGTGGTCATCGGCACTGAAGCCTGCTTCTGAAACTGATAGCAATGCATTTGAAATTGTTATCGTATACGAGTAAAACAGTTATAGGGCTATTCTAACTTTTTTTAAATATTAAGGATTTTTTTGGATAGCAGGCTTACCTAAACTGAAACACACAAGTTAGGATATTTCACTGGAAGATATTTCTCTTTCCAACTCAAACCGCCCCTGGTTGAAAATGGTGTCGGTGACAGTGAAATGGTTTGATTTATGCGGATAGTGTATGGTGTTTTAGCGTAAACTGTTTCACACTTAGGTAAGTATACTGTCCAACAAAAATCCTTATAAGTGGACCCTCATGTTACATCACTTTTAAAAGTATTATTAAAGTACTACCTAAATCTCGGAGGGTCAATCACTGTAATTACGGCGACGTTGCAGGCTTTCTGTTTCATGCGATATAATAGCGTACTAACGAACGATCCCATTAACTATGTATCCAGCAGATTCTGGGCTTCATGACAACCAATGAAGATGGCAGTTTTGTGAACTGTTTTTTGGCCTATGTTAGTTTTTCTGCTTGTTTGTTTTTGTCTATGGTTGTCATAGCAACATCGTTTCGGTGTTCATATCTTTGTTTTTATGTTTAGTAATCATTTTTCAAATACTTTTTCCTCATTTAATTTTTTTCTTTTTTTTCCTAGGACGCTAGGCACGAACCTAGGACTGTTTTTCAGATTATTTCAGGCTAGAAATAAGGGTTGCGGGCGTTGCGGCATTATCACTTAAATGAAATCCATTGGTGATTTGGCGGGATTTGCACCCGGGACCTCTTGGACCGAAGCCCCACGCTCTAACCACTAGACCAGCTCGCTCCCCCTCCTCATTTAATTTAGAATAAAATGTATATATCAGTTTCTTATTTAGTGACTGTTAGTGTTTTACCACATGTCTAGTTACTCAGATATAGAAACAAAATTTGTGCATCTTCTGGATTTGAACTCATATAGGAATTCAGTCTTGTAAGGTAAGGGTATTATACTATATATTTCAAGATAGCCTATTTAATGTAGTTTAAGAAAATATACATGTTTATATTTCTTTTCTTCGGTGAATGTTTTTATGGATGTTTACAGTACATAAAACGCAGGAAAAGTGCCTGAACACTCAAGACATTTGGAGGTTGTCAATGCGACACCTAGAGGGTTAAGTACTATGAATAAATATTTGTTTTTTTAGAAACAAGTCGTAGAACGTCAAATTAGCATTTCTGTCTAGGGTACATGATATGAGGGCACCAGATGCTACTTTACAGTACATTTACCTTTCCAGTGGGTCATAGCCCCTATGCACAACTTCCTGTTAACTTCATTATTTATTTACGTTTTCGACACATTTTAAGTCAAAACGTTACAGTCACAAAATACATTTCACAACGAAACCTGACAGCTGAATAAAAAGTTGACATTGTCAATAACACCACGTGAATATGTTTTTGTAAACACTAGTACTCCCTTTTAGAAACAATTTCAACGTTTGAGGTGTCAAAAAAACTGTCTCGATTTATAGTTTTGCAACGTTTTAAAATTTAAAAAGTTCTTATCCTTAAGTGTGTGAGACACCCTCAATGGTTAAATTTCCTCCGTAAGCATTACATAGAACCAATTCAAAAACAAAAAAAAACAGCTGTTTATAAGATTAAACTCGTCAGCTTTTTTGGGAGTAAAGGTAATTTCCTGTTAATAGGAACATTCATTATTATCGATGATTTTTTTTGTATACCGTAGAGATATTTTTGTTTCCTTTGCGATCCATTTTCCTTCTGTTTTAATATGTTCAAACACATTTAAATTACAAATTGACAACTGATCTTGTTTAGGCAAAAATGATACATGGATTAAGAAATGAAACTGTTCTAAACTAACCAAACTTGCAGTACCATTTCAAAATTCCGTTTGATAACAGAAAAGGCATGTGGGGAATATCAAACGGAATCTTGAAATGGTACTGCAAGTTTGGTTAGTTTAGAACAGTTCTTTTCTTAATAATATAAATGTTACATAAATCTGTCCGTCTTTGGTCTTAAAAAATAGTCTGGGGGTGACTAGTTTCGGGTCAAAGACCCAAATCCACATCAAATTGAACTTAGTCTATAAACCGACGGAATTCTTCATCAAAACATATATCAAGTCAACATATACAGTCCATATATTTACACACAGATACAGCTACATTTAAAAACATTAGCCGGCCACATTCATTTATACACATATTCAGGAGGTTATAGACCAATATAAACATTTAATCAGTTTTATTGGAAGAAATGGAAGAACCACATTTCTGAAAATAATGAAAAATAATGTAACAGGTCAAACTAATATAAACTCAGAAAATTATAGCACCAGGCCAATTGAACAATATAGGCCCTATGTAGTTTTTGTTACTCACTCTAAATCAATTGAGAAAAAAGCAAATGGATTGTATACTTCTTGCTATCATAATGGCAAGGTTACGTTGCCAGTTCCACAAACAATCAAACTTATAAAAACTTTATTGACTGGAATTCACCATCAGCCAAGACATTTCAAGTCAAAACAAGAATCTGCAACAACTCATTTGCTATGTTAGTGTTAGTGGCAATATTAGACCAAACACAAGAGAAGGGAAGTTAATTTTTATAATTCAGAAGAGGCAAATAATAATATACTCTGTTCAATAAGAGAAAATGAAAATTGTTATCCAAATCTAATGCAAGAGTTATTTAACCTATGAAACAAATAGAGATCCATACTTTCAAAACATTGGGACAGGTATTAAGCAAAAATCCACATGAACAAGTGAGAATATACGGATGCTGGATGCTGGGCATATACTCTGACAGACAACAAGAAAAAAGACGTTACAATTGACCAACTTCCAATGATATTGCTTCAAATGATAAAACAGATGTTAGCTGCTCAGTTGGTAACCCAGAGTTTGTGGTATGCCTAAAAAAAATAGCTCCTGAAATGGTTGATAGCACCCCCTTGTTCACGATTGGATCCGATGGCCTATTATTTACTTTTCCTGTGTGGGGAAAAGAGTTTGTTTAGGGGGATGCGTCAAATCGAAGAAAGTGCTCCTGTTCAAAGAAGTAAAGTGACCAACTTCAACTTGCTTCACACAGATTATCGGAAAGGCAACAAATTGTCTTCAGTTCTTCATAATGTAAAAGCTTTGTTGCAACATATCACAGACATGTGTTGAATTAAGGAGAACGTTTAGCATTCATTAGAAGCAACACTGAGAACAGAAATGAACGTGAACCTTCACAACGCAATTATAGATATTTAAACTCAATTTCTATCAAGTTTTCAGACAACTCTAATAATCGTATTGCAATTAACTTGAATTCAGAGAACTCAGATAATCTTACTTTAATTAACTTGAATTCAACAGCAAGTTTTCCTCAATATTGTATTCCTTACTGTGCAACTCATTGAGCCTTCGTTTAAACTAATAGAATTGATAAAATTACCTTAATAATTGCGTTTTCTGTTACACTGTGGATATTACCTTTTTCATATAACGTAATAGGAGTAAACTTAAATCACTAGTTACTATAAAAGTTTAAGAACCAAATTGGTCAATATTCTGTGCTATTGCTGTCCTGTTTTATACAGCTAAGCCTTGCATATCAATGATATTACATTATTGGATATTTTTACTTGATGAGATAGCGTTTCTACTTTATGATACTGTATAACCAAACCAGATAATAAACATTCATAAGTCTTTTGATAATTTTTATAATATTGGCTATTCTAAATAATGGTCGGATAGTTATTTGTGCAAGCTTAAGTTTTATACGTGGGACCTAACATTGACCTGTTAATGCGTAAAGTAGCATGATAAAGTTCTTACTATAAACCATTAAAATGTTAGCTAAAGTTATTTGGCTGATGGATAATTAGTTGGCAAACATATTTTTAATTGGTTCAATTCCCAGCACATCCACAACACATATGTGGGTTTGGACCACATTCCTTAAAAGCTTTTAATTGCTTCTACCGTGCAACTCTTCAAGTAAAAATGTCACTGGCATCAAAGCAAATAAAAAAAAACATAGGTTAACTTTCTATCCTATTGATCGGTAATCAAATTTGGTATTTGGAAGGTGGATGAACCCACTTTTACTACTCTTTTAGAAATATCATTAGGTATTTGGTTTTTTATTATTATTTTTTTACCTCTAGTAAAGCCTAGTTTGATGTGAATATAATTGGGGACACATTATAAGCTAGTTATGCAGCTGTGGATACATACTGCTGTCAAAAATGACTGGAAAACACATGCGGCCAAAGGAGGCTCAAGATTGGTTTGGCATAAACAGTTTTCATACACTCACAAAATTATGACCAGTTTTTTTCATTGAAAAATTAAGATGATGTAAGAAAATGTTTATTTTACGAGATAACAGTTAAAATTGTCAGTAAAATGAGAAATTGGGATAGCTATTATGCTGGTATAGCCTTTCCTCCAAGAATATTCAGGCTAGGGCCACATAAGTTGAAAAGTTAATAGCAGCTATATTACACTCAGTTACTTTACAGTGGCATTTTGTAATTAAGAACAAAAACTCTTTTAAGGAAAGCAGCCCAAACCTTTCTAATTATAGTGTATTTGTCAGGGACCGAACTCATCCCTCTTGGACTGAAGTCCAGATGTGTCACTAGACTAGCAAAAACATCAAAACAACAGCTAACTGATCAAAAGTAAGCCTAGTCACAAAATTTGATAAATATAACATTTAAAACAAAATAAAATGTAGTGTAATATTACAAGGTAATTACCTTCTCGGGGATTAGGTGGGGAAAAGCTATGGTTAGAGAAGTGATACGCCATGGAGGGCCACCAGAGCGTTATCAACTCCTCTATTGTAAACCTCCAATCTGAGTGCTGCAAACAAAACCATAGATGAGTAATGTTTTTGAGAGATTAAGTTTCAAATATTTACTAAAAACAAACAACGCTAGATATGTTGTTGGTGAATTCCTCACCAAGAAGTGATTTGTTGGAGATTTAAAACTGGGATTATGCATCATTATGTTATTCAGCTCATCTTAGTCCGTAAACAAGGTTTCAAGTAATTTATTCTACACTCCTTCTTTAATTAAAACCTTGAACTGCTACTAGTGTTGTGTGGTGTGTCAATGTACAACATGTCAAACTTTTACTTCATATTTGGTTTGTGATAAATATCTATTCAACTTCGTAGATTAATTTTTGGTAGAAAACGCTGTCTTTTGCTTGTTGCTCAAATCAAACGCTGCTCTCAATATATTAATGTTAAAGTGCTAAACCTATTCGTCTTAGGCCTATGCACCAATGTTTTAATCATGGAAAACTGCAAAAGCAGCTTATTGCATACTATAGGATTATTTATGTTTCTACAAACTATCACATTGTAAAAAATTGAATGAGAAAATAGATATTCAACAATAACACAATATGAGAAGTATATTCAACTATGTTTTCATTCGGAACCTCGAGTATAGCAGACATATATGGATGAGAGGTCTTCAGTGTCCAAAATTAATGGGATAACACAACTTGAGCAATAACATTTCACTACTACTATTATTACTTGAGCAAAATTCTCAGTAGGTGATAGAAGCTTTGCATGACATATAGATATGATAGAATGAATACAATTGAACAGATAGCATGAGGAAAACTTCTGAGCACTTTCACAAGTACTCCACTTACTATCAAATGAGATAGTAAATATGCCGTATCCGGTAATAGATGACGTAGAAGCAACTAACGCGAACTAAGTCTTTCAGAAAATGTACTCTAAATGTTAAGAATGTACTTAGTATACTCATTATCACAAAAGTGTTATTTGCGTTTCTACACAAAAGACAATTCAACTTATAAGATAAAGGCCGAATCCCTGGTCTAGTTACTAGGTAAATCTATGCTGTAGTTGCTTGCTATATCAGCAGGTCGTACCGGATTTACTACAGATCTGTTTGCATGTGAAGGAAGTGGTATATTGGGGGCTAAGCGGATTATCAGCAAATTGCCTTTTTCTACGACTCAAGCCACTAATAAAATGATATTTTCTATACCCAAAACAGAAAATTATTGGTGACAATCTTTTGCTTAACTAAATTTTAGAGCTGGTTTAGCAACAAAATGTTTATAACTATGTGTTGAATAATTTTTAAGTAAAATTTTATTATACATTTTATATTTTTAACGGAGTTATGCAGAGTAACTCTGGTTTGCTCTTACAAAAAATACCCCCGCCTCCGCGAACCTTTCAGCCTGATTAGATTTTGACTAAATTATTCCCATAAACAAGTCGTACTTATTCCCTCTTTCAAAAATCATTGGATTCAACAAGTTCTTAGGGTTTGCTGATATAGGGAAGGTAAAAAGTGTGTTTTGATCAAATGTAAATAGTGATAAAATAAATAAATATGACAAATGATCAAAATTTATCCATAAACAAGCAAACACCAACAGTTTTCTTTTTTTCCATAAGAATAACATAAGAATTTGAAAAGTACAGTTTCTTTTATTTTCTCTGCGACTTTTAAATATACAGCAATCCTTTAATATACTAAGTTGCGACCTTTAATTGTATAACAATGCTTCAATATACTAAACTGTTTCTTTTTTAAGCTCTACACGATAGCTGCAATTGAAATTGGGCAATTCCATAGTTTAAGGGTTGAATAAAAGAAAAACTATTTTTTAAACAATTTCATAACCCTATAACCACACATTGATCTTCTGACCTGGAATCTTAATGGTTCGCAAACTCAATCAAGTTTATCCATCCACGCCATTCATGCCAAATTTCATCAAAATTTAGCCAAAATAGTTATTTTGTTCATACACAAACACACATACATAATTACAAATTTGAGCAAATAGTTTTTGGCCTCTGGGGATATCAAAATGAAAAAGGACAATCTAGGTCTTTCTGTGCCTCTTTCTTCCATATAGGGAAATTCGCTAATATTTAGACAGCCTACTCCGAATTATCTAAATAAAGACTAGATACAATGTTCAATTGGTTTTCTGAGAATTTAAATGAATGAGATACGTTTAAGAGTTTTATACATTAGTCTTATCTATAAGTGACAGTAATTTTCTCAGAAAAATGTGAAGTGTAATTTGTTGATGTCATGAATTAATAATCACCGAAATTTTAATTATTTTGACTTTGTGTACGTACATAACATGTATTTATTTTTTTTGTTGGAACTGTTATATATTTTATTTAATATAAATAGATATTTATTTATTTTTTATATAAATAAATAGATTATACCTTGTAGACTATCCTTAAAACCTATTCCATCTTAAAAATATTTGTCTGAAAGATATTAGTACAGCAGTCCAAATATAGTCAGTGTTTGAACAGCTGAAACTCTACCGTGGCAAACTCTACATGAAGCCATTACTCACTAAAGTAAGGAAAACATATTCAATTAATATGTGAGTCATAAACGCTATTTTTCGCTACACTACTGTGAAATGATCTGTTTTTGTTACATGTTTATCACCAGTGAAAATTCATCATTACATTGTTTACTATGCAAAAGTAATATTACCTATATTTTTTGAATTCAGCTCAGGAATTGATCAGAAATAAAAAACACTGCAAAGACAATACTTTGGTATACTCTATACCCAAGTGTACCCCAGTAACCTTCTCATGGGTTGCACACCAGTCCTAACCAAGACAGGATTTGAACCGAACCATGCAAAGGTCTCTCCTAGCCAGAACAACAACATCTTAGACAGCTCAGGCATTGATCAGTGATAACAAACACTGCAAAGACAATACTGGTATACTCTATACCCAAGTGTACCCCAGTAACCTTCTCATGGTTTGCACACCAGTCGTAACCAAGACAGGATTCAAACCATGGATCTGCAAAGGTATCCTAGCCAGAACAACAACATCTTAGACAGCTCAGGCATTGATCAGTGATAACAAACACTTCAAAGACAATACTGTACCCAAGTGTACTGCAGTAACCTTCTCATGGGTTGAACACCAGACCTAATCAAGACGGGATTTAAACCATGGAAATGTGTCTCCTAGCCAGAACAACATCATAAGACTGCTCAGGCACTGATCAGTGATAACAAACACTGCAAAGGCAATACTGGTCCTCAGTGTTGGGGAAGCTACTTTTAAAATGTAGCTAGCTACAACTACTGCTACATTTCCTAAAAAGTAGCTTAGCTACAGCTACAGCTACAGTTCCGAAAAAGTAGCTAGCTACAACTACAGCTACAATGAAATGTAGCTACAGCTACAATTTTAGCTACTTTTCCAAAGACGTTACATTTTATTCTAGGCACATTAGGTAAATGTAAAATTAGTTTCAACTTCATTTTTATTGAACAAACATTTAAACAAAAAATGTCACATTAACTAACATTACTTGGGAAACAAATTATTCCTAGAGTGTATTTAATTTGATGGCATTATAAACCGAACATTACAACAACAGAAACAAATAGTTGGGTGTCCCATCATATTAAGTACCTACTTATTTTTAAATACATAGAGGATACGCGTCCGGTAACCGGATGTGGATAAGGCGTACGGCAATGACGTCATGGGGTTGCGGGAGCCTGGAACGCCTTTACCACAACAATACAATGACCAGCCATCGGTGTTCGTGGTGTAGTGGATAAGGTGCTCGGCTGATATACAAGAGGTCCAGGGTTCGAATCCCATTGATGACTTTAACTTTTTGTCGAAGAGTTTGCATTGAATACCATTTATTCTTAACTGTACATCTTTTATTAGAATTTTTGGCATTTATAATTTTTTTTATAAAGAAAGAATTTCACCTTAATTCGATTTTTTCACTATCAGCAAGTTTGGTTGGTTAGGTTAGGTTATGACAGTAATTGCCGGACGTCTAATCCACGTCCGGTTACCGGACGCGTATCCTCTGCCTTTTAAATAACTTAGCCTATTGCATTATTTTTAAGCAACTTATGTAAATTTCATTAAGTTCAAAGGACACACAACCAAACTATATTTTAAAATCTCATTTTATTTCTTAAATATAGATTCATTTATAGATGTCTTATATCAACAATTAAGACCAATAAAACTTTAAAACGATTATTTAAAAATATTTTTTGCGTTACAGAGCCTAGCCTACTGAAATTGGAGTTTATTGCCTTTCTTTTCTTTTAATGTTAAAAACGACATTGCTATAACTTTTAAACATAGTGATAAGTTACTTGTTCTATGAATAACACTTTTCAATGTCAAGAAATCGTCCTTTATTGTCATTATGCATAGGGCAAATTGTGCTTCAACCTAGTTGGTACAGAAAACAGTATTCAGCAACTTATACTGAAATCGGCTTTTAATTTAAACATGTTGAAATTTGTAAAGTAACAAAATTGAAAATAACATGTAGGCCTACTTGGCTATGTAACAAGTTGGCTATAGTAGGCTTGTTCTTGCAAGGACTGAACAGATATATTCATAATAATTGAACTTGGAACTTGGCATTCTTCTTAAACCATAGCATAGCCTAGGAATAGTCCTATACAAGAGCTGTTAGCAGGAGCAAACTATGCTATTTTTTCAATGTAAGTTTCATGTTATATGGGGATTTTTTTCGTTACAATTATCATGTAGTCTAGGCATATCTTAAATCTCAAGTAATTTCCTCTCTGTTAATTTAGTAAACCTTTGAACAATCTTCGTAATCTAACCGAGGAAGGGCTTGTGATGATGAACCAATGTTCATCAAACACACACACACACACAACAGCTGAAGCAAAGGTTGATAGACCAGCTTTCTCATTATTTTAAGGTTTAGTGTTGGTTTTTGGTTTCCATTTAAACCCAAGTTGAAACACTATCGAAGTAATAAAGAAACTAAATTGACTACTAATTTCCCTGTCAATCACTTGCAAGCATTCAATAGCTTCTCTTGTCACCGGTAACGTTTAAACGTCGTCTGCATCTAGTGATTTTATTTTATCTGACAGTAATCATAGAGTAGTAAATTAAGGAAATGAGAGCCAAAAATGTGGATAACACTCATTTAATGGCCTCCATGTCCACACAACGTTGTAATATGGAATGAAACGGCTGCAACCAGCTGTATGAAGCCAAGAAAGTAGGCCTTTTTTTAAATCTCAGTTTGAAAGAGGTTGTTTCACGTAAGGTTGAGGTTATGATAAAAATCACGATCTCAAACAATGTTAATGTAGCGAGAAAAGTAGCTAAAATTCCGCTACAACTACTTTAAAAATGTAGCTAGCTACAGCTAAAGCTACAAAATCTTAAAAGTAGCGTAGCTACAGCTAACGCTACAAAAAAAGTAGCGCGCTACTGTAGCGTCGCTACTTGTAGCGCGCTACTTCCCAACACTGGGTATACTCTATACCCAAGTGTACCCCAGTAACCTTCTCATGGGTTGAACACTAGTCCTAATCAAGACGGGATTCAAACCATGGATCTGCAAAGGTGTCTCCTAGCCAGAACAACAACATCTTAGACAGCTCAGGCATTGATCAGTGATAACAAACACTGCAAAGGCAATACTGGTATACTCTATACCCAAGTGTACCCCAGTAACCTTCTCATGGGTTGAACACCAGTCCTAATCAAGACGGGATTCAAACCATGGATCTGCAAAGGTGTCCTAGCCAGAACAACAACATCTTAGACAGCTCAGGCATTGATCAGTGATAACAAACACTTCAAAGACAATACTGTACCCAAGTGTACTGCAGTAACCTTCTCATGGGTTGCACACCAGTCCTAATCAAGACGGGATTCAAACCATGGATCTGCAAAGGTGTCTCCTAGCCAGAACAACAACATCTTAGACAGCTCAGGCATTGATCAGTGATAACAAACACTGCAAAGGCAATACTGGTATACTCTATACCCAAGTGTACCCCAGTAACCTTCTCATGGGTTGAACACCAGTCCTAATCAAGACGGGATTTAAACCATGGATCTGCAAAGGTGTCTCCTAGCCAGAACAACAACATCTTAGACAGCTCAGGCATTGATCAGTGATAACAAACACTGCAAAGGCAATACTGGTATACTCTATACCCAAGTGTACCCCAGTAACCTTCTCATGGGTTGAACACCAGTCCTAATCAAGACGGGATTCAAACCATGGATCTGCAAAGGTGTCCTAGCCAGAACAACAACATCTTAGACAGCTCAGGCATTGATCAGTGATAACAAACACTTCAAAGACAATACTGTACCCAAGTGTACTGCAGTAACCTTCTCATGGGTGAACACCAGACCTAATCAAGACGGGATTTAAACCATGGAAATGTGTCTCCTAGCCAGAACAACATCATAAGACTGCTCAGGCACTGATCAGTGATAACAAACACTGCAAAGACAATACTGGTATACTTTATACCCAAGTGTACCCCAGTAACCTTCTCATGAGTTGCACACCAGTCCTAATCAAGACGGGATTCAAACCATGGATCTGCAATGGTGTCTGAGCCAGAACAACAACATCTTAGACAGCTCAGGCATTGATCAGTGATAACAAACACTGCAAAGACAATACTGGTATACTTTATACCCAAGTGTACCCCAGTAACCTTCTCATGGGTTGCACACCAGTCCTAATCAAGACGGGATTTGAACCATGGATCTGCAAAGGTGTCCTAGCCAGAACAACGACATCATAAGACAGCTCAGGCATTGATCAGTGATAACAAACACTGCAAAGACAATACTGGTATACTTTATACCCAAGTGTACCCCAGTAACCTTCTCATGGGTTGCACACCAGTCCTAATCAAGACGGGATTTAAACCATGGATCTGCAAAGGTGTCCTAGCCAGAACAACGACATCTCAGACAGCTCAGGCATTGATCAGTGATAACAAACACTGCAAAGACAATACTGGTATTCTTTAAACCCAAGTGTACCCCAGTAACCTTCTCATGGGTTGCACACCAGTCCTAACCAAGATGGGATTTGAGTTTCATCCTACATAGGTATCTCCTGGCCAATTGGACAACACCTTAGAATACATTGATCAGACCTAACAGTCTACTGCACTAACAATATTGATGAACCCAATACCCAATTTTACCTCAGTAATTTGCACAAGTCGCATGCCAGTCCCAACAAAGATGGGATTAAAACCATTGATCCACAAAGGTATTGTTAGAGAGGATAAATTTATATTCTTGTCATATAGTACATGCTCCAATCTTTAGGCTATCAAGTGTCTTTGTAACTTAGGCCTATATGACTTCTTCTTCTTCTAAGAATGAATGTATTATTCTTCCTATGTCCGGAGTCGGTTGTGAGGTTATGTAATGTCCTCGTTACTTCATGTGTGTGCTGTTGTGTAGTAACTATAATAGACAATAAAATGTTCCATATCCACATCATTGCGCGTCATTTAATAACCCTAACAATGGTTATGGGCCCAGAGGCCGTTTGTGGATATGGATATTAATAACTGGAACATTGTGATATCAGTTTGTTCACGGGTTCGCGAGTAACGATTGATCCTAACCTACACATAGGTTGTGCCGTGTGCGACTACGTGAGACTTTTGTTCTTTGTTCTGAAGACAGTACCGACAAAAAATGAGTGCTTCTTCAGGTCTACCTATTGTTGAAAAACTGCAGGGGAGGGAAAACTTCTCAACTTGGAAATTTGCAATGAAGGCCTATCTCGTACATGATGACCTTTGGGATGTCATAGAGGAAACCCCACCGGACCCCATCAGTGATAACTGGAAGAAAAAAGACAAGAAAGCCCATTCAAGAATAGTTTTATTTGTGGATAAGATTAATTATTCTCACATCAGAGACACTAGAACGGCTGCAGAAGCTTGGAACGCCCTGGAAAAGGCCTTTGAGGATTCTGGCTTAACAAGGAAAGTTGGCCTACTAAAAACCTTAGTCACAACCACGCTTGAAAAATGTAAGTCTATTGATGATTATTGTGATAGAATCATAACAACAGCTTTTAAGTTAAATGAAATGAAATTTAATGTTAGTGAGGAGTGGATTGGTACCTTGCTACTCGCAGGTTTGCCTGATCACTACAAACCGATGATCATGGCATTAGAAAATTCGGGAACACCTATCACTGGTGATTCTATCAAAGTAAAACTCCTTCAGGATGTGAAATCCGAGGACTGGACCGGCGAATCTGCTCTTTATGCCAATAAACAGTTTAGGTCCAATAAGTCAACACCGCTAAAATGTTTTAGGTGCAATAAGCCTAACCATCTAGCTAAGAATTGCCCTCAATCAAATGGTAGTAACAATAAATCTAATAGGCCTAACCAAAACAGTAGGTTTAGACCTAATGAATCTAGATTCTCAGATAGGCCCAATAAAAGTAGGCCTAATGAGTACAAACATGAAAATAGCCATGATACAAGTAAGAAAAATGCTTTTCTGGCTGTAGACAGTCATCGGCGTACCCATAATGAAGGTTTATGGTACTTGGATTCATGTGCGTCCACGCACATTACAAACGATGTAAATAAGCTTAGCAATCTAAAACCAAATAGCTGTACAATAGTTTCAGCAGATGGTTCAGATCTAGTTGCAGTTAGTTCTGGCACTGTAGATCTTGAGCTATATAATGGTAGTGAAGTTGTAGACGTAGAAGCCAATGATGTTTTTCACATACCAAGTTCGGCAGTTAACCTACTATCAGTGAGTAAGATAGTTAAGAAGGGACACACTGTAACCTTTGACAAAAGTGGGGGTTATGTTCATAATAATGAGACAGGTAATTTAGTTGCAACAGCTCATCTAAAAAATGGAATTTATTGTATGAATACAACAGAAATAAAAAACTGTTTTTATTCTGAGAATAAAGGTATTTTATGGCATCGTAGATTAGGCCATCTGAACCGGAAAGGTATGTTAAAGCTGTCTAAAATATCCACAGGCTTAGACGACAATATTGTAGTGGAAGATCCATGCGAGCTTTGCATAATGGGAAAACAGACACGTTTACCTTTCAAACGGAGCAAAATGTACTCTGAAAATATTCTAGACCTTGTACATACAGATCTCTGTGGACCTATGGAAACTGCATCTGTCGGCGGACGAAGATACTTCTTGACATTCATTGATGACTTCTCAAGACTCATGTATGTGTATTTTCTCAAAGAAAAATCTGAGGTGACAAAAATCTTCAAAAGTTTCAAAGCCATGGTCGAGAAACAAACGGGAGCGAAAATAAAGAAAATCAGATCGGATAATGGTGGCGAATACGTCAATGAAGAAATGAAGAACTATCTTTCTTCTGAAGGAATTGTTCACCAACTTACGACTCCCTACTCCCCTCAACAAAATGGAGTCGCGGAGCGAGCCAATAGAACATTAGTTGAAAAAGCTCGAACAATGTTGTTTGATGCAAACTTGCCTAAAATATATTGGGCTGAGGCTATTTCTTCAGCTGTGTACTTAACAAACCGCTCGCCTTCAGCAATCCTTGGAGATAAAACACCTTATGAGATATGGCATGGGAGAAAGCCCAGTCTAGCTCACCTGAGAGTATTCGGATGCAACGCCATGGTACAGATACCAAAAACGCAAAGAAAGAAATGGGACCCAAAGTCACTAAAATTTATTTTTGTAGGCTACTGTGCATCAACAAAGGGATATCGACTTCTCGACCCTAAGACGAACAAGATTACAATCTCTAGGGATGTAATATTTTTGGAAAACCAAAAAGAAGAGGATCCTGAGACCAGTCAAAAGTTAAATAAGCAAGTTCAGGAGAACAACGTAAACCTTTCAGCACAAATCGAGTCAAGTGAAGATGGATCTGAAGAGAACGAACATCATGCAGAAGATAATATCCCAAATGAAGATGAAGCTACTGATGATGAAGATTTTCTTGGTTTTGAAAATGAAGACGTACCAAGTGAAGCACCACGACGATCTGCTAGACAGAAGAAACCGAAAACTTGGCCTGATCATGTAATATACTACAGTGAAAAAAATGACGATACAGAAATCACCATAGAAGAAGCCCTAAGTGGTGAAAGATCAAAACAGTGGCAACAAAGTATTGACAAAGAAATACACTCCTTGATAAAAAACAAAACCTTTGAAGAAACTAGCCTACCTATAGGTGTAAAACCATTGAAAACTAAATGGGTACTAAAAATTAAGCCCGCATGTGAAAACCAAGAAGAAACTCTCAAGGCGAGACTGGTAATCAAAGGATGTAGCCAGATAAAAGGGATAAATTACGAAGAAACGTTCTCACCTGTGGTGAAATATTCATCCATACGATACCTCATATCCTTGGCAGCCAAAGAAGATTTGGAGATAGATCACATGGATGTGACAACAGCGTACTTGTACGGAGATCTTCATGAAGACGTCTATGTCATACCACCCAAAGAGATCGCTACTTCAAAGGATGGAAACGTTTGGAAATTGAAGAAAGCCGTCTACGGATTGAAGCAAGCTGGAAGAAATTGGAACAGAAAAATAGACGAAGTGCTATCTGGATTGAACTTTACGAGATCTCAAGCTGATCCGTGTGTTTACTATTCAAGACAAGGAAATAACCTACAAGTTATTGCTCTATATGTCGATGACATGCTGTTCTTCTCGAACAACAAGAAATCCATGGAAAAGACGAAGAGTACTCTCAAGACTCACTTCGATATGAAAGACCTTGGACCTGTCAACCATTGTCTCGGCATGACCATCACTCGAAATAGAGAAGCTGGAAAAATTTGGATCTCTCAAGAAGACTACACCAAGAAAGTGCTACAGAGATTCGGTATGAGCGAAGCGAAGCCAGTAACTACTCCACTTGATCCAGGCTTGGACTTCACGACAGTAAGTGACGAAGAGACGGACATGGTGAGTGTTCCATACCAAGAAGCTATCGGTAGTTTACTGTATTTGTCACAAATAACAAGACCAGACATTTCTTTTGCTACCAACTTATTAAGTAGATTCAATAACTCTTACAGTAAGGTACACTGGTTAGCAGTTAAAAGAATTTTTAGGTACTTAAAAGGGTCTGTTAATTTTAAATTGGAATTTTCAAGGGAAGAGAATAAAAATGTAATAGCCTATTGTGATGCAGATTGGGGAAACAAAATAAATGAAAGATATTCTGTTACAGGTTGTTTGTTAAAATGTTCTGGTAGTTTAATATCTTGGTTCAGCAAAAAACAGAGAACAGTAGCATTGTCCACTTGTGAGGCAGAGTATATGGCATTGTCATTTACAGTTCAAGAATTGTTATGGTTAAGACAGTTAATCTTAGAAATTGATCCAAAAAATGCTCTGAACCCATTTGATGTATATTGTGACAACAAAGGTGCTATTCAGTTGACAAAGAATTTTGTAACTAATGCTAGATCAAAGCACATAGATATTAGGTATCATTTTTTGAGACAACATGTTGAATCAGGGGTTGTTTGTATTAAGTATCTACCTTCTGAAGAAATGTTAGCAGATGTTCTGACCAAGCCCCTAACAAAAGTTAAACATGAGAGTTGTGTACAACATTTTGGAATTGTTAGGCATAGTTAGTTTAGGGCCTAACATATTCTTTTCTGAAATGCATAAACCTAGCAAAAATGAAACATGTTTAGGGGCCTAGTAAATTTTTCTGTGTGTTTTTCATATTTTGCTGAATATAAATTTAAGGGGTGGTGTTAGAGAGGATAAATTTATATTCTTGTCATATAGTACATGCTCCAATCTTTAGGCTATCAAGTGTCTTTGTAACTTAGGCCTATATGACTTCTTCTTCTTCTAAGAATGAATGTATTATTCTTCCTATGTCCGGAGTCGGTTGTGAGGTTATGTAATGTCCTCGTTACTTCATGTGTGTGCTGTTGTGTAGTAACTATAATAGACAATAAAATGTTCCATATCCACATCATTGCGCGTCATTTAATAACCCTAACAGGTATCTCCTGTCTGGAGAGACAATGCCTGACAGAATCAGACCTAAGAGAATACTGCATGACAATATTGGTAAACCCTACCTGTCAGAGGGTATTTTCTGTCGCTTATTAAGAGTTATGTTCGCAGATTCTGATTATATTTTTTACATCTGAGTCAGCTAACCAAGTAAAAACTGTGTATTTTCGCTTTTTGTGTAAATAATGGCTAATCAGTTGTTAGTTTATTTACTACTTTGTATTTATCTACACCACTGGCAGTTTACGTTTTTTTATTTCTAAGAGAACCCCTGGTCTTATTACCATCTGTGGACCTTTAGTTTGATAGCAACATTAATTACTAGCCCAATCACAAATCTGGGTCCAGAATAAATCTCGATGGAACTGAACCAGGGACCTTCAGATTTAGAGACGATTGTAATTATTTAATTACATTAGGGTACTTTTGATTGTGGAACAATTTTTTGGGACATGAAAATGGTGAGCCAACGTCCATGTAAAAACATAAATTAGATTCTCCAGTTCCTTTCACTGTCTCCATTTAAATTGATGCAACATTTAGCAGGAAAAAACAACAAACAAACAAAACCAAAACCAATTGAATTTCATTTAGGCCAATCTAAAATTCCTATTTGAAAATTCTAAATAAATTATTGATAAATATTTACTTACAGAGGTGATTCTTGTAAGACAGCAAAACATACTGTTTTACCGATGTATATAATTTTATATATTTCATTTTTATCATCTATGTTATGCAACAATGGGTATTCAATATTGTACTTAACTCTTTTTGTATCATTAGTTGTCAAAAGGAGTGTTATTTTTCTATCATGGCACCAAGAGTTGTTATTGATCCTGCTTCCCATATTTAATTTAACATTAGGATAAAAATATTTATCTTCTATAATTCTTGTGATACATAATCATTAATTGATTATTAATTATTTTTAGTTAATTAACTATCAATTATCAATTGAGTTGGGGACGAGACCTAGGTGTGTATTTTAACCAAAATATATGAGTGAAGGATGAGTGTAGAATGGCATGAGATGACTTTTATAGCTTTGTTGTTGACTATACTAAGATCAGCTGTGCCATTAGCCAGGATGATTTGTTTAAAGCCCATTGATCAGGAACAACTGGATCCAGTTGAAAACTATCATAAGCTACTGGATTTTCTGAGGATCGAACCAGTGACGTTTTGATTGTTAGGCACTTGATCACTTGATGTTGGATTGTGTTAGCACTTTAACCACTCAAATAAATTATATAAATGGGCTGCCTTACAAATGTGAGGGAGAGAAGCCAAAGAATACTTGTCAGTGGTTTACAGAGTACAGGCTCCATAGGTGCATAACAATCTGTTTAAAGATTTTAAAAGAGATTGGTCCACTTATTGCAGTAGAATGCACAATAAGCTCCGGTTGACGTGCTTGGACCATGAGTCCTCCCCTGTTACAATCAATCAATCTATTACAGTATCTTATTACTTACACCATAAACGTAGAGCTATAATAATAGATACTACTGTTATACTTTTGTTTTTATTCAAAACCAGTGTCAATGAACAAACAATCCAATGTTTTCATTTAGAATAAAATAAAATATTATGTCCATTTTCTCAATTCAAATTATATACAATGCATTGTACATTATTCATAATTATTGTAGGGTACATTAAAAACTCACAATAAAGGAAAACAAAATAAAGTTGAAATTAACTATAAATCTGTTGTTCTCACCAGGCTGACAATAACAAGATACATTTTAACAATTGACATAAAATAAACTGAAGAAGAAAGACAACCGTCCTGTGTATGTATAATAAAGGTGTCCCGTATATTTTTAAGTTAGAGAAAATAATTAGGGCCTCTTTAGGCGAGGCATGAGGTCATTATTTACAAATTTTGGCTACAATGAGAGTTCAATCAGATCGATATTCCATGTTTCAAAAATGTAGATAATATAACTTAAAATATCATAAATTATATAAATTTGTTAAATAACACCAGGCTATGTTTGTTTAAGGTATTAAGTTACATAAATTATTATACACACAATAGTTACATACTTTGTACATTAAATAACTACGGTACCTATGAACTCTAAAAAAATAGGTACTTTGGTAAAAAAAAGAAGGATTAAGGTATCGTTTGATTCATAACAAAACAAGAGGAAAGTCCTACAAACATATATGATAGATAACCCAACCTAACATAACCGCCGCAGCACGCTGTAAAATATGTGGCCTCTGTATAATACAAAAAATGTTTTTGAGGCAGGAATAGTAGTAGGTATATTTAAAAAGTTATAAACTATAAATCTTGTGAGCAGTCGTTTTGACATCACTGTTAGAGAACAGTATTATATTTTGGTTTATAATAATAATAATATATCAATATTTTCAATATTTTAATAAAATCAAATTACATTTGTCATAATTAGTGCATGTAAACAGGAATGTATAACAATGCCAGATTATTTATCATTTCACCATTGACTTTTGAATAGTACTTTACCAACCATTACTAATTGTGTGGAATATACGGTGTGGTTCTCAAATTAACAATTTTGTTAATAAAGAATAAACTACTTTAAAAATACTCGTAATCTTAGTGTTGGGCAATGTATCATTTTATCAAGGACAAGCTTTCCAAGATATTGGAACCCTCAACTAAACCGGCCAAACTGGAACTAGCAATCGCCACAAGCCGATTTCACCTATCCATTATCCACTAACAGGTTTGCCGATCAACCATCAATTAGTACCAAATATTTTTTTTCAATAGCCAGATATAACCACAACAATGTGTTATTCAACAGGGAAAACGCATATCTTAAATGGTCGGCCAAATTAAACCTGAGTGACGTCACAGTGTTTAGAGAGAAACCTTTGATATCGAGGCCTTGAATTTGAATAGGTCAAGTGGATAACTCATTACACACACTAACACATCATTGTTGTATTTTGTGGAGCTATTTTCTTCGTTCATAATAAATACATAACAATCAATGGCAGTATTGATTAGTTTACCTCCAACTCTAGTATAATTAATATTTCTAATCAATTACCACACTCACATTACACTAATTTAATTACAGCGTAATAAAACATAAATTCCAAGACAGGTCACCAACTCACGTTTGTGTTGCCATCCGTTGGTGGATTTTATCGACAAGGCGAGAACAAAATACCCTGAAAACGGAACGCGCACTTGATAGCTATATAAATCAAAATGGCAGATGTTAGAATTTACACGTAACACGTTCGTGACGGAAGCTCGGTAGTATCTCGCAATCGCACCGCACAGCACACTAACACACAGCGACAGCGACAAAACTCACAGCTGATCATCAAGGTTATAGAGTCAGCTGAGCTAAGATTCAGCCAGCAGCCAGGTTAACCACCCGTCAACCGTCGCTATAACCGCGAAATACACTCCTCCGTCTTAACTCTCTAACCGCACAATCACAATCTAGAGAGTAGAGACTGCCGCCGCCACCGCCGCTGTCGGCTGTACAGCACAGCTGTAGCGCGGTAGTGGTGGTGGCTGGCGCTGGTAGGCCATTCCCGAAATAACTATCCTGGCGCGTTCACGTGGTTACGGCCCGGGTCAACAGGTGATAGAGCCGTTCACCGCTCGATACAAAATGTACATGCGTATTCGCCCCCCGGTCCCAATAATTACTGCCCATCTCTCTGGCACTCGAGTGCCTAAAATAAATAAATCTCCACGCGCATGTCGCCGTGGGGCCAAGGTCACTGATATAGGAAACGCCAATAACAAAATAGCTAACAAACTCGAGGCGGAGGTAAATCATTTACCACTGACGATTTCAAGTAGGTGAAAATAATTTTACACAATTTAATTTAATCTGTAGAGTAACGTAAAATTAAATTTTCCTAATACAAACATTATGAATAATTTTTTTTAATTTTCAGTTTCTCGTAAGTCTAGACGTTATGTATCATCATCTCCGGCCAAACATCAATAACCGTAAACCCACCCCCTGCCCGTGTTCACGCCCACTTCCAACATCGATCTCATCTCCCAAGTGGGTATGTAGAGCACGTGGCTGTCACACCACTGACACAGCGACCTGATTCGGTCATTGTACCGCTGGAGGGTCTAGGTCTAGTTAGTTAGTTTGAAGGTTTGTTGTTAATTGAGTTTGGATAGAGTAATTTAGTTCTGGCCTGACGTTATTTTATTATTAATTTTAGACATAAAGGAAATTACATGACTAATAAAAATTTGTAATACCCCCGCCGCAGCAAACCTGCAGACTAAGCGAATTTCCATTTGACTGATTGCATTTACACTGAAATGTCTACTTAAAAATATAACATTTTTTCCCGATTTAAATAGAATTAGCAAGTACTTAGGTGTGCTGCATCAGGGAGGGTAAAACTGTTTTTTTTTGTAAAATGTTAATAGTTAGTAAGAAATATTAACATTTTCCAAATTTGATCAAAATATGTTCATAAACAAGCAAACTACAACAGTTTACTTATTCTCCATAAGAATAACATGGGAATTTTAAATTTACAATTTTTTGGAATTTTCTCTGTAACCATTAGGCGCATAATAAAGCTTCAATATACTAAATTATTTGTTTTTTTAAGCTCTACAAAATGGTTTGGAAATAAATTGCTAAATTTTATGTTTTTTGGGTCAAAAATGGGAAAAACCTATTTTTACCCCATAAAACCCCCCGTAAACACCCGTTCCCATGGTCCGATCATGCTGGATCGCGAACTCGTTCGAATAAACGTAGGTTTACACGTTTGTACCAAATTTCATCAAAATCGGATCATTTTTGTTCGAGTTATCGTGCTGACGGACATATATATATATATATATATATATATGAATTTACACGGATGGTGTTTTTGGTCTCTAGGGACCTCAAAACGAAAAAAAAATTTGTCCCGCGTCCAGGTCTTACCATGAGTACTACGGTAATAGCTTATTCCCTATATGGGAAATTCGCTAAAAACAGGGTGATTTTGGAATGGAGTGAGATGATACGTGGTTTTCTTACTATGATCGGAAGTCTTTTTAAACAGGGTCAAAATATACCCTCTTCAGCCAAGAGTAGAGGTAAATAAATACGAAGCTCCAATAATTTAATCATACTGTACAACGAACAAATACTTGTCTCTTCTAATTTTGTTATCAAAGGGTGAACACGAGCTGATATAATCCCGACACTGACATTGGGATGCAACTGAGTGTATTGTTAATCAAAAGAAAGGAGGATGGGACGATTTAACAATATCTCCCCCCATTATGTTATTCCTATGGGAAATAACATTGAAAGTTTCTGACTTTGGTATCAGGACCGTTCACTTAAAATATGACAGAGACTTGAGAAATGCTGTGAGTGCTATATAGACCACTTCTAGGTGTGCTACGGACTTGAAACTTCCCCGGCTTCTTGGTGATGGCCTCTCACCCCTTCCTAAATTTCCAAATTACGACTAACAGCTAAGGGGCCTGGGGGCGGAGCCCCCAGCGAGCCAAAAGCGAGTCTTGTAGTGTAGTCCTAAAGTGAAATGACATGTGCCGTAGTTCTTTACATTTCATAGAACAGTATTAACAGTATCGTTGCATGTGCCATGTGAGTAGTTTTTACTGATTAAGATCCCCTGTATTCTTTAGCCAGTGCAATTTAAAAGTTCCACGACCAAGTACAGCTAGGGCCCAGTTTTAGGCTAAACCATCGAAAAGTTACTGAATTATATCGGGATCGAACCGGCGATCCTCAAGGACAGCTGGTATACAATATGTATCTTATCTAACCAGCTTTAAATGTAAATCGCACCTTCCGTGTGACATTTACATAAGTAAATCATTTAAAATATAACGTAACTTCGAAACAACAATTGAGTATTTGAGTTACAACGCAAGTTTAACAAATTGAAGTCAAAGCGATTTGATCCATTGCGGACTCAATTCTTGGTAAATTGACAACATATATCCATTGTCCGCCTGCACAACTATTGAACTATTGATCCGCCTGTGTTCTTAGTAAGTATTTGTCGCTGTTGACATTTTGAGCAACTTCTGTCTACCTCGTCATATTACTATGTTGACGCTGCGTTTTCGCTCGGTGCACACACCTACATATTTACATGGTACCTTGTTATTCACGCTCTCAAAACGTGAATAGGAAACGGTAAAAGCATAGATTAAAAGAAGTAGACATACTCTATACTCTTTACTCCTTTTATCTATGGTAAAAGGTCCAATTTGTCCTGATTCGTTGTGACGATGCTTATGTGACAAGTTTCTAAGAAATTAATATCCTCAGATTTAACAGAGTAATCTAAAGGTTTTTCTAGACGCAACCCAACCCAAATTAGAAGTACAGATATTCACTGTTTAGGAACAATAGAAGCTCATATTTTGGCAGGCCTTCCTTCACTTCATTGTCGATCAACTGGTATGCATTTTACCATTGGCATAGACACAGTTTAGTGTTATAAACTGGGAATTTATTGCGAATTAAACTCAACATGGTGTTTTCACTGGCTTAAAGATAATGTATTGTAGAAGAATACGAATACATAAACGGTAAATCATCGATTTTATGCCGGAAATGTTTGCAATTAAGTTTTTATATTTGCTTCCAGTACCGTGCCTAATAAATAATAGGCCTACCGAACAATTACAGGTTGTATAAAACTGAAAGATCAATAATACATATTTTCCATACTGACTTTTGCAATCTCAACAAAAGCATGGCATGGGTTGCGTTTTCGTTTGTGAGAAAAACACGTTGAATATAATTCACAATTTTACACTAAACCGCGTAGACCCTAAAATGTATAATCTAACTACTGTAGTAAGTACCGGTACAGGAAGAAGGACTGCCAACTTATGAACTTCTTTAGTCTGTAAACAGTGGCTCTGTATACTTGTAATTTTGCTTGCGTAAAAAATTCTGTACTAAACAATGATATTAGTTCAGGAATTTTTGTAAACCATCTATCGGGTTGTATCAAGGTCCAATTTTAACCTAACCTAAAAACGTGTTGTACAGTGTTTGAAAGACTAATTATTTATAGATTGATTATTATATATAGTAACCGTAGGAAACATATAATGTGTAACACGAGTGCAAACTGCATTTGCCCACTTACACAAATAACTAAATGCCATCAGGATCGCATTGGAAATCTTTTCGCCGTAATACACAAAACAAAACTACCGTACTCGTCTGTTATAACCACATGCAAATAGTACCCATACTAAAATAGTCTTCAAGAAAAACTGGTAATATTGGAATGAATATAAATTTGAAATAAAAAAATCACCAATATTTTCAGAATTTTTAATTTCATGAGGCCTTTTGCCAGCTATGCTGTCTGATGATGCCATCATAGCTGACGAAAGGCCTCATGAAATTAAAAATTCTGAAAATATTGGTGAAGTTTTTATTTCAAATTTATACTAAAATAGGCCTACACTTTGTCAAGCTCAGGTTGGCCGATGGATCCGGGAACACGAATAAATTACAAGCAATTCAAGACGATATCAATTTTCCAAAAAACGTTACTGTTTACTTTCCCACTTGACAGTCGTTTATTGTTAGCAGCAGAGACGTGGATTGAACTAGCTGTAAACATCTCACTTACCTGCGGCGCTACAAGCTACAATGTTGTACCTGCACCTGCGTGGCGCACGCACACGCACACGCACACGCACAGTACGGTGAACTGGTGAAGTGATATTCCACTGGCCATGAAAAACGTCACGCACAGCTCAAAGCTCGACCCGTAACCACATCATTACAGGGTTGGTTATAATAACAAAGCAAACGCAAGCAACATCACAGGGATTTACGATTTTTCTGAACCTTGATTAATTTTGGTGTTAAACAAAAGGGATTGAGGAGACTCCACTGACAATCTTGCTACAGTATTGCAAAACATAGGTCTAAATAGTTTCAGTTTTCATAAAAGAAACTTTAAAAACTTGTTATATAAAACAGTGTTTAGCTTCGAAAACCTAGGCTAAAACTTCGAGGTGAGATTTTATTCTTGCTTTAAACATTGACGGAATTTAAAACATTTAACGGTACTAAAAGACTGCTACTACACAGACACTAGATGACACTTAACACACCGGCACTTGTTTAGCAGACGACAACTTACCATTTGTACTGCTAGTAGGCCTAACATAGATTCGACTGTGCTCATGCTAAATGCCGACTGTTTATTCCAATCAAGCAATTGGCGACAGTGTACAGTTGTATGTGTAATTAACCGGGCTTAAAATAGATCACCACTTTTGTAACTACAGTAACTTTAACAAAATGACGATTTGATATAATGTTAAGGAATATGAAAAAAATATGATTTTCAGTTATCAGTTTCTGATATATTTTTGACAAAAGTAATAAATTATTGCATTTGTTGTGCCTATGGATATTGAGTTATGGCATCAATTTATAGGGAGGGTGGGCCAAAATGGAAAAAAATTACAAAACAATTTTTTGTTTTTTTTATTTGTTTGCTTAACAGCTTCAGAAGATAAATGTACTTATAGAACAACCTTTCACGCATACATCAAATTATGTACCATATATTTTAAAATTGATAATGAAAGGAAAACAGATTTTTCTGATCTGTTTTACAAAACCTATGTAGGTGTTCCACTGTGGCCCAATATCAAGTGTTTCATTGTGGCCCATGTCTGTTTGATCAGAAAAACTAACCCTAATTCCACTTCAGAACTTTGTACAAGTATGTAAGCGAACTAGTCTAAAAGTTTTAGAAAGAGTTGTTCTTTATACTGGTATGTGTCACTTAGCTCTAATAACTGCAAATAGGGGTTAAAGTTGTGAAGAAATAACCTGGAAAAATTACTTCAAGATGTCAAAATCGAATAAATATCTCTTCCTTACAATAAGTGTTGATACAGTATTGTATGTACTATGTTTCTATTCCTCTATGCCTCTCCATTCTCCCTTCCGTTCCACCCTTCGGTTTCAATCCCAAGTCCCACTCCAATTTGGCATATCCGAATCCACAACCTCAACATGTGACCCGGTGTATCTATCTATAATGTTAAAACGAAACAGGGTTTTTTTATTTCACGATTCTGAATCAACCACTTGACGGATTTTCATGATTTTTCTGTTGAAAGAAAGATAATTTTCATCACTCCGTAACGAAAGTAACTACTTTCGATAACAGCTGTCATCAATGAAAGTAGTCGTTTCCCAAGCTCTAATTTAGGGCGAGGGAAAATCGATCAGCTGATTTTCCCTCGCTCTAAATTCACTTTCCCTCGCTCTCAATTAGTTTTCTATTTATTCACTAAGCGCTAGTGTTTTGTTCTGGTTTAGTTTAATGATTTGAATCAGCTGGATGTATTGTTCGAAGTTGTTTTATTCTTTTATTTTGATATTTAAACCAAATGTATTGAGAAATATACGTAGGTTTCCTTTTAGAAAATTTTATTTTATTTTATTTTGATGTTCAATCAAATTAATTGAGAAATAAAATAAATGTAATATTACTTAGGTCTGCTATTCTGTGTTAGTGTATTTTTGCGTCGTGATGAAAAGTATCGTTCATAACTCGTACCGAAAGTTATTATCCGGCACTTGCTCCATTATTCCCGTCCTCGGCTTCGCCTCGTACGTGAAAATACCTCTCACATACTCGGCTTCGCCTCACACAAAAACTTGAGCGCGCGACGGAAAATGCCACTTTCGGTCCTAGTAATGAAATATACTATTTGAGAACTAGGGAATGTCGAAGCCATAATTTTAGTTTAGGGTTTTAGTTTTTTAGAAATTAAGTTTCAATTTTTTTTAAGTCTAGCAGCCGACGCTAGCAATTTAAAGTATTTTCAATGCTGGTTTAACTAACAGCTGGTTTATAACTGCCATTGAAATGTTTATGTTACGAGTTGTTTGTTTACAAAAATATTGTTCGTTGGTGTTTGCCTACATACTACTTCACTTTAAAATGTAGGTAGTTTTCCCCTACCGTGAAGGATCTGCGTTATCAGGAAATGTGTTATTTTGAACTAAACATCTCAAACACTTGCGTTTAATCAAGTTTTGTCGTAAATGCAAGCCGTGCAAGTATTTAGTTTATGCATTGCAAATTTCAACTCATATTTGGGAAGTATTTTTTCAGCAGTTTATCGCTTAATTGTTTAAGATATAAGTGGTTTACGTGTCAATACTTCTTTTTCTTTATGTTTGAATGTGAGTATGTCGGCATACTAAAATTTTGGTTAGTAATGAAAGCGTCAATCGGTGTAGTAGGTCTCTATAAAACTGTCAAATAAACTGCAGCAGAAACCAAAGTCGACTCATACCATACCAACTATCCCCGTAGTGCTGATGATTCAGAAACTTGGGCACTGACCAAAGAACCGAAAAACCTTAATGCTGGGTTAGATAAAGTGCAGAGAAAATATACAGACCAGTTCAAGATTACGGCCCGGAGGTCGAAATAAAAAAGAACAGAGAGCTAAGAGAAATGTGTTAACACCCAAATATAGGGATGCTTTCCAGAAGTAGGTAAAGCTTGGATGGACAGGCTCTGCATAAACTTTTAAAAAGTATATTCCAAGGAGTACCACACGATAGACGGGAAATATCAAGTTATGAAATGCGTCCTCAGACTGGGATCTAAAGTTTGAAGAGGTAGGTGATAGAAGAGAATCTTCATAAAAGTTTCAGTGGTCACGGAGGTAAGATAAGGTACGGTAAGTACATAAGTAGTACAGTATGCAATTAGAGGTGGGATGCAGCTACTCTACTCCGGTAAAATTATCGGATTTAAAATGCATATCGCCATATTTTAGGTCTATATTCGAATGGAATAAATAGGTAGTCACGTTACATTTGTTTATAAGGTGATCATCCCCATTAAAACTGCCAGAATTTGTGTCTATGCGTGTAAACTAGATGTTCTGAATTATTCCGTTTTAGTTGACAACTTGATTCCCGTACGTAGGACGGGCCACCAGCTTGTCTGTTGTAAATTCAATGTGGCTTTATTAATAATTTTGTGCTACTAATTACACTTGTTATTAATTAATTGACCCATAAACATGATGTCAGGTGTGGGGTTTGGTTATGTGACCTTTAGCTCCAGGAACTTTGCTTAACATGGTAATAATGAATTTAAGTTTATTGAAAACAATAATTGTGCAGGTAAATGTAATTTACCTTTGGGAATGTTCCTGTAGTTGAGTAAACCGATGTAGGGGTGATGTGGGGGGGGGGATGTAGGGTGTAGGGGGATGTAGGGGGGGGGGTGTTTGAATGTTCACATTTTTTCAGTATACCTTTGGCTATTTTTACTCCTGACTCAATCTGTCCATTGGACTGGGAATGCGTTGGTGAAGATAAGACACGACCGAGTTCATAGCTATTTACAAAGTTTTGAAACTCATGCATGACTAGTGAACTGAGTACCTGGATTAGTTACTAGTATTTGGGGGATTCCATGTCTTGCAAACATGAACTTTATTTTGTTAATAACACTTTTAGAGCTAATATCATTTAGAGACACTAATTCAATGTATTTAGAGTAAAAATACATTACAACTAAATAGTGCACAGATTTTAATTCAAAGAGGTCTGCTGAAACTTTAGACCATGGCAGGGATGGTATTTCATGAAACAGGATTGGTTCTTTACAGTTCTAGGAGGAATGTAAAGCACATGTCATACAACTATTTACAAACTCCTGTATGTCTGACTTTATACTAAGCCAATACAAAACATTTTTTGCTCTCATTTCATATGTACTTACACCAACATGACCTTTGTGCAGTTTTGTTAACATATCTTTTTGCAAACTGCGAGGAACTATTAATTTATCATTTTTAAACACAAGTTTGTCAATTACATGGAGATGGAGACTATCTCTTAAGTTCCAAAACGGTTTTACAGAATTCTCAAGATTATTTTGTTTTCAGGCCACCCAGATTTAACAAATTCTCTTACTTGAACTAAAGTACCGTCCTCATCTGTCTTGGAAACAAGCTAAATTTTTCTTGAGAAATAGGTTAACTATTTTTGAACAAATTGACTTGGCATATTATATCATCATATGTATGATCAATTTATTTCCTCTTTAGTTTGAAAGGGTAAGGATGACCTTGATAAGGTACGGTATCTGCAATACAGAAGTTCTTTGCGATCAGCTAGGACCTGCATATGCTGTATGGCAAGAACCTTCGAGGATTCAAATATTTTGTGATTTAACTTATATTGGAGATATTGGCAATTAATAATGAAATGTTATAATTAAATGTACAAGTTCAACAAGACCAATATATAATAATTTTATTTTATTTACTAGCGCTTTCAGAAACTAGGTTTCCATCTTCAGGCAATAGTGTAGCAGCAAACATAGGTAATCATTAAACCTAATGTTATTTAAATAGATTTAATTGAAACTCAATTCAGACAAATGGAAATTCGCTTAGTCAGCAGGTTTGCTGCGGTGGGGGTATTTTAAATACATATACTGAACCAATATTGATCTTAAACTTAGCACAAGGATGGACTATAACTAGTGTAATATGTGAACTCATTTTCAATATTTTTACGAAGTATATTTGTTAGAGGTCTACAAAGTACATAATTATGTAAGGTAAGGATTCAAGAGATTTTATTGATTGGTCTCCATGGCAACCATAACACTAACTGATTCGAATTACCTAAAATGTGATCAGTTTACATTCATTTTGTGGAATGATAAGTGTTTCACATTCCTTCCTAAGTAATGAATAATGATTGTTTTATAAACCATTTTCAGTGTTTCAAAGTAAAGATTGGTTTTGTAGAACTTTATCGGTACATTAAACTTACAGCCTGATGATTACTACAAATAGTAATCCTTGCCAGAAGGAACAAATCAAAATGAAGTGAAATCTTTGTAGATTATAGTGTCTCTTAAATAAATGTTGAGACAGGTGCTCCAATACTGCAAATACAACATCTTATAAATCCTTTGTTTGTAATTCAATATGTAATGGTATAGTTCAAACAATCTCTCATAATATTTGGGACTAAATGATAGTGCCATCACACTGTTTGAACTGCTCTTTCACTCGTTGTAATTTACAAAGTGTTAAATATGTATTAAAATATGTTACATTCGCAATTCATTTCAAACATTCACCATTCAGGCCCAATCGGAGAAAAAGTCTTAAACATCAATGTTGGTACATGGATGGTACAGATTTGTTGTGGTACTTTTCTTTTTTTTCTCATCTACATGAGAATACAAAAGATTTAAAAATAATATAGGGGTTGACTTGTTAGAATATTTAAAACCTACCAAAAACGACAATTGGTTTCATGGTTTACAATTCATATATATAACTCAGATAAATAGTAAATTATCAAAATCTTAAGTGAGGGTAAAACAGTAATGACTATTGCATACGTTACAAAATGTGGTGGATTACCTCATTGCATAGAATATTTCCAGTACTTCATCTGAGTTAATTAATATTACTAACATAACTGGTTCCTTCTCCTTTTGGAAAAACCTCCAGATAGTATTCAAATCGTAGTGGGGGATAGCCTTTTTTTTTGTAAAAACAATTTAAATTTTATCAGCGGTTGGCAGAGTAAATCCTTTTTTCATTTTATCAAATTATCTGTTTGTTCAGAGAGTAGGGAAATTCTTACTTCAAAGAGAGGTTTCCCCTCAAACTGTGCTAGTTCGATTCCTTTCCTCTCCACTTCTGTCATCATTGTGTACTTCTGTGCTAATGGATTAACCTCTAGCATAACTTTGTGACGTTTGGCCGTTAAGTTGCTGTTAAAGTTGGAATTCCTTGACGTGGGTTGGACTATATGGATTACAGAAGGATGTGTAATGTGCATATAATCTCTATTTGGTATATCTGGGAGGAGTAGACTATACTTGTAGTGTACCTGAACCTAAAAATGAATGTTGAAATGGTGGGTGCTACGTTTAAACAGTCGTGCAGCTTCGTTGGCAACAAACGATACAACGTGTTTTAGTTCTAAATGTTACATAGGTAGTAACGTTTATATGTAATGTTGTTTGCCACTGAGTAACCTTTGAACAGCTTATGAGTCAGTTATTTACAGGACTACCACCAAGCCGCCACCCCCTGAATGTGTTATGAATAAAGCCAAAAGCCCAGATACATAATAACTGTTAAAATTATATCTTTGCTTGAAATGGATTCAGTAAGGATTAAAATAAATTAACCTTTCTTAGGATTCAGTTTTTATTTGATTCCTTTTTTGATTTTAATAACACTTTGTAGGAGATGGCAGGTTAAGTTTCTGGAAATTAAATATGTAACTTTATTTGGCAATCAACCTATCGTTTGCAAAGCAACATGTTTAAACTTAGTAAGAAGTTAATGTTATGTGGGATTTATTGTTTCTGAGTGATTACCAAGAAGCATTTAAGGGCCAGCGATATTCGGTTTATTCATGAAAATATGATGGCAAAATGTCTATGAGAAGTAATTAGGTCTATAACCAGTATCACAATACACACATTTCCTCCATTTTTGTAGCACATGAAACTCTTTATCTTGATGAATGTTAACTATTGCTGAGTTGGTCTTTATCACTAATTTATTCTTGTACACAACAGAAGTAGACTTTTGTGTAGTTTTCAATCCTGTACCGCACAATGAAATCTATAAGGGGCCAAGAAAAGATGAATTAAATTATACAACGACTTAAATTAAAAAACAAAAATCAGGAAATGAGAGACATAACCACATTCACTACCAGGTTATACAAGGCAACTTATACCGAGGAGCTTTGACGGCTGGATGGTAACGTGTTTTAAGGTGTCGAGGAGTAGTTTTGTAAAATTGAGTAAATAAGTAATATTTAATACCATAAAATAGACCACTACAAATAAACCAACTGAATAAAAGTCTTTAGTTAGGGATGGTGCCAAGTTTGTATTGAATCCATTTTTCTCAGACAGCCAGGCAGAGCTCAAGACACGCGACTCCTGCGAGTTCAAGTCCAGGGTGGTCTGGGACTACCTCACAACAGTATCTGTCCTGGGCAGAAGCACTACAGTGACGCTCTGCTGGGACCTTGGACACTCAGGGATAAAAGATAACTAGGTGGCCGATAAGTTGGAAAATGTGGCGTTAGCCTCAGACAGATCACAGCTTCCTGAGATTGCACCTACATCGCTTGAGGATCTACATTGGGGACACTGCATGTAGGAAATGTGGGCAGTCCGAGGAGACTGCAGATCATCTACTCTATGACTGCACAGGTAATGGAACCATGACAAGGGGCAGACACTTTCATCTAGAAGAGCTCATAGATAGGATGCTGCAGTTCACTAAGCAACTCAGGTTTGACGGCCTCTGATGCACCAAGTGGGGAGTGCAAAAAGCCCATTTGTAACTGACGCAAACTGGGACTAGGTTCGCCCTGATTCAGTAAACCAATCAATCAATCTGCCATTTGGTATAAACAAGTAACAAATTTAGACCGATACGCTCCTGATTGCATTAATTGAAAGTAAACAGTGTATTACTGGCCTCCTAGATAATGTTTGCTAATGTCCTTCAAGACTAAAGCCTAAAAAAGCAGTACAGAGCT
Organism: Macrosteles quadrilineatus; assembly: GCF_028750875.1. Classification (NCBI taxonomy): domain Eukaryota; kingdom Metazoa; phylum Arthropoda; class Insecta; order Hemiptera; family Cicadellidae; genus Macrosteles; species Macrosteles quadrilineatus. The sequence goes on from NW_026542698.1 coordinate 252,269, forward strand.
GTTATTCTTGAATGCTAACACATAATTTGTTTGAAAATATTTACTATGCTATTTTCCCCCTTATAAAAAATTCTAAAATGTGAAAATAGTATATTTCATTACTAGGGCGTAAAGTGACTCTTTACGAACCAATCAAGTCTCAGGAAAATGAGCAAGGGTTGAAAGGACACTTTTAGGCTGAGTGTTGAACTATGTTTTTTGTCGTATTTCAAGATTAATTAACAAAGAAGGTTAGATGATAAAAATACTTATCATGTAAAGATAACCACTAATAACAACGTTGAACTTGTTTCTGATTCTTGTAATGCAAAAAAACAGCTCTTTAGTAAGTGATTCAATCTTCGTCTATTCCAATTCTATAAGTGTACATTACAATATCGATATGTCAAACTATGGACAAGAATGCAACATTAAGCTACAATCGACTAGATCAATCGATAAATAATTTTGATACATGCGATTGCTAACAATCAAAAGCTTACAACTGTTTACAACAACTTACTTTTACTACCTAGGGACTAAAAAGATTTTTACTTCCGAGAGAGTAAAAGAGCTATTTTAGATCCGCAATGCGTGTATTTAAAATGGCTGTTTTTGCTGCAGTATGACAAAATCTGTTTTTATTTAATCATTTAATTTTATAAAAAGCTATTTAGTTATAACAAATCATTGTAGATGCGTTCTAAACCACCTAAGGTTTTATTAAATTAATGTTCCTAATTTATTAAGGATCGGTTTAGAATAAATAGCAATACGTAACAGAAAAAGATAACTTAATGCTGAAAAACTTTCCTAACAGCGTCACAGTTATTAATTGAATTCTATTATCGTTCCCATGATGAACAGATAATGTGACAATAATCAAGGTGTAATAAACTTGTAAAAGGAAGTAAAATAACAACAGATAACCTTGTGATAGCAGAGAACGACCAGGCTAAAACATACTGTATGGGGAAGTAATAGGTTACAAAAATAATAGTAGTAGTATTTCACCTATTACCGAAAAGGTAAGGAATGTTCCTGGCTATTACCACAAAAAAATAACAGTATTTTTTCTCTTTCATAAACTAAACTTAAGGTTATGTTGTGTTTACAATCAGGCCAGAAATAAACAGACGTGTAATATCCTGTTGATTTTATACTGAGATTAACTATTTAACCCTTAAAATTTAATAATTCTGTCAAGTCCCTAACTTAAGACATCATATTAGTAACTTGGGTGTACTTAAATAATAATCAATTAGTAGGTGGTTTTACCAATGTTATTGGGTACTATGGTAGCATGTACAGTTGCATGTACAGTTGCTACATAGTAGATTTTGTTGCTACGTATTGTATGATTAAAAAGCTTATATCTATTGGGATTGTTGGCAAATAATGTAATGTAAACAAAAGTTTTAATGTTAAAAGACCAATATTAATAAAATAAAAATGATTATATATTGGCCTTTTGAACATTAAAACTTAGTATTACATAAAAAAATAGATATATTCTACAAAAAATTATATCTGTAATTACCGGAAAAAATAAATCGTAGATAATTTAAATATCTTAAAATGTTGCCATAACTGTCACAATATCACCACAACCTGCTTGCTTACTGACTTTGGCTTACTAACTAGGTATTCATTTAATTCTCTCAATATCATAGCTCATGAAATATAGGTTGTTTATCTTGAAAATATTTTTACACACAGCTAAGGGAGCGAGTTAAGAAGAGAATGTTTATTTAAAATTTGGTCCAGTAGATTAAATTTAGTACAGTGGAATTTAGATTTCATAAAAAAATCTAACAAGATCAATTTAATAACAAAATTAGCACATATTAGAAAAATGCTCATATCCATTTGTTAAATGCACACACCGGAGCAATACTCTGTGTGATACAGAGTGGACGTGATACTTTTTCTTGGAAAATCTCTTGCGATAGTAGTGGTCCGTGCGACACCACAGTGGCTTATGGAGCTGTGCACTTCAGAGCAAACTGCGATACGCGATACTTTAGATGCTGCTTGATGGTGCTGGTATCAGCCGCTGATCACTAGCGGCTGGCATCAACTGCAAATTAAAGGAAGCCGCTACTGTAAGCTTAACACGTTCGCTGCTGAAAACCTTTAAACAAGCGCTCACCAATGGCGGCGAGGCCCAGGCGGAGCCCCGACGTGCTAACTGAATCTACGATCGCTATTGGTATTGAAATATCTCAGTAAGACGAATCACAAAAGAGCAGTGGTGATTGTTCTGCGTTACCCCGATAGTGGACGTAGTTCACTGAAACACCCAAAGGTAGCAGCACTGCCTGGATCAATAACCAGAGTCTTTGTAATATGGCTCGAATAGAGAAAATCTCCGAAAACGGGACAAAAGCATTGCCAGACGGGATTTTACGGGCAATTTTAGTACTAATCTACATCAGAATAAAGCTCACATTCTAAGCTACAGGCTGGTAACGATTACAACGTTCCCCGGCAATGGCTGAGCTCACATTGCAACAAAGTTGTATGCATTGCTGAAGGAAGACATTTCCCGCCCCGCGCCAGCGGCACCGGTACAGCGGGGCGGGAATTCCCGCCCCTCGCAGTGTTAATGTGACCAAAAAATTAGCAGCCCTGACCACCTCTAGAAGCGTGCCAGCGGCTAGGCTACCAAAGGTAATTTTCAACATGGTTTTACACAAAAGTGTGTCTCATTTTTTTAATTAAAGGTTCAACTAATTCTAGCAATCCTTGAAATTTATGTGGACATTTATAAAACATTTCTGTGTGTTTCAGAGTCTTCTCCTTTTGATTTTTGCAACCAGCTTGAAGAAACTCCTAAATGTTCCTTTTTTATATCTAAGGAGTCTGGTCCACTAACACCTCTTCTTGCGGTTAAGCATCTTTAAATAAAGTTCTTTCTCTTTTACACACATTCAATAATGATTGAGTACAGGTTTATGAGGACCCAAGGACGACTAGAACCAAGCTACACGAGTAAAAGGGGTAATTTATAGCATAGAACTGACTGACCTTTACGTTGTCGCTGAAGCAGGTTATTGATTTTTTTGAATTTATTCCAAAACTATGCGTGCTTGTGGGACGTTTCTTCAAAGAAGTATTTAGGAATGCCAAAGAAGCAGTTTACAGTGAGTTTTTGCAAAACTTCACAGCTGATCTTTCTCACACAACTTTGTAACAACCACGCACGGGAAGGGTAGTAACTCAAAGATCGAATGCCGAGTAGAATTCAAAACTCAATTTATTATGTTAAATGAACAAAATTATTTGCAATGAAAAAAACAACAATGAATGTAAATACTATCAATTGAAAATATAGCCTAAGCAAAAGTGATTTACAAAACGGACATGCCCACCCCCACGGACACCCGTGGGGGAGGGAAAGATAGCGCGTAACCGCGGCTCACGGACTCTTCGAACCCCGACCCCCGACTCTGACTGACTACCCCAGGTTCGGAGGTCCCACACGTCACACAGAATGATGACACCTCATGTCAGCAAAACAATCAGGCCATGCATTCCATGCCACGATCCAAACAACCGAACGTGATGTAGCAATCGATGTACCCAATACTTTGTGACACTCAACAAAACCCCAAATAAATTGCAAGACACTGCTGACTAGCGGAGTTGCGACACGATTGCCCATCTTACCAATGTCGATGTCAAATACTGGGCTTTGGGATGTTATCCATAATAACAATAAAAAAATATGGTCAATAACTTCCTGACCGTCACAACCTCAATTATCGCTTAAGAACTCGTTACGAGGTCCCACGGAAGCTGATCATCAGTGGCTGACAAGCAGCCTAGTGTGACCCATGCTTAAGACGAATGCAATACTGTAGCGATATTATCGCCGTAAGCTGCATTCACCTCAGCAACCTCAACAGTCAGCAATAAAACTCAGCAACTTATCAAAACATTCATGATTCATTCTAAAATATATGTAGAATCTTTTTACATCTCTTCTTAACTAGGGCATGAGCATATGGTACTCGCCAAATTGCAACCGTTCTTTATTTATACCCCCCATTTGTACCGTACCCACATTTTCCTTGCTCTTTCATCTTTTACCACGGCTAATAACAGCAAGGCTTCTTCAGCCGTTCAGACAATGTCATGGTAAAACAGTACTGTATATAAACAAACACAAAACTATAACCATAGACAAATAGAATAAATATAGACTGTCAGATAAAGGTTCCTCGATTTGCTGCTAGAGCATGCTCAGCGTTCGTCGATTCGCTGCTGTCGTGGACTCACCATCTGCTACCAGCACTACCACCCTTGCAAACGAAATGCTACCAATGTATCAGACCCACTTTCTAATATGGGCAAAGTACAAAATTCTTATCCCTTGATTTAAACAGAAAAGCATATTTTTTAAATAAATGTTTAAGTGTGGAAGAACTTGTTCTCTGCGATATTATTCCCCAAGTATCGTAGATAAAATTCTTGGAAATGTATTGCGTCGTTCCAGCGATTAAGTATCGCTTCAGTGTGTGCAGGTCTTTAAACAGTTGTTTTAAATGAACCACTTTAAGTGTTTCTTGACATTTTTCTGAAGACTTGTTACATATACTGTACGGAAATCATGTCACTTTTAAGACGGCCCCTTTGCATTAAGGCCAAAGCTTCCATAAAGTGAAAGTATTTTGTTGATTTTTTGCTAAAGACCACATTTTAGCGAATTTCCCATATAGGGAATAAGCTATTACCGTAGTACTCATGGTAAGAACTAGACCCGGGACCGATTTAATTTTTCATTTTGAGGTCCCTAGAGTCCAAAAACACTATCTGTTCAAATTCATATATATATATATATATATATGTGTGTATCCGTTAGCGCGATAACTCAAGCAAAAATTATCCGATTTTGATGAAATTTGGTACAAACATGTAAACCTACGTTTATTCGAACGGGTTCGCGATCCATCATAATCGGACCATGGGAACGGGGGTTTATGGGGGGTTTTATGGGGTAAAAATGGGGTTTTCCCATTTTTGACCCTAAAAACAAAAAAGTTTGCAACTTCTTTTTAAACCGTTTTGTAGAGCTTAAAAAAAAAAATAATTTAGTATATTGAAGAGCTGTTGTATGCCTAACGGTCACGGAGAAAATTAAAAAATAGTATAATTTAAAATTCCCATGTTTTTCTTATGGAGAAAATGAAAATTATTGTAGTTTACTTGTTTATGGATATATATTGATAATATTTGGGAAATTTATTTATTTCATCCTATACTATTGACGTATGGTCAAAAACACTTTTCACCTTCCCCGTAGCATCAAACCTAAGCACACGTTAAATCTTATCTTATTTAAATAGGGAATACTTAAATATGTCTTATTTATGGAAATATTTTAGTAAAAATGTAATAAGACAAGTTGAAATTCGCTTAGTCTGCAGGTTTGCTGCGGCGGGGGTATTTTTGTTCTTTGGGTAGAAAAGTATAACCATACTACTCACAGCTCTCTTTTGTAAGTATATCTTTAAAACAATAGCTGCAAGCCTTGAGCTGCAGCATGAGGGTCAAGTTTAGAACTACTGATTGGGCTTTTTTTATTTGTGTAGTTCAACGGGAGACAGGTCTGGACAATGAGAGGACGATCTAAGATCTAAAATGAGTTGTCTCCGTGCCCGGGAGATTGAACCCGGTTTCGGTTACCTTTGGTGAGCAATTCAAGAGGAGTTTACAAATCTGCACCACAAATCATGCATTTTACAACTTTTTGCATTTCCTTCCTGTGTGTGTCCACACCACTGACAATTCTTATGGGATTTTCAGTTCATGGGATGAGGAAAAACATAATCTTAATAGGCATAATTATATCACTGAATGAGGGTGTTCAAAGAGTTAATTATACATGTTTGCCAAATTATTAATTATAGGATAAGTATATGTGTTTACCTTTTGCTATGAGGATTTAGGCAACACATCCATGTAAGCTCCAGACAGCAAGTCACACTCAGAGACTCCAAGTTGTGTCATCAGATTAGCAGCAATGGCCTCTCCCTCCTCTGCACTCTGACCTTCCTTCAACATCACCTGTACAACAACATGACCTTGCAAGCTGACTAACAAAGTTATCTCTAGCTAGAAACTACATATAAGGTCCAGACAGCAAGTCACACTCAGAGACTCCAAGTTGTGTCATCAGATTAGCAGCAATGGCCTCTCCCTCCTTTGCACTCTGACCTTCCTACAACATCACCTCTTGCAAGCTGACTAACAAAGCTATCTCTAGCTAGAGACACCATATCTATATTAGCAACAGATGAACTTGCTAGCAGACTAACAAAGTTATCTCTAGCTAGAGACACTATCTATATTAGCAACAGATGAACTTGCAAGCTGACTAACAAAGCTATCTCTAGCTAGAGACACCATGTCTATGTGTCAACTGTCTTCTAGGTACCTACAACAGTAGGCCTGAATGAGGTTATATGACTAGCAAAACCTTCATTTGGTAACTGTTGGATAAAAATCCAACTTTTAATGCATGTGCAACGTATCTCAGCTATACTTGAGATTTTATTTTAGAAAATTATATTGCATTATTGACCACTAGTTATACAAAAAAACTTTTAGTCAAGTTTTATTCAACCTGTTTGTATTTTTTTCCTATAAATCGAGGATACAATATAAATTGAAGACAACTGTTTGAAGATATCATAGCCAAAAGCACAAAATTTTATTTTTGTATGTTTTTACGCCAGTGGCATTTTTTACGTTTTGAAAGGGAACAGTCCAAACCCTAGTCTTCTTACTATCTAACATCGACCTATTTGTTAGATAGCATCATTAATTTATAGCCCCATGGGGTATCTGGGTCTGGAAACGATCTCGCTTGGATTTGAACCAACGACCTTCAGATTTGGAGGCGAGCACTATAACCACTCAGCTACCCAGACAAGTATGTACTACTTATATGTTACCTACCTCTAGTTCCATAAAATCCCCCAATTCTTCAACTCTGTCTATGTGAATTCGTGTTTGACCAACAAGGTATAAAAACCGTTGTTTTTTTACTGATCCTTTTTTCCCAAGAGCATCTGCCAGCACTGAAGTCAGCCCTGGAACATCACTAACGTTGCACTTGACGTACTCGCTTAACTTTGGCCCTTCCACGTCTGGGCGACTATAGGATATTAATGTTCCAGTTCCGTTCTGTAACAAATTTCCCAGTACCAAAGTTAGCATACTAAAACACAGTTAAAAAAAGTTATTGTAAATATTACTTATATGTCAGTATGTCACTTTTTTTATAGGCCTAGGAACAAGTATTGACTGAAGTAGACATCCCAACTATATGGACCAGCTGTCACCCATTTTTTTTTATTTTAAAAGAACGTAGGTAGTTCAGTGAATCAGTTACAGATTGTTTGTTGTGTCTCCTGTCTACAATTCTATTTCTCTCCTTATTTTTTCTTACAGAGATAGTTGACGTAACATTAAAGATGCTATAGCTAATAAGGTCTCCCTAAAACACCTTCCACGTTCTGGCATACCTCATGCGTATCATAGAAGATTATCTCAGGTTCCGCCTCCTCATGTATGATACTACAGAGGGCCCACGGACGATGAGTGCCACTTCCGGTGCTGCCCAAGGTTCCATACTCGGCCCAGACCTCTGGAATGTCACGTATGACAGCCTCCTGAGGTCTGAAATGCCTGAGGAAACTGTTTTGATTGGGTACGCAGACGAGGTTGCAGTTTTGATAGCTGTACGTGGCGTTGAGCTGGCTCAGCTAAAGCTGAACCGAGTTATGCGTACCATAATCGCGTGGATGACAGACCACGGTCTCTCGCTTGCTTTGAGCAAAACTGAGATCATGATATTAACAAAAAAAAAACGGATTGACACCATCGCCGCTGAGGGGTAGGGGCCGTCGAAGTCCAGACCGTTCGTTCTGCCAAGTACCTTGGGGTTATGGTGGTCAGCAAGCTTAGCTGGCGGGATCAGATTTTCCGTACGGCGGACAAGTCCGCTAGGGCGGTCTCTCTTAGCCGGTTGATGGCCAATGTCGGAGGGCCTCGGTCCAGCCGTAGAAGGCTGTTAATGTCTTCTGTCCAGTCCGTACTCTTGTACGGTGCTGAGGTGTGGGCAGACGCTCTCAATAAGGAGGTATATGGGATGCGGCTCGCCCAAGTGCAGCGTCAGGCAGCACTAAGAGTTGCATCCGCCTACCGAACAGTGTCCGAACCCGCCGTCCTGGTGGTTGCTGGAGTCATCCCCGTCAAACTTTTGGTGGCGGAGAGAAAGGCAATTTATCAGCGCCGTGGGAAGGACCAGGAACGAACAGAGGAACGCACCCGCACCTACCAGCTGTGGCAAGAGAGCTGGGAACAGGAGACTCGGGGACGCTGGACCAGGCGACTGATATAGCAAGTCCAACCTTGGGTTAATCGGCGGTGCGGAGAGGTGGACTTCTACCTCACCCAATTTCTGACGGGTCACGGCTTTTTCCGGTCGTACCTGTTTAGGATGGGCAAAGCCGTGTCACCCGATTGCATAATACTACCCAGGCATTCCCGATGACGTGGAACATACCTTTTTCCATTGCCAGCGTTGGGAAAGGCCCCGCCTGGAGGCTAAACAGTTAGTAGGACTGCTGTCAGTGGACACGGTCATACTGATGATGACGGAGGGTGAGGACAATTGGACCTGTATGTCACATTACATCCAGGGTACCATATTCTCCGCGCCAAGATGCTCGACCTTGACCGGGATGCGGTGTAGGTCATAAAGTATCTAAATGCCAAAAATGGTGAGAGCCCTGAGGGCTTAGGTCACATGTTGGCCTGACTTGAAGTAATGTGACAAACAATTCCAGATCTGTGTCCAACAGAGTAGAGGGGGGTTTTTAGTGAGTAGTCTGTGATAGATTCAGGAGTCTCACACTACAGGCTGGCTACCTGTGTGCGTAAAAGCATTTTCCCTCCTCTCCCTTAAAAAAAAGGTCTCCTAAAGAGACCTTACCTGTCACTTTAACTTTAAGTAAGTAAACTTTAAGTTTATAAGTAAACTCTGCACGTTCAACAGAAATCAGTAGTTAACATCAGCGAAATCTGTCGGTGGCTCACTTAACTAAGTCTATTTTTATTTAAAAACTGGTGACGACTTTTACAGTGTTAACATGGGGATGAAATGTCTAGTTCTATTAATGGTTAAAGGTACAAGTCTATGCTACATGCGGCACTACAGTACAAGCATCGGCAACACCGGCCATATGACAGATAATAATAAAGATACTTTTATAATATTGGGATACAATTAAAGCCAGGTATACATGCGCTCGTTTGTTAGAATTCAAATGCGTATGACACCTGATGTCTGCATCCCGAGACTGTCCACATGCACAATTCTATCCTCACATCTGATAAGCCTAATTGGAAAAAAGTTATTTATTTGTCCTTGTCTCCAAGAGGAGTATCCTTATATATAATACGTGAAGGCGATTTCTATGAAACACTACTCCTCCGTTAATAATGGACCAATTTTTACAAACGAGTATTTTTTGTAGACGCACCCTTTCACCAATTCCTATAATAAAAGTCCTCAGACTTTGCCCCTCAGGTCATCAAAATCCCAATGTATTTCATATGAAGAAAATATTTTGTAGATGAATCATTTGTACTAGTGTACATGTTGCTCGAAATCGAGCAATTGCAAAGAAGTAAAGTAGTTACAGTATTTAAAAACAAATAATTAACTTATTTAAAAACGAATAAAAGTCATAATTTCCGATGAGTTTAAAAGACTCAGCTCATAGATTACGTGACTAACAGTTACATATAATCAACATTTCTAGTAAATATTTGATCATTTTTCAAAAGCTGATCTGGTTTTTTAGTATATTCTACATATCTTTCCCACTTATAGCCGCATTAGGTGGTCCAGGTTGATCTTCGTCAATGATAATGTAGTCTGCATAGTACTACCCGTTGTCGCTAGTATGTTTACAAATTTCAGTAATTTTTTATAGCGATGACATTTTGTTTACATTACTTAAGAACTGCCTGATTTTCTGCATAACCTCTCTGTCATAATTTTATTTGCTTCAATTGGCATTAATTTGGCTACCTAGTTACTGTTATAACGTAAGTTATATTTACCTGAAAAAAATGCAGAATTGAAAGGCCAAATGTCGTTCAGATGGTTTTTTGTTTCCCTTAAATGTGAATAATGCAAATCCTTCAGTGAAAGTTTTTATTAAGGTTTCTTGGATGTAGTCATTTTATTTTAAAATCACTTGACTTTTATGAAAACATATATTTAATGTCCTTGCCGTAGCAGTTTAATTCAGCCCTAGAGTGTTTTCCTTTGCCAATCATCATAAAGTTAAGTCAGTGTTAACTACAAAATAGTAACACTTTGGCTAACATCCCTGTTCATTGTTTGTGGGAATCTTCATATTGTAAATGCTCTTCATTATTTAGGATGATAACGATAGTAAATGGTTTTTTTTATCTTTATTTTTTCTACTTGGTGGTGTTCTATGACTCCTATGTTTCCATGGTAAAAAATCGGTTCTTTCAATTATTGCTCAAGAAATACAGTACCCTGTCAATTCATTTTTCTTTTTTGGTAAAATATATCAAATTGCCCAGGCTTTCTCGATTTTTTACATCGGAATAAAGTACGAATGTAAATTAAAGTAGCAAATATTTAATTTCAACCAAATCAGTAAATGTAACCTATGCGTTTCGTTGAATTGGAAAATAAATAACAGCAATTAAATTATACAGCTGATCAAAGTGTAAACAATTACGTTCTTCATAAGGATAACATGGGAACTTTCAAAGCCACTGGGGCAGAGCCCAAGGGGCTTTTTCGAAAATGTAAGGCCAGTTTGCAAATCTACGCGACACGCTCTTTCCAATGAGACGTCAATGGATAAAATCGGTTAAGAAATGGCGAAGGAGTTCAACCGACAAAGTTTCATGTAGCGTATTAATTATATAGATTAGTTGCTTACTAAAACAGCTGTTCATAGTAGGCCTAAATACATGATACATTAGTTTTCAGTTTCAATAACTGGAGTGGAGTAATTGATTACATTATCTTTGACTTGACTCTTTTTAAGTCATCGGAAATTATGACTGTTATTCGTTTTGAAATAATGCCTATAATACTTTGCAATTGCTCGAATTCGAGCAACAGGTGCACTAGTTTGTATTTATTGTCCTCCGGCACCTACGCGACTTCTTGAATTTAAGAGTTTTAACAGTCCTGATTGAGTTAATTTTCCTAAACTAAAAAAATCCTCTTATCCGGACTCCTTGGGACCGAGGCCAGTCTGGTTAGCAGGTTTTCCGGTTAAACCAACGTCTCCTAAAACTTGTTAAAATAGGAATGTCTAATGTGACTATATTAGTCAAACATGATTATTACGTAAAAATAGTAAAACTAGTCATGTGATCACTGGTCTTAAAACTTTCCCATGAGAAAATTTGTTTCAATACCTTACACTTCCAGCCAATCCTGTCCAGTTAAACTGATTTCTGGTTAAAATGTATCCAGATAAGAGGGAGTGTACTGTATTTAGCCTACCGTGTCTCTTGTAGCCACTTGATGTCTCTTTGTACTTTTAGGTCCTATATATTATGTCATAAGCCAAATTTTTATGATCACGCTCACCATATTCTTTTGACTTCACCAGATACAAACACAGAAAATTTCTCTTAAGTTCAGTTGATTCTGTGAGAAATTCTGTGTGACAAATATCCACCATATAATCAACAGCTCTTACATGCACTGAAGAAACGTCAGACGGACTTCTTTGCAAGTAAAATAGCTGACAATGTGAACACAGATTTGTGCACATTTCAAAAGAGCATCCACACGTTTCAACTTGTGTGTGGTCGTTGCAGACATTTGATGCTTTTGCTCATACCTCATATGTCATAGGTAGCCCACTGCACATGTGCACAGTTCTCAGATTTGTTTCAATCAGTGGTCCACACTCACACATTTATCTGCCCATATCAAAAGGTGAGCGCAAACAAAATGAAAGGATGTAAACCAGGCTTGAGGTGTATTTGAAGTAAAATATAATTAGATTACGAGTACGGCAGAAATGATATTAATTCCTTGTGTAAGGTAACTGTGTTACTAAAAATATCAGCTGCTTCTTTGTCCGAGATCATTTATTAAAAGCCTAAGGATAATCAAAGTAAAGACTACCTATCTAACTTCTATTCTTGTTAGGAGGAAAAATGTTTAAAGGAAAACATCCTACCCATACTTAAAAATTGCCAGTACCTGCTCCCAATTCATAAATATTGCAATCATATTTAAATACCTTTAAGTCACAAAATACTGAAATTAGACTGCAAGTTTGTAAATAGGCCTGACCAATCTATTTGTAAGCCACAAATAAGGCTCGTTGCACTCACACCAATTTTGGACGACCGATTTTTTACCGACCGTCCAAATTCCAATGGTGAACCACAGCCGGGAACGGGACCGAATATACGTTTAATCCTACGGAGCTTAAAACGTTGATACAAAAACCACATAGCAACAACACTTTTAGGATTATGTATTCAATAATCTCGTCCCGTCCTGGACACAACAACAAAGACTGATCATTTTCCTGTTAAAAATCCGGTATGTGTACAAGCAACATGAACCGATAAAATATCGACCGACTTATTACCGACCGTCCAAAATCGGTGTGTGTGCAAATAGCCTTAGACACATCACTACTGGACGAACAGCCATAATTAGGTTTAAAACAGACTAACCTCTTCTCTGAGTTTAAGACGGTTAAGAGGATTTGTGGTGTGGAAGAAGATGTCATGTTGGTTAAGGATAGTGCCTTCACTGGCACTCAACTGCTTTGCCTTGGCGATCAGTTCTTCAACATTTCTCACTTTTGCTTTAATTTCAATGTTTCTCGATGATGCATTCATAGTTTCCTAGAATCCAACAAAAATAATTAGCCTACTTGTTGGTAAGATGGGAATTAAATACTTTGATAGAGACTATGAAAAGTGATCTCAAAATCTTATTAGGCCTAATTTGAGAGTTTGATCAGCATGTTAAATTGAGTCCAGCTAATACAAAAACATTTTGTTGAGGGTAAGTAGTTAAAGTGCAGAACATATTTTTTTAGCTTACCTAAAGCATTAAATGTGGTTCAAACTTAATTGGAGATATTTTATAAAATCCCTTTGGACTACATTGCCCTAGACAGAATAGCTCATCAAGGCAATCTCACCTGAGTATGCTAGCAAAGAGTTTGCTTTAAATATGTCAAGATCAAGCTAGAAATGTATTTATACTTTAAGTTTCACAGCTTAATGCACAGACAAATAATGGAATGAAGGGCGAGTCTGAGTGGAAACGATAGTACATTATATTCACTTGGTAATTCACACTCGATAAATTTATCTCTCCTAATTTTCTTCCACCAGTAAGTTACCAGTGTGTCCGGGATCAACTCGGAAAATGTATGATTCACCTTCTTCGACTGGATTTGTGTAAACTAGGCCTCTTGTAACAAATTGCCATCTCCAATTCACTTACACATTGGTACCTAGGCCCAAATTTAAATTTAGGAGTATTGTATTGGTAAAGCTATGAAAATAAAACGTTCACCATTGTTGGGCAATTAATAGAAACTAGTTTACCCATAAGTGTCTAATATAGTAACCTTAAGTTACCTGCTTTTGACTTGTGTTCTGGCTGAATGAAGATAGGGCTAAATCAAACTCTTGATAAGGCTATGACGATTATGTAGTTTTCACTCAATCAGAAACTCAAAACATAGTTTATAGTAGCTCACTATTAAAAAGCCAATAAATTATTTAGCAATTTGGTGTATTGTTTATACTAAGTTAAATCACTGCTAGGCCTGAATAGTGAATAGTAAAATGTATTGGTCTTCGTCTTACTTAACCTTTGCATTCGAAGAATGAAGATTGAGGTTATGTTTGATGGATTGACGTGGGTTTGATTATTTACCAGCAGTTTTAAAGTTCCCGCCTCCTGCCTCCTGCAATTTTTCTGCCAACTCTATTCTCTGCTATTCAGCTACAACGTTCATCTACTCTACACTATTATATAAAAGTCTAATGGTTTTCTTTCACCATGATGTCTGATGTCTGTTTGCACGTGTATAGGCGCAAAACAAAAACTACTGACTGAAGACTGAAGTCACTGAACCGACTGGGCTTAAATTTTACAAAAATATATACCGGTACTTTAATCTTAAACTAAAATGGCGACCATAGGCCTACAAAGGTACGTATTTTAAGCCAAGTACAGGTGTCTCACGAGAGGTGTCTCAAATTGATTACGGAAAAACGGCTTAACGTACAAGGATGAAATGAAATTATTTCCCTCTAAATTGACCCCAAGGAATAACGTAAAAATATTTTTAACTTTTTCCCAATACAGGGTGTGCCAAAAACTGAGGGTCACTAGTTCGAATCTCGGAATTTTCAAATGTAAACATATGTCATGTTATACATCATTTTAAAGGTATTTAATAGACAAACATTTTGGTGAAAATAGAAATAAGTTATCTTTTTCCGTTTCAAAATGGCGGCAGTTTTTTTTTTTGAAAAAATCTATATATTTTTTAATAATCTGTGTTTTCTATACCAATTCATTTATCCCTTCTCCGGTTGAATTTTCTTACTCGTTATGAAATTAGCTTTACTTTGATATGCTACAAGTAACGGTTTTTTGAAATTATAAAAATTCCAAAAAAATTTATTTTTGAAAATCTGCAAATGCTTATTTTTCAAAAATTTCAAATAGCAACATATGTCAAGTGGCACATCATTTTAGAGGTTTTTAAATTCCTAACAACTTTGTAATTTACACTTACTTCGTATCTCTTTTAGTTTTTGCGAAAATAACAAAAACCCTAATTTTCCTATATCAAATGCATGTAATTTGGGTTTGACGTGGTTTAACACTTCATCAAATTGGGCCTTTAGTGTTAAACCCAAATAACATGCATTTGATATGGGAAAATTAGGTTTTTTGTTATTTACGCAAAAACTAAAAGAGATACGAAAAAAGTGTAAATTACAAAGTTGTTAGGAATTTAAAAACCTATAAAATGATGTGCCACTTGACATATGTTGCTATTTGAAATTTTTGAAAAATGAGCATTTGCAGATTTTCAAAAATAAATTTTTTTGGAATTTTTATAATTTCAAAAAACCGTTACTTGTAGCATATCAAAGTAAAGCTAATTTCATAACGAGTAAGAAAATTCAACCGGAGAAGGGATAAATGCATTAGTATAGGAAACACAGAGTTTTAAAAAAATATATAGATTTTTTCCAAAAAAACTGCCGCCATTTTGAAACGGAAAAAGATAACTTATTTCTGTTTTTGCCAAAATATTTATCTATCAAATACCTTTAAAATGATGTATAACATGACTTATGTTTACATTTGAAAACAACAGGGTGCAGCACTATTATTTCTTTTACATTTATGACAACAGCTAATTTGCAACCAAAAGGTGAGTGAGCATAGCGAACGAACTTCAACCTGGAGGCGAGTTAGCGTAGTGAACGAGCTAACCTGAAGGCAAGTGAGCGTAGCGAACAAACTTCAACCAGGACGTGATTGAGCCATGCGAACGAGATCATCTTGAAAGAGGTTAAACGGGGCAAAGCCCGCGGGTTACAGCTAGTAAATTTATAAATTAATAAGCTTATATTGATAAGATGGACTCTAAAATTAATAAATAGGCTACAAACAGTCTGCATTTAGTGCTAAATCGAACAGAGCACCTACACTAACTAAACTAAAAACTTAAACACAACTGAACTCAATACAAGGATTTTCTGCACATAACGGCAATGAGCGCGTTCTGGGAACATGCACCGGTGCACCGGTGTTGCCCCGGTGAAAAAAAATGTGCCGTTCTGGGAGACCGGTGAGTTAACCTAGCAGACAGCTATTTCCACTTTTTCCTCCACCGGTGCAAGATTTATGCACCGGAGAAATTGTACGGTGCATAATACACCGGGCGGCCTCTGATTGGTCTGTTTCTTGGACAACAGCATGCAGACGGCAAGATGGCGGTTCCATCGAATAATGTTCATCAGTTTTATAGGTTATGTTGCGTAATGAGTGAATAATTTATTCTATGAGGGGGTTAAATTACGTATTAAGTGAATAATTTTCAAATAATTTATTCTGTGAGGACAAGTTTGTTTGGTTTAAATATTATAAAGTAAATAATAGGTGAATGTGTAAATTATAATCCGATGTGTACCGTAAACCGGTGAATAACCGTTCTGGGATACCAAGACTCTTGCCCCGGGGCGGTACCGGTGAGTAAGTCACCGGTTAATCTGCACCGGTGCACCGGTACATGTTCCCAGAACGCGCCCAATGTTAATAGAAATGAATGAAAATGAAATGAAATCAAATGATTTATTTGCCGTTGATCATGTACATGAAATGGTCATTGTCATATGATTAATGAAATTAATTAAAACAGATTGTCATATATCTATAAAGGCTAACTAAAATCTAATTTCTATACATGTATTAAGATATTCATATGTATTGTAAAAGGGATTGTCTAAAAGCCAAGCAGTTACCTTTTTTTTGAAGATTTTGGGTGTGCAGGTCCTTGACGATTCATGCAGTTTGTTAAAAAATTTGATGCAATTTGCCTTGTGTGATATGCCGAATTTTGTCAATCTGTGCTGTGGAATATCTAATTTTGTCCTGTTGCGTGTTTCATGTTCATCGTTCATGTATTTCTTGCCTGGTGGGAAAAAGGTGAAGATTAGCTTTAGTGTAAATTAGAATATGTAGTATGTATAAGTTAATTACTGTTAAAATTTTCATTTGTTTAAATAAAGGTCTACAGTGGTCCAATCTGTTAGCTCTGCACATAGTTCTAAGAACCTATTTCTGTATCAGGAGAACATCTGATACAGCAGTTGCATGTCCCCAGAGAACCAACCCATAGGATATGTGAGATTGAAATAAACCAAAGTAATTCTGAGATATTCATCTGACACAGATTCCCTGAGTTTCCAAAATAGATAGCTGACCCGTGAAATTTTTTTACAAAGGTTGTTGATGTGGACATGCCAAGACAATTTAGAATCGATATGAATACCCAATAGTTTGACTGATTGTAAATCCAGATTTAGAGAGGTGCTGAGGATGATATTTTGAGTTTTACCTTGATTACAAAGTAGTTTATTCGTGGAAAACCAATTCAATGCATCTCTCTGGGCTACACCCACCTGTCTGAAGAGCTCTATTTTGTCCGAATTTTTTAGCAAAAATTGATGTGTCATCAGCATATATTACTGACTCAGATCTTAGATTCTTTGGAAGATCATTTATGGCTATTATAAAGAAGAAAGGCCCAAGCACAGAATAGTTGAAGCATATTACGGCATTGTTTATTAAGATAAAAAGTTGCAAAATATCTCATTTTAAAGCTATTGAAACCATGATTGTGATTCGTTATCTAGTTTTTATTTTAATTACTAGCTGCGTGTGCCCGTTCTACGCACGGGGATCTTATAGTAGTCAGTTAAAACCTTCTTATATTAAGATTAAGAACAGCAGTTAGTTTGCATATTTGCAGATATGCTGGCAAAACTATTATATATAAACCTTCGCAAATACAGTATCTGACAGTTCAAGCCAAAATAAATGCTTCGCAATTAAATGTCACCCGGATCGTTATGGTCCATATGTCCAATGATTAAACTAAAAAATGTTTTATTGATCCATGAAGCGTAGCCCTAAAGTAGGCCTATAATTGAAAGTTACTTTCCACATCGGTTAACTTAAACGTATTTAAAGTACTACCTCAACCTCACCATTTAACACTTTATTCCGGTTGACATTTTCAGTATCAAAGGTGCTCTTGTCCATTCCGTGAAACACTGAGAAATAAGGACATTAATGCGTTACCAACAGACATACACACAACAATCCAAAAAAGGCCACGAACTATTGATACATAAACAATATAAAGGCGTAAACAATTCATGATGGTTTGCCCATCAAATGTTTTACTCAAATAGGTTATCATTTTCTTAGCATACCGGGTAAGCTAAGATTTGGAATCCAGACAGAAAAAGCAAAACTTATACAGAGTTAAGACATCACTTAAATTGAATACGGACGGCTCTAATAAATAAGGTGCAACACCAACGATAACTAATTTGTAAACTACAGTGATGTGTTGGTACCTACGTAAAAATGATTCTAGCAGCTACCAACGGTTCTAAGGAAAAGAACCAGTACCTACGTAAGAACCTACCTAAGAACTATAGTACATCCGACCAATTAAATACATTAATATCTAGTCCCGAGGTTAATTGATCTCTTGCTTTTGGATTTTCTCGTAAAAAGTTATAGCGTAAACTTATCGGTGTCAGTTTGAAAAAAAAAACAACCTTACCCAAACAACTTTTTGTTATTTAATAGATTACGCATTCTCTAAACAATGATTAGTATATCTATTAACATTAGAAGGAAATGTGACGAAAATCACACAATGTTGGGGTTTGGGTCATTTGTAATTATATTTCTTAAGTTGGTAGGCCATGTATTCTATGGAAAAGTACCGGTATCAAGGATCGTCGTCAAAAAGGTTGTTATGAATAAATATGTAGGCTTACGTACCCAAGATATGAGCTATGGGCCTATTGGCTGTATGGTCCAGCGATTGCATCACACGGTGAGTAG
Organism: Macrosteles quadrilineatus; assembly: GCF_028750875.1. Classification (NCBI taxonomy): domain Eukaryota; kingdom Metazoa; phylum Arthropoda; class Insecta; order Hemiptera; family Cicadellidae; genus Macrosteles; species Macrosteles quadrilineatus. The sequence continues at coordinate 270,981 of NW_026542698.1, forward strand.
AAACAGAAAGTGACACAATTGGAAAAGCGAGTTTAGCACTTCCTCTGTTAAACCTCTGTTACAATCACCCACTGCAGTTGTGATTTTTTACTTTACACTTTACACAACCGCCATTGAAGCGCCGTCAATGAGTGGAAACCTTTTTTGTAAGCTATTGGCGACGATCATTTCAGTGTCCCAGCCCTATACAACTACAGTGATTCAAGGTCTTCTTTCTGGTTGTCAAAACTCAAGAAACATTTTATACTCTAAGAATTTCTGGTTCCGATTTGGACGATGTCTAGTTATTTAATTTCATTTACGGTTACACTATTAGACTATATTATTGCACTTGCGATTAATTAAATCCGTTATGTAAGAAAAACGTTTTTAATCTCACTTGGTTGGGATTTGCTTTCAAAACGTGATTCGAAATGGTTGCGGTATGTGTAAACAACATTTGTAAACATATCATTGACAGCTAGAAAAAATAATCTTGATCCGAACAGCTGTTCGTTATTTCATAGACGATTATGTGATAAAAAATTGAACGAAAATTTGAAAAAAATCGCACAAAACTGCATTTTTGAACGTCCGTAATTTTATTTACAAAGTAGTGAGGCTATATTTAAATCACTAAAGACACTCTCGCCAATCCAGTGAATACATTAAAATGACTTGGATCTTGAAAGGTACTCTGGTTTTCACGGAGAAGATTGCGTAAAATGCCATCTTGAGTGTTACAGACAAAGGGAAAGACAGACAGACAGACAGACAGACAGAAATAGAGATAAGACTCGTTTCTGCTTCTTTAATGTATAAAACTTAAAAATAACCTAAAAGTATATAATTCTGAGCAAAGTACAGACAAAACTCTAATTTTATTTATATAGAAGATTACTATTTTGTCAAACTACATTATTATTTTGCCCGAGCATCGCGCTAATCAGCAACAACATGCGTTCACGTTGAAGCATTTAATCATGCTTAATTACCGAGCAGAAAATGTGATGTGCTTCTTAAATATATTTTCCGTGTGAATTACTTTTCGGATTTTTAAAACTTTTGTTTTAGAGGTAAAACAAAACATAGTTTTAAGTCAATATATTTATGTAGTTTGGAAAAATAATAACAATTAAAATTAAAAAGTAGATAGCAAATCACATCCATGGTTTCAATAAATTTTAAATGGGATATTTTGCAACTTTTTATCTTAATACATAATGCCGTAATATGCTTAAACCATTAAAATTGCCGTTATGGGCAGAAATTCCAAGATGGCCGCGGTCCTTCTGACTCTTAATACGTTCAATCATTGAGTAATTAAATACCTACCTCACATTGGTCAACTTGAATACACAGACCAGTCAATCCTCCAGGCTCAAGGAAAACCTAAAAAATAATATTCCATCGACCAATCAACCAGCACTAAGTAGGCATTAATAAGTTAATGAGGATTTACAGTCGTTCAATTAAGGATATTATCAACAACGATTTTTTCTTTCCTTTATAATGATACTGTAACTAATCAAAATAATTCATCATATTTAATTTGACTAATTAATAAGTCAGTATACTTCCCGGCAGTTATTTAATAATGCGTTTAATTGGAAAAACACATTTAAACTGAGGTTTGTTGTTTCAAAATATTTGTCATCGAGTGCCAAGTTCTGAAGGTACTTACTTTTACAATGCTTTTACTCATTACCAGTTGAAATATATTTCCATCTTTTACACAAAGGAAAATCACATAGATAGTAGTTTATCATTATCGCCATGTCGAGACGTGGACACCAAAGTACGTATACTTCTCATCATGTTCCTGTCCCTGAATATGAGTAAAGGAGAGCGTAGAATGGTACGAGTTACGTTGTGTATATATTTGTCAATGTATCTGAATAATGTTATTTTTTCTTTCACCTAAATCAATTTGTTGAAATTTCAACTATCGAGGATGGGTGCTCCATCAAACCATCAAAAAGCTATCGAATTCCCATAATCGAACCAACGAGCTACTGATTACTAGATGAGCATTTTATCTATATCTATATCTACATCGTCTATATATATCTATATCTATACTATTATATAACAATGGAATGGTGTATGTCTGTATGTCTATTACTATTAGGCACAAAAACTACTGAACCGACTGGGCTAAAATTTTACAAAAATATAGCTACCCCCATAGCCCATGTATACTATATCTATCTATCTATACTATTATAAAAAAGAGGTGGTTGCTGTATGTGAGTATGGGAAAAGTAAACTCGAAAAATACTGGTCGGATTGGGCTGAAATTTGGCATGATGATAGCTCACATTCCCGATTAACATAAGGCATATTCTTATTTCAAAAATCCTTTCGGGCTCCGCCCCAGTGGCTCTGGAGTTTCCCATGTTAACCTTATGAGAAATGGAATTATTGAATCTTAACAGCTGTTTCAATTAAACAAGTTGGTTCTGTTCTATGATGTTCAATAGCATTAAAGTTACAAGGATTACCAACAGGGTGCAGCACTATTATTTCTTTTACATTTATGACAACAGCTAATTTGCAACCAAAAGGTGAGTGAGCGTAGCGAACGAACTTCAACCTGGAGGCGAGTTAGCGTAGCGAACGAGCTAACCTGAAGGCAAGTGAGCGCAGCGAACGAGCTCCAACCTAAAGGTGAGTGAGCGTAGCGAACGAGCTCCAACCTAAAGGTGAGTGAGCGTAGCGAACAAACTTCAACCAGGACGTGATTGAGCCATAATCTTGAAAATTAAGAAGTTAAACGCGGCAAAGCCCGCGGGTTACAGCTAGTATACTATATAAATACTATACACTATAGCCCATTTAGCTTTAAAAGTTCTGCGGTAATGATTTTAAAAGTAAAGATCACGAATACTAGAAGAGTTATTATAATTAAATATTTCCTAGTATTCGTGGTAAATACTGATTGGTATCTATGGCTGCATTGAGAACACTCACAATGTTTACATTTGCTTTTGACATTTCAATGTTAACAACCAACAACTGCAAAAAATTGCATATTTCACAATTCCAGACAGCTGATACACAGAAACTAAATATATTATTTTACAAAACTATGAAGTAGGTTTATTTAATCAAAAACTTTATCATAGATTATTTATTCTAAAGCTATGTCAATTACTTATTCAAACGAGTTCGTGAACCAGCATGAACAAACTACGGGAAGGCGGGTATCTATAGGAGGAATGGGGTAAAAAAAGGGTTTTTTAATTTTTGACCTTCTAAACATAAAAGTTTATTCCATACCATTTTGTAGAGCTTAAAGGCCCCAAAAATAGTATATGAAAGCATTGTTATACGTTTAACGGTTGTGGAGGAAAAAACTGTTAATTTTTAAATTCCTATGTTTATATATCATGGGATGTAAGTAAACTGTTGTTGTTTGTTTATTCACATATTTTAATCAAATGTGGCAAATATATACTGAGGTATGTAAAAAAAACACACGTTGTTCCTGTTCCTGTAGCAGCAAACCTAAGTACTCGTTAAACCTAATATTATTTCAATGGGGAACAAGTATGACAATTTTAAAGGAATTATTTTAGTCTGCTGTGCAGGTTTGCTTCAGTAGGGTATTTTATAATTTGTAGTTTTTTATATTAGGCCTACGTTTTTGTTGTGTTTTTACATGTTTTGTTTTAATTTATTTTTATTTTATTCGTAGTTTATTATATTTCCGTTGAACAGTAAATTTAAAGTCATCGACGATACTAATTATTGATACAAACCGTTTATCGTAAAACATTTACTGAATAACAATTGGAGCTGCAATTCGGTTCCTCGAAATTCTCGCCACTCCCGTCGATATAATCGCACCGGCATCCTATTTCTGTCACCAATTAACTCACAATTAAATTGACACAAAACATTCGATAATTAAACTGGTTTTAGGTAACTCTTGTCAAAACCTAGCAAATTTAATTTGCCAGACATTCTATGAATCGTTATTGGTAGTTGATAGATTAGTAGTATTTTACTATCCAATATTATTGATTATTTATATTTACAATTTTAACTCCTATACTTATGACTGTATCCTGTATGTGAGAGAGAATATTACTGAAAAGATTTATTAGGGAACAGTCACACCTATAACGCCTAGGCACACGAACTACCTAGAATTAGTTAAATTTAAGACGCTTTTAATGCCCTTCCTAAGTAGGCCTATAACTGTAATTTTTCGTTTGAATACAGGGTGTTTCCAAATTGTCTGGACATATTTTGTGAACTTGTTCCTTGGGCTAAAACAAACATAAAATGCCCTATAAGTATGGGTCTAAAATGCCTAGATTTCTGTTTGTCGGTCTGTTTGTGATACATATAAGAATTATTTTATATCTTGAGCAATTTTCAAGATAGATATTTCAAAAATGGTATGAATGTGTATTTTAGTAGACAAAAAGAGCTTACAAAGTTTCGTTCCAATATCTCAAACTGTTTCAATATGGCGGCCATTTAAAATCTTTAATGTCAAATTTAATAAAAACAGTTAATATTAAGAAAATTGTTTTTAGGATAAAAAGATAGAGAATTTCAATCCAAATCAAATGAAACCTTGTTTGCTAAAATCGGATCACACACAACAGAGTTATCAGTTTTCTTTTACATTCGGCTACGAAATTTAATAGCAACTAGTGTACATGTTGCTCGAATTCGAGCAATTGCAAAGTATTACAGGAGTTATTTAAAAAGGAATAACAGTCAAATTCGCAATAAGTTTAAAAGAGTCAACTCAAAGATTACCAGTGAGTAAAACTTATGGAGATACTGACGATGTATGTAACAGTAATTAACATTTCCTGTAAATATTGCATCATCCTGGTATTGCTTTTCAATGATTTCTACAAACATTTCCTGACTTATAGCCATATAAGGTTATCCATGTTTATCTTTGTTATTGATAAACCTAAAGCATTCCGGCCGGTTTTCTCTTTATCAAAACACCTCGCTCATTGATAGAGGGCCAATTGAGAACGAAAAGTCGTTTTGGGGTAGTGTTAGGGCGCATTTCTAACCTAATAGTTGAGATTGTCCAGGGTCAGGTGCCGACTGTGATGAGTTAAGCCTATTACGCGCCACTGTTCTGTAGCAGCGGTCGTTATCAATGTCTATGTTTCGTTGTCGTCGCGTCGGAGGCATTTAAAACAAAAAAAAAAAACAACAAATAAACAAATTATAGCTACTCAAAACAACGATAAACGCACAAATTTAAGTTACAATCATGCTAACACGACACGTCATAGCGACACAAAACAACGATAAATACACAAATTTAAGATACAACCATTCTAACACGATCCGTCTTGGGGGTTATGTTTACACAAACTCAAACAGTAAATAAATGTACTCAATACGTTTCATTGAATTAAAAAATAAATAACAGCAATTAAATTATACAGCTGATCAAAATGTAAACAATTATGTTCTCCATAAGGATAACATGGGAACTTTCAAAGCCACTGGGGCGGAGCCCACGGGACGTTTTCAAAAATGTAAGGCCAGTTTGCAAATCTACGTGACACGCTCTTTCCAATGAGATATCAATGGATAAAATCGGTTAAGAAATGGCGGAGGGGTTCAACCGACAAAGTTTCATGTAGCGTATTAATTATATAGATTTCCATATTGTTTATTGTTTTTTATTTTACAAAACAATATATGGTATAGGTCGGCCGCTTAGAAAGCGTCCTCCTCGTAGCATTGGTGCGAGAGAGAGATACCGAGCTGTGGGAGTGAGACAGAATATTGCTCTTCCCCCACTCCGCTACCAGCCCACCCCACCCATTATTTTATTTTACCAAATCATATGTTTTCTTGTAATTTTCCAAAGACTTTCGAATGACAATCATTAGGAATCAGCATTGAATATATAACACTAATTAGTTTTATATATCCAATATAGCGTTGGATTCAACATTGAATGAATATACTGCAGTAGTGTTATACATAACACTACTACAGCTAGTTATATTGTACAGTTATATGGTACCATTTAACCGAAAAACAGTAAAGCAGTAAATACTTGATTGGCTGATTGGAGGGGTGGGGGATGTGCGTGCACACACCTTCTTTTATACGCCTTGCCATCCCGGGTCCAGAGGTATTACCATGAGTACTACGGTAATAGCTTATACCCTATATAGGAAATTCACTAAAAGGCCGTCACTAAGATGTGTGATCGTTACTTGCGTTGGTGGCAACACCATTATAGGCTAATTGCAGTCACGTTATATGCGTCTTACACAATCGTGGCAACATCCGCGATAATTTCCTGCGATTATCTCAGCTTTCATGACTCTTTGTGATTGCGGCCATATCTTAATCGCGGCGAGATTCGTGGTGATTGTCCCTATCACGGCAACAGCCGTTGCGGTGGGTCCTGTATTCGTTATTGTTTGCTGTGGTCATGATTTTCCACTTCTTAAAACGAGAGAGGCCATTCGGTAAGCGTCTAGTAAACTTTTGAAGTTAGGTATTAAGAAAAACCATAGTCCGAGGGGATCATACGGGTTTAGTAGTTTAGTGCTTGGGTTTAGTGTATATCATTTTAGTGCAATAATATCTCGACAACTTACGCTATATGACGTTTTGTGCTGTTTTTGTTAAATATATGTAAAAAGAATCTTGTAAATTTATTTGTAACTATTTATTTTCCACTAAGGCTACTTAAGTGAGAGATTTTCAATTATACATATATAACATAAGTAGGAGCTGCAAAAAAGGTTCCGTCGTGATTATCTGTATGGATAACACCATTAAACAGATTTTTTATTATAACTAATCTGTAGGGATGAAAATTAACTTTAAAATTCGTGTAACTGAGCAGTCAGACATTTTCGGCAAGCCTCTTGATTTCGGGCGGGCCTGCGAGGACTGTTTTCCACAGCAGTACGAACTCTGTCGAATGTTCGTTGTCTGGCATCCGATCTGACTTTGGTCGGCCTTTCAGCTTCCTTTTCAACGAAGAAGCCGTTGTTCTAAAGTTAGTAACCCACCGCATTATTGTTATACGCAACGGAACTTCTCCGTGTCGCCTATAACACGTTTCCTACCGACCGTCACACTACTCTGTTACTGAGGGATGAGTATAGTTGGTAGCTAAAGTGTTAATTGAAAGAACGCACAAAACTGCTTATGCTGTTGAGTTGCAATGAATGAATTCAATACTTTTTAAAACAACTCCATAACAACCTCACGTAGCTCAGGAAACCACTGCTCTGTGTCTTGAAAAAATGGCATTGTGTAGGCTTTCCAACGAGCTTACTCCTACCACTTTCAGACAACCTCTCGCTGAACAGTGCTCTGCAGAAGATGAATCGGTATACTGGCCGCACCCTGTACTTTATAACACTATGACTATATTCAATATTGAATACAACACTATATTAAATATAAAACACTAAATAGTGTTATATATTCAATATTGAATACAACACTATATTAAATATAAAACGCTAAATAGTGTTATATATTCAATGCTAATTCGTAATGATTGTCATTCGAAAGTCTTTGGGAAATTACAAGAAAACATATGATTTGGTAAAATAAAACACGATCAGCTAGCACGTGACGTCACTATGCACACATTATGTGAAAACGGCAATTGGCGGAGAGGGGGAACGTACCCTCCCTCCCCGTTACCTCCCCTACATGCGCTAAAAATTTCGCGCAGGTCGTTTTCTAAACGGCCGACCTATAGTCATATTCGATACTTATATGGCATTTTATGTTTGTCTTAGCCCAAGGAACAAGTCCACAAAATATGTCCAGACAATTTGGAAACACCCTGTATAGTGTAGCTCTTTATTTTTGTATCCTTAAAACAATAAAACTTTCTTCGAGAATGTATATTGAAGTATTTGATGTGGTATGAGGTCATAGAGAGGGGACCAAGCTTTGCGGGTCAAAGGGCGCGTGAAGTATAAAGCCAAGCTTAGCATTACCTCACAGCTGTACTATGACGTCAAACCATCGTCCTTGTCATTGTAGATGACGTCAGAGTATCCAGATGAATTATTTTAAGGTTTATAATCGTGAGGAGGAAAAACAAATGCAATTAATTACTTTCTAAGTAAAAGGTCTGTGTTGCGCACCCAAGCAAATGCTGGCCAAGGAAAAGTGTCAAGGAAGACATTAGAGTCACGTAAGAATATTTAAATGATTTGCATTTTGGGGCTGATAATTGTGGGGAGGAGAAGTAAGTGCGAATAATTTATTACTAGAAGACCGTTGTTTTACGTACTTATTTGTCAAGTTCTAATCGTGGAAAAAGTCCATGAAAACACAATAAAAGATGAACAGAGAAATATTCAAACTAATTATCTTGAGTGCCTATTACTAATCACTCAATATAACACAGAAAAGTATTTCATGCAGTTAGGCTATTTCATGCTGAATTAATTGAGTGAGAGTGTGTAATCATAGATGAAACATACCCCTGAGTAGATTTCTAACCCTTAGAAGACAATTTTATTCTTAGTTCCGTCTGGTGCACTGTAGAGGTCGTGTTTTGTTTACAATGTGTTTCTTGTTATTTCAGTCATTTGGAACATCGTTTAACAAAAATAAAACGATATAATCATAAAAAATTACTTCTCTCCCTGTTATGCTTTAATATTTTTAATTTAAATGGTGACCATTCTATGGTAGGTATTAGCCACGTATGAATGAAGATGGGTGTAGGATGAGAGACACGTGAGGCCGACACGTTCCTAGGACAGGACTGTTAATCAATAGCCCATATAGCCAATGACAACTATTGGACCTACAGTTTTTTTTATAGTGGAATCCGAACCACATTGTTGCCTTGTAATTTACGAACTGGTCTAATTATCAGTATAGCACTTTGGATACTCACTAGTGCAGACGTTAATCCACAAATCATGCATATGTCACAATTCGTGACCTCCAAGTAGCTGGATTACAGGACGACGACACGGTCCCACTAGCCCCAGTCAATATAACCAAACAGTTAAGCACAAATCATGAAATTAACCATAAAAACAATATAAATAAAATTATGTCGACAATAGCGATCAGTGTCACCAACATGAACTAGACACGAAAAAACGAGCTTCAATGTAATGCAGTGTATGATCTATAAGCTGTTCAAGCCGAGCCATTTTAAAAGCCCAATGATCAAGGTCAACTGGATCCAGTTTTCCCTCAAAAGTCATGACAGTGTTGAAGCGGAAGAGCACACTTACTTTCAAATCTCAAAGTGTTGTTTTGCTTATTCGGACAAGTGATGTTGAAGGAAAAGTGTTTACAAATCGATCGCAATTTCAGATTACGTGAATGTCTGGGATCCACCCGTGGCCTTGACCTTGTAAGTTGTATCAGGCCTAGAGGCAAGGGAATAACCGTATATAGAAGATCGCTTCGCTCGACACGCCCTCGAGGCGGCGCGGCGGCTCTTTTATTTTAACAAGCCTAGCAGATAATTGCAAGATGAAAAATAGCTTTTGGGTTTCTTCCCAGTAATTTAATTCAACAGTTCCAAATAAGAGACTCTGCATGTATTTGAATATGCCAAAGCCCGGATGAATTGGCAACATAATTTATTCATAGACTTTTGTTTTTAAGTTTTAACAATCGTAAATTTGTATTCTCTAAAATGGTTTTAAATTGACTTGTGGGGCTTTAATTTGCCTGTCACAAACGCATACGTCGAATCACATAAAATACGTGTTATTTCCTCAAGTTATTTCTATGACTATATTTTGGGTTTTTTCACAATGTCGTGTAGCTTGTACACCAGTTAGGCCCGTTAACTTGTTTACAGGTGGTACAGTAGTTTAACTGTTAACGAGGAATGTAGATGAGTTTGAGGATAAGACGAGGACTGCTCGACAATACAAGGTTACACCTGGTGTCACGTAGACAGGTAAAAATAGTTATGCTATTGTTGTACATACTGATTTTCCTTGTAGTTTTAGAGTTCGTGAAGTCATGATATCCTGTAATACAAACATTAAAAATAAAGATTGGGGATATTTTAGCGAATTTCCCTGGAGGGAAGTAGCTATTACCCGTATGTGACACGGCAAGACCCAGGACCGATATGCTTTTTCATTATGATGTCCCTAGAGGCCAAAAACACTATTAGTTAAAATTTGCATAAATGGATAAATGTATAGTGATGTTTAATTTGTGTGAAATAATTGCACCACTATATGAAATGTGGCGTCAACTTACGCCACAGGGTGTCCATAATAATCGTTTCAGGTTTTTGTGATATGTATCATCATACTAAAAGAGAGAAAACAGTTTATGTGAAGGTATTTCCGAAAATACACATTTACCCAGACATTAGAGCTCTAAAAACAAATAATACTGAAGTGTTTTTTTTACCATTATTTGTTATGGAGAAAAATAAAAAAATTGTAAATTTAAAATACCTAATTCCTATGTTATTCTTTTGGAGAATAAGTTAACGCATTTAAAAGCAGTAAAAATAGTTGACATGTTTATGGATATAACTTGATTAAACTTGGCAAATGTATTAATTTTATTCTAAGCAATTAATAATTTACTAAAAAACTCACTAAATTACCCTCCCTGTAGCAGTAAACCCAGGTACTCGCTAAACCTAATGTTATTTAAATACATTGAAGTGAAAATCCAATCACGCATTGGTCATTCGCTCAGTCTGCAGGTTTATTGCGGCGGGGGTATTTTATCTTCATGGTAGGCTTTCAGGGTCGAAGTAGATAGTTGGAGATGACCATGTCGTTGGAAAAGCGAAAAAATTGGCGAAATCAATCTTCAGGTTCAGATATCTTCAAAGTTGAATTGTGGTTTGCACCGTAGTTACAACGCATTCAAATACCTGTCACTATCTTCCCCAATATAATGAACGGTCATCTCCAGAGACGAGGACTCGATGTATCTTTCTAAATAATTTATTTGTTATCATTTGCATTCTAATTTAGCATAAGTAAGTTTCTGATAGCTGAGTTCGTGTAAAAACCCTTCACTACTTAAAAATCTACATAATAGTTTCTCTACCACTGCACGGAAATGATCACAATGCCATACCTGTAAACAGTACGCAAAATAGCTCATTGCCGCTCTAGTGCGGGAATGGATCATTGCCGCTCGCTAATCAGCTGATTTCACCTTTGGCGTGCAGCAAAGGTTTTGTTAGTTGAACCTTCTACAAGTGCATTTCCATTAGATTTGCTGTATGCAGCGCTGACGCAACAGCTGATTTGAAGAGAAAGTTGAGCGAAAGATGAGCGTTGAATGAATGAGATAACAGCATTGTTACCGACTAAGATCAGCTGTTTTTATAGCTAGGATCATTTATTAAAATTTCAATGATCAAGGTGAACAGCTGGGTCCAGTTTAGTGCCATAAAAACTTCTAACGTTTCTCTAGATCGACATACGATTACTGCGCGTGGATTCATTCAGTTAACAGCTAGCTATACTATACACTATCAATTATACAGGATGGATCACTATTATACAGGGTGGATAATTTTAGGTGTGACAATAATCAAACTTACACAGAAGTTTTTTCAATAGCATTTTTATGCAACACAAAACGGATTTCCTGACGCTAGTTAGTGTTCCGGTTACCAAAGGACAAGTTCCTCCAAGGTTTTTTCAAAAATGTTGTCTTTAACTTACGTGATAGCAATCCTTGGAGTAGATTAAAATAGTTTGAAGGTAAGGATTATCCAACTATGTCAAGGATTCAAAAGACTTTTGAAACTAATCTTATTAAAACTGCCTCAGTCTGTTGTTTTGGTGTAAAATGAACCAAATCCAAATAGTTTATGACATCACGATGTGAGTTAATGTTCCAGATGCATATACTGTAGACTAATTAAATATTAAATGCACGATAACACCAATCAATTGAACTTTTAAAAAGAGTACTATTGACTTTTGGAATATCACGACCTGAAGACGAGAGACTTTTGATGTTCGGAACTAATTTAGATCTCAGATCCATCCGATTGATTGTTCAATATCTTTGCTGTTCTGTGTTCATTATCTATACATGGTGTTTCACGAGAGGTGTCTCAAATTGATTACGAGAAAACGGCTTAGCGTACAAGGATGAAATGAAATTATATCCCGCTAAATTGACCCCAAGAAATAACGTAAAAATATTTTAACTTTTTCCCAATACAGGGTGGGCCAAAAACCGGGGGTCACTAGTTCAAATCTCGGAATTTTCAAATATAAACATATGTCATGTTATACATCATTTTAAAGGTATTTGATAGACAAACATTTTGGAAAAACAGAAATTTATTATCTTTTTCCGTTACAAAATGGCGGCAGTTTTTTAGAAAAAAAATCTATATTTTTTAATACTCTGTGTTTTCTATACCAATGCATTTAGCGCTTCTCCGGTTGAATTTTCTTACTTGTTATGAAATTAGCTTTACTTTGATATGCTACAAGCAACGGTTATTTGAAATGATAAAAATTCCATAAAAAATATTTTTGAAAATTTGCGAATGCTCATTGTTTAAAGTTTTTAAATAGCAACTTGTCAAGTGGCACATCATTTTATAGGTTTTTAAATTCCTAACAAATTTGTAATTTACACTTACTTCGTATCTCTTTTAGTTTTTGCGTAAATAACAAAAAACCTAATTTTCCTATATCAAATGCATTTTATTCGGGTTTGACGTGGTTTAACACTTAATTGAAATGGGGCCTTTAGTGTTAAACCCCAATAACATGCATTTGATATAGGAAAATTAGGTGTTTTGTTATTTACGCAAAAAACTAAAAGAGATACGAAGTAAGTGTAAGATACAAAGTTGTTAGGAATTAAAAAAAAAAACTATAAAATGATGTGCCACTTGACATATGTTGCTATTAAAAATTTTTGAACAATGAGCATTCGTAAATTTTCAAAATATTTTGTAATTTTTATCATTTAAAATAACCGTAGCATGTAGCATATACTGAAAATATTACTTTATTATATAAACGGAGGATAAATTTGTGACAGTTTAAGCCCAACACCAAGTATGTAACACAAAATGGCCGAAATACATACCTTCAAAATAAATGAACTAAAATCAATTTATCCCAAGCAAACTAAAAAACAGACACTGGGATCGTTAAAAAATGCAAGAAACGTTTTATGGTTTTATTTTGTAGTTTTGGGTGAGCAGAGTTAAATAATAAAAGTTGGCTAAAATCGGTCCACGGGAAAACCCCTAAAATCACGATTAAAAATGCTGTAGCGGCATTTCCCACAATTGGGCCAATTTTGAAAAAAATGATACCACGTGCATTTTTATGAACATTTTTTTTATTACTTTGAACCACTGCCAATATTTATTGGGTGGTTAGTAATTCATTTCGATAGGGAACAAGTTTTTGACCGCATAATATTGGATAATATTGGAAGTAATGACAATATTGTGACACATCATTACAAACTAGATTTTGACGCTGATTTCAATGCCAAAATCCGTTTTTAAATATCATTTTTCGTTTTCAAGATCTTTTCAATTTAAATACTTTAGTTTTTATTCTAAATTTGGCTTCGACATTTTAAGGAAATTAAATGTTTCGAACTAATAGTATAATGTCAAAGCCTCTTGAACCGTGGCATGTTGACAGTACAGTGAATAAATATTTCCATAGAAACCGTTAATTTTATTCATTAGTCAGTTCAATAAATCAATGCAGGACGAAATTTTTCCTTATGTCAAAATTATGACAAGGAAGAGTAAAGACTCTAGAAAGTTAAGTTTCTTAGCTCCATTCCAGAGGGTACTGCTACTGCAGCAAGTGGATTAGTTCTGGAAGATCAGTGAAAACTTAGCATGATTCGTCTGTTTTTGTCAGTACTGCTTCATACGACCTAAGTTGCAGATGATTGCTATAGGAAGTGACCAAATAGGGACTTCTGAGGAAAATGGAAGTTTATAAAGCCACACAGAAACCTGGTGTTTATTGCTTCAGTAAAGCAAGAAGGATCCACATAGTTGAAAGGATTGCTAAGAGTACGGGACAAAGGATCTGCTATAGGAAAATGATTGAAGAACATGATGGAATGTGGGAGATGAATGCAGACAGGGCGAGGAGCTGGAATATATGGGAAACTTAAAGATGAAAAAATCGAAAAGTTCTGCCGATTGAAGACAATTTGCAATAGAAAAGAAGGAACAAGTCTGAAGAAGATGAAAAAAAAACAATAGTTAGTACGAACTTGTTAGTATTAAGTATGCTATGTATCTAGCATTAAGTATCTTTTGTTCTTAGTTTTAGAATTTTATGTATGTAGTAATAAAGTATCCGTGCGCTTTCCTACTTCAGCGTATACGGAGCGTCCCCTGGGTGGCGGATAGGGGGAAGGTCGGTGGATCTGCTTGTCAGTTCTCCCGGCTAGGTCCGATGGACCCGCTGACCAGAAGTAGGTCCTCCATTCATATTGGGGGTTGTGGCGATGGGCTAAACACCCACCCATGTAAAAAACTTAAACCTTTAGGCATGTTGTGTATCTAAGGTTAAGTATGTCATATGTATCTAGATTAAAACAGACAGGTTAGAGACCAGCTACGAACCCCAACACAATATTAAATTTAACTTTTTAGAAATCAGTTTTGATTACAAGATTATTATCTTGGGTTTGTAATACTTCATCAAGTACTTTCAAGTTTCAAATTACTCAGTAAATGTGTGGCTTAAATTTTATTAATCACTAAATAAAATTTTAAAATGAGGCATGGACCTTTATTTCACATTATATTATTTTTATTATGAAATTTGTCTTTATTTAAAGACGTGTATCCCCAATTCTAAATAACTCCCAAAAATCTGTATAGTCTTAAATAATTCGTCAACGTATTGACTTTAATTTATGCTGTGGATTACTAATTTTACTTATATTTTAGAGGTTTTACAAAAATAATTATCCAAACTGTAATCAAATTATTACTAGAAGCCCAAAAGACTACCTTAGAATTTAGAAGTAGTTATTTATAATTGGGGATATACGTCTTTAAATAAAGACAAATTTCGCAATAAAAATTATGTAATGTGAACATTATTGCTTCCTTTGCTACGCTGTAACCTGAAAATATATGTAAATGAAATGATAAATTTGTACTTTAGTATGAAGAAAGGAGGAAGAAATGAATAAAGTTGTTGAATCTTAACCAACATATTCAATTTAATCAATTAAATAGCTGATTCAATTAAATTTATTAACTGAGATGAGTTGAAATTGTATTTTAAATCAGAAAATGTCCAAGCGATTCCTATTACTTAATAATTTGTTAAACATATCATGTTTAAATATTTCAGTCATAGGCGAAGTCTACCTGCGCTGTTTTAGCAAAATTCCCATATAGGGAATAAGCTATTACCGTAGGTCTCATGGTAGGACCTAAACCCGGGACTGATTTACTTTTTCGTTTTGAGGTGCCCAGGGGCCAAAAACACCATCCATTCAAATTCACATATATTGATTGTTTATTGACATATTTTAACCAAATTTGGAGATTTCGTTTATTTCATACTAAGCTATCAAAATTGGAATATAAAACACGCCTTGATATCTTCCCTGTAGCAGCAAACCTAAGTACTCACTAAAATAAATGTCATTTAAATAGGAAATAAATCTGAAGATTTTTAGGGAATATTTTGTTAGAGAAATCCATAAAAAAATGCAGGTTAGATGCGGCGGGGGTATTTTATTATTTTTATGTATAACTGGTACTGGTATTGATTGCTACTAGTTTTGTATTTTCATTTTTTTTATATAATTAATATTTTTAACTCTTTTTAACTTTGACGTTTTTAATACAATTCATATATATTGCTTGTTTATTGACATATTTTAATCAAATTTGGAGATTTCGTTATTTCATACTAAGCTATCAACATTGCAATATAAAACACGCCTTGATATCTTCCCTGTAGCAGCAAACCTAAGTACTCACTAAAATAAATGTTATTTAAATAGGAAATAAATCTGAAAATATTTAGGGAATATTTTATTAGAAATCCATAAAAAATGCAGGTTAGCTGCGGCGGGGGTATTTTATTATTTTTATGTATAACTGGTATACTGGTATTGATTGCTACCAGTTTTGTATTTTCATTAATATTTTTTGAAATATAATTAATATTTTGAACTATTTTTAACTTTGACGTTTTTAATACAATGCATATTGTCTGACTAAAATAAAAAAAAAAGATTTTGATTTTGTTCATTACCCCAGGCTTCTAATAATTCCTTCTCTTTCCATTCGATCAAGTTCTTTCTGTACAGAATTACGTTTACTAAACGGATATCTTTCATATTTAACTTTGCTTTAAAGTTTTTTATCTTACCAGGTTGTTCAGACAAGTCAATAATGTTACCCATCAAAACGTCCTTAAGACATTGTTTAACATTACTGCTAATTAAATTGTTTTGTTCCACAATCACTTTTACCTTAACTAGTTGACCTTCTTAGTGTTCTCCCTTAAGGTGTTGAGTTCATCAACCTTTGTCATTATGTGTAGGACTGCTTTGGCTTTCACTTCTCCAAAAACCGATAGTTTTCCCCAGAGCGCTGACTATCTGTTCTAGTTCAATCGTTATGGGAAACGGACAGAGGAGCTTCAGTCATAAAACTGTCAATCCTTCAGCCACAGAATTCGCCAGGGAGGACCGAGGCACATCTGGTAACTACTCTGTCCTACATCTGGATAGAAATATTCTGTTTGTGTCAATAATTGTTAACAAAGGTTCCGCAATTTTTAACATCAAAAATATTTTTTAACCCCCCTAACGGGGTAGTGGGTAGGGGATGACTCATTTTTTTCAAATAGCAACTTCTATTGAGTGACCCCTCATTTGAAGGGTTTGTCAAAAGAAACACAATGACGCAAATCCGAGGTGGATATCTCACTCCTAGTCAAAAATGGCAGGCATTCCAAAATTTGATTTACTGTATGTGAAAAAGCACCAATTTCACAAATAATGGTAAGAAATCTATATTTTTTTAAACCGAAATAGGTAGAAATATTCTGTTTGTAGAATTGATTTTTAACATAGGTTCAGCAATTTTTTACATCAACAATATTTTGTCAACCCCTTTAACAGGGTAGGAGGTGGTAGTGACTTATTTTTTCAATAACGACCCCTATTGAGTGACCCCCCATTTTGAAGGGTTTGTTAAAAGAAAAAAAAATGATGCAAATCCGAGGTAGATATTTCACCCCTAGCATAAATGACGGGTATTCCAAAATTTATTTTTTGTAAAAAAGCACCCATTTTGGAATATCTGCCATTTTGGCTAGGGGTGAGAGATTCACCTCGGATTTGCGTCATTGTGTTTCTTTTGACAACCCCTTCAAAATGAGGGGTTACTCAATAGGGGTTGCTATTTGAAAAAAAGTCACCCCCTACCCCCTTCCCTGTTAGGGGGGTTAAAAAATATTTTTGATGGAAAAAAGTGCGGAACCTTTGTTAACAATTATTGCCACGATCTGAATTTGGTTGTTAAAATACAGATGTGTTTTAGTACTTAATTTACACACTGTATACTATGTTTCAGTAAAGTTATGGAAGAACTTAAAATTAAATGTGTAAACCTAGTGATGCAGTGGGAAAAGTATTCTGGCCAAAAACATTATTGAGATGTTTTCAGTGTGAGTATAGGTCACAGACTATAGAGTAAAAATTACTTTTAATAACCAGCGTCCTTTAGTTATTTGTGTAACTATTGTGTGAAGTGGCACTTTGCACTCGTGTTACACATGTTTTTCCCTACAGTTATTATAAAGCATAGAAATAATTAGTCTCTCAAAGTCTAAACAATAACTTTTAGGTTAGCTTAAATCCAAGCGTTGAACGAAATAAGAATAAGATTCTAGATAGCGCGTTGCTCGAAATCGAGCAAAACTGAAACTTTTATTAAAAGAATAAACAAAAAATAAACAGCAAGACCTTAATCAAAGAGTAACTCTAAAATAACTTATCTGACTGATTATAGAATATAAAAAAATATTATTATGTAAAAAATATAAAAGTAATCTACAATATTTAAATTTACATTCACTCGCATACTGCTTTGGTCATCTCTTATGTATAGTAGGCGGGTGCACTCTATCAGCACGTAGATGTCAACCACACACTGTAAAGTGAGCTTTTGACTTAATGTAGCTCAATTCCTCTCTTGACGCCAACAATTGCTACTCTTATTCTAGGATTGTTAAATTATTTCTACGATATGTTCTGTTTTAGGCGTGTTTCAATTAGAGGGCCCAACCCAAGTCTCTGGTTGGGAACATAAGAAGAGGGTAAGCAAATGGATCTAACGACAGATCTAGAATGGATACGCGTTTAACATTATTAGTATTGGAAAAAACTATACGATTTATTTGGCCAGGTGCTGCTTTGTTTTCAACTTTAAAAATTGCTGTGACACCTACATAGGCAGCACCATTGTAGCGAGGGAAGACACTTCTTCTGTCTCTTATTATGTACATAAGAATCTCACTTGACTCCTCGGAGCTCTCGTCCCTATATACAAAGATTTGCAAATGGGCATTGTGACCCTATTTCCCGCATATTTATTCATTGTATTTTTTGTTTGAATTGTGCTTAATTCTCCTATGGGTTCTAGCGACATTATTGTACTTACTTATATATCTATGCGTATTCAGGATCATCACCTTCTTGAGAAATTAGAGGACCTACTCGGTGGTAAAATGTGTCATGAACCTTGAAATTGTCGATCCCCTGTGGAATTTTGTCATCTTAATGAGCTTCGGAGCTGGCCGCCATGGTAAAGGCAGAATTGAATTGACAAATTTAATCCAAATAATTTCTGGATATAAGTCTCACAGTCCTTTTTTTTAGATTGGGAGTTTCAGATAAGATCCTGAAGGTATCAGAAATGCAAGGTGTGTTCAATTAAGGTGAATTGCACAAATGAGGTAAACGAACCTTTCATTTATGGCAACAAAGAGTAAAAACTTAACTGTCTCGGCCAGTCTTTTCTTGATTAAAATGTAAGCCACTACAATGTAAACATTTAACGTTCATTTGTCCGAGATTGGATGTATCACAACGGTGGTACTACCACTATGTACCCGTCAAATGTGCAATTGAGAGGTTGGTTGATGCAAGCGGTCATGTTTGCGTTCCCTCCAGCCCCTCACAGTTCTTCGTCGTACTGACAGCATTTGATTTTAAATTGAAATGAAATAAGAAAGTTAACCAAACAACAGAAAAAACTATAAAGGAATTGGAATTTTGATACACATTGTAAATTACATGATCATATGGTAATGTAACGGATAACTGCCCTGTGAAACTCTTTATTATGAACCAGACTTAGTTAATAGATTGAAACAAAATATAATACAATATAATAAACAAATATAATATAATATAAACAAAATATAATAAAATATACTGGAAGTTTTAAGTCCTGCAGTCTGTGGTTAACCTTAAAAAATATTTAAGACTACGTACATATGTTATTTGTAAACAAAAGGAGATGAGTTTGATCTAATGTCAACAGATAGCGCCGCCTTCCAAACTTTAGCCCTTAAGTGTACTTTGTTTTGTTTTTGTTGACATTTGTATTTCATTCATTGTTTGTTAAATATGCAACCTGAGACTGCTAATACCAATGACAAAGCCCCTTATAATAACGGGAATCCTATGCACGACCATAGTTACAGTAAATCAAGCATAACACATCATGTAAATAATTTTATCCCGCAACGCAATAGCGAAAATAAACAAGATGACAAAAATGAATGGCAGATAGCCGCATCTTTAAGTAAAAGATCTATCAGTAATACTGGTCTAAACACCTCTGAAACATCAAAAAAATCCCGCCAAAGCTCGTCTAACTTTACGGTTAAGACCTCAAACCGATTTGATGCCATCAGTGAGACTGATGTAATGGAAGAGAGTGACGCGGCGGCGTCATCTCAGGCTCCTGAAGTCAAGCCTCCTCCGATTTTTGTTCCTGACGTATTAGATGTTAAATGCATGGTCACCATGATTGAGTCTGTAATACCCAGTAGCTCTTACACGTATAAATGTCTGAGCCAAAACAAAATTAAAATCAATACAGAGTCTTCGGAAGCATACCGAAAACTAGTTCACAAACTTAAAGAAATTGATGCAAAATTTCATACTTACCAGCTTAAGCAAGACAAAGCTTATCGCGTGGTTTTAAAAAACATGCACTTTTCCACAGACGTTTTGGACATAAAAAACGCTATTGAGGCTTACGGGTTTCAAGTCCGTAATGTAGTCAACATCCGGCAACAAAAAACAAAAACGCCTCTATCATTGTTTTTTGTCGATCTTGAGCCTAATTCAGGCAATAAGAACATATTTAATATTGAATACCTTCTAAATGCTAAAATCACTTTCGAGCCTCCCCTAAAGAAGCCTGATATTGTTCAGTGTAAAAGGTGCCAAAACTATGGCCACACTAAAACTTATTGCTGGCACCCATATCGATGTGTAAAATGCGGTCAAAATCACGATACGCTAACATGTAAAAAACCTATTTCTGAACCACCAAAATGTGCCTTATGTGAAGGAAATCATCCTTCAAATTATAAAGGCTGTTCCGTATACAGAGAGATCAAAAACAATCTGCACCCTCCATTGAGAAAGAGATCTCTGAACAACGCCAAATCAAATAACGAGAAAGCCTCTGCCGAAATTCCGCCCAGTCTTCCTTTAGTTGATACAACTGATCGACCTCAATCATACGCCCAAGCTGCTGCTTCTAAAAAAATGCCACGAATGACTGAAACCTGTAGGATGGATAGCTTAGAAAAAACCATTGAAAGTTTTATAGACAAATTTGAAAAGCTACTGCTCCAGCAAACTCAGCAAATAGGTTCTCTTATGAATCTTATGAACCACCGTCATAAGTAAACTAAATTAAATGAATCATTTCCTTAGGATTGCACTCTGGAACGCCAACGGCTTGGCAAATCATTGTCAAGAACTCAAGCTTTTTATTACTCAACAAAAAATAGATATATGTTTGATTTCAGAAACCCACTTTACCGACAAGAGTTTTTTTAATATTTCAGATTTCAATGTTTATAGTACTAATCACCCTGATAATAGGGCGCATGGCGGAACAGCGGTGCTAGTTCACAAAAAACTTAAACAATTTGAACTACCTAAAACACAAAATAATTTTCTACAAGCTACCAGCGTAGTTTTAGAGGACGGGCATGATAGCTCTCTGACACTGTCGGCTGTTTATTGTCCCCCACCTCATGTTATCAATAAAGACCAGTTTAAAGAATTTTTCTCATCTCTTGGCTCAAAATTCATTGCAGGTGGAGACTATAACGCAAAACACACCCACTGGGGATCAAGACTAATAACTCCTAGAGGAAGAACGCTTTATAGCGCCATAACAGAAAATGGATTTGATTGTGTTTCGACAGGCCAACCTACTTATTGGCCAACGGACCAAAACAAAGTGCCAGATTTATTAGATTTTTGCGTACTAAAGGGCATTTCATTGAACTATATTGATGTAGAATCATCCCTTGATCTTTCTTCTGATCACTCTCCTGTTATCATAACATACAGTAAGATCATTTCTCTTAAAGAACAACCACCGTTCCTTTGCAATAAATTCACTGATTGGGATCACTTTAGAGACTTAATAAACAGTAATATTGACCTGAAAATTCCGTTAAAAACCCCAACAGATTTGGAGGAATCAATTAATTACTTCAATACCACTATACAAAAAGCAGGTTGGGAAGCCACTCCTAAAGCAAAAACCTCGGTGACAAAATCGATAAACTATCCTTTGTTTATAAAAAAACGAATTGCTGAGAAACGCAAGCTAAGACGGATTTGGCAGAATACTCGAAACCCAGCTGATAAAAATAGGTTTAATCATGCAGCTCAAACTTTAAAACGATGTTTAGTAAATCTAAAGAATGAATGGTTTTCTGACTTTACCAACAATTTATCTCCAACTGAAGCCACAGATTACTCCTTATGGAAATCCACGAGGTACGTAAAGCGCCCAGTACAACATGTTCCACCTATCAGGAAAAATGATGGAAATTGGGCCAAAACTAACATGGAGAAAGCAAGTATATTCTCAAATTACTTTTCAGAAGTATTCAAGCCCTTACTTCCCAATCCACCAAACGACGAGAGTGATATTTTTGAATATTTGGATTCACCTAATCAATTATCTTTGCCTATATCACCCAGTACACCGTCCGAAGTTCTAAAAGTAATACAAAAGGAAATAAACCCAAAGAAAAGTCCCGGATACGATTTAATCACTGGCAGGATTCTGAAAGAATTGCCACGAAAAGGAATATTATTGCTGACCTTCATATTTAACGCAATATTACGGCTAGAATATTTTCCAGTTCAATTGAAGATAGCTCAACTTGTGGTAATTCCAAAACCAGGCAAACCACCAAATGAGGTCTCGTCCTACAGACCCATAAGTTTGCTTCCTGTTGTATCCAAATTATTTGAAAAACTAATCCTAAGAAGATTGAACCCAATTATAGAAGACTTAAATTTGATTCCTGAGCATCAGTTTGGCTTCCGGAAAGGACACTCTACAGTTGAACAAACCCACAGACTAGTAGACATCATTAAAAATTCATTTGAAACAAAAAAGTACTGTTCTGCTGCATTTCTGGATGTACAACAGGCATTCGATAAAGTGTGGCACACTGGACTACTGTATAAACTTAAATCCTTGCTCCCCCATTCTTTTTACAGTTTGTTAAAATCTTACTTAAATGAACGATTCTTCCAGATTAAATTTCAAGAAATTTTAACCGACTTGAAGCCTATTCAATCTGGAGTACCCCAAGGCAGTGTTCTTGGACCTGTTTTATATCTACTATATACCTCCGACATCCCCGTGGGCCAAAATATTACGGTTGCTACGTTTGCGGATGATACTGCATTTCTCTCCATTCACGAAAATCCTCAAGATGCTTCAAATCAATTGCAAGTTACATTAAATGATTTCGAACTGTGGCTAAAAAAATGGAGAACTAAAGTTAATGAAACAAAATCTTTACATATAACATTCACGCTGAGACAAGAAAACTGCCCTCCAGTTACTTTGAACAATATAGCGTTGACAGAAGTGGACAGCGTTAAGTATTTAGGATTCCATATGGATAAACGATTAACTTGGAAAACACATATTTGGTGTAAAAGACAACAAATGGACTTGAAGG
Source organism: Macrosteles quadrilineatus (assembly GCF_028750875.1). Classification (NCBI taxonomy): domain Eukaryota; kingdom Metazoa; phylum Arthropoda; class Insecta; order Hemiptera; family Cicadellidae; genus Macrosteles; species Macrosteles quadrilineatus. The sequence continues at coordinate 294,203 of NW_026542698.1, forward strand.
TTCGTAAACTCAACTGGCTTCTAGGCAAAAAATCTAAGCTTTCGTTGACCAATAAACTCACACTTTACAAAGTTATGATCAAACCTATTTGGACGTACGGGATACAGCTTTGGGGAACGGCAAGTAAATCCAACTTAGCAATTATTCAAAGATTTCAGTCAAAGGCGCTACGAAGAATAGTTGATGCTCCGTGGTTTGTTTCGAATCGAACAATCCATGAAGATTTCAGAATACCTACAGTAATTGAAGAAATAACAAGAATTAGCAAGAACTATCAAGAAAAACTCGAAACCCACCCGAACAATATAGCCGTTAATTTGCTGGACAATAGTGATTTTCCCAACAGACTGAAAATTGTGAAAGTTCTAGAACTCCCATACCGATTTGTATAGTTTTAGTTATGACATGGCTATTTAATTTTGCAAGATCTTTCACAGGGAAGATTCTTGGTCAAGACACTTATTTATATTATCCCTTTTACTAATTGTTCAAAGTATTGAACAGATTGTAAAATAAAATTAAGTTAAAAAAAAAAAAAAAAAGTGTACTTAAGTGGTGCCCTATCTTAATTTTCTCAGACGTATTTGCACATCTACGTGAAAATACCTTTGATTTGACACCTCAAACTTTAAAATCCATCAAGCCGTTATTGAGTTATGACTGTGAAAAGAAAACTGCTTGCGTATTAATATATAGAAGATAAGAATCACTGCAACAGCTGATCGTAGTCGAAGTATCTCGAAGCGTACACGAATTACGTGCTTAATAAAACCACTCTGTTTTCTATTGTTTGGGTGGATTGCTGGTGTGGGACAAAAAAAAGCGTGCGGCAAAAGAAAGTAAATGCCGCAAATAGCAACTTTCTGTACTATGATCAATGCAAGGAAGTCTACTTTGTCAGGTGACTGTAGGAAATAGTTATTTGTGTAACTAGTGGTGAAAGTGGCACTTTGCTGCACACGAGAGCAATGTTTACTATTTAATATTTTTCCTACAGTCACTATAAAACATAAATAATTAGTCTTTCAAACACTATACAACACGTTTTTAGGTTCAGCTAGCAACACAATTACACAAATGGTGCCCTGGAGAAAGTAGTACCCGTGGTCCGTATCACTCCGCTATTTTTCCTCGGCAAGAAATGTGCTCCGTCTTTTGAGAATATAGTTCCGTATGTTTTTGTAATTTGAAGTGGTTTCCGCGCCTAAAAAAAAAATGCTTTAAAGGTATTTTCTTGTTTATTAAGACCGTAGGAATGTTTTAAAAACGTTTAAAAGAAAAGTCCACAAAAAGTTCAGAAATACCAAAACTATAAACACGAAATGACAGGTTAAATCGTAGTTATAATAGTCAATCAGCTGTTCATAGTATTATTATCTTTAAGTGTTGCCAACCTATTTCCAAGCGTACACGGATTACGTGCATAATAAAACCACGCTGTTTTGTGTTGTTTGGTTGGAATCCTGATGTGCGGCAAAGTATAAACCGTGCGGCAAAGTATAAACCGTACGGCAAAGTATAAATATGCAGCAATTAGCAGCTTTCTGTACTATAAACAGTACAGGGAAGCCAACTTTTTCGGGTGACTGTAGGAACAATTTGCTGCCATTTTGTTAATAGTGGTTCGATTTATTTTTTATTTATGTTTATTTTTTATTTATTTCTTTAGTTTTGTCAAGAACTATAAAATGACATGAAAGTCGACTATACTTCCCATTTTAACATGTTGAGCTATCCCCTAACCCAACTACCCTAAGGGCAAAATTTTCACAATTAACTATCATTATTGTACCCCTTCATATCTAAGAAGGTTGTGGCAAACTGATTTTAAATATCTCAAATAATTAAAAAAGTTAAGGGGATGCAAGTTACTTTTTGACACCCTCATTGTTAATAATTGTATTTGAATCGTTTTAGGGCACTAATTTGTTATTAATGGTCCAATTTGTGTTTTCTTTATGTAAATTGTTTAGTTTCGTCAAGACCTGTAAAATGATACCTAAATCGACCATACTTTTCGATCAAAATCTTCGAGCTAACCCCTAACTCCACTCCCAACATTTTCATAATCAACCATTATTATTGTAGCCCCTCATATCTAAGAATCTTTTTTTTTATAGATATTTCTTTACAATTAATAAAATAAGCTACCTGTAGCAGGAAAATTGAATAGAGGAGAAAAATTGAAGAGAAATGAGAATTGACACTAAAATTGAAGAATTAGGGTAAATTAACAGTTTTGACATACCTATTAACAAACTCAAGTAATTTATTTTATTGCTACGGTATATCTTCTGGATCTATTGACTTCACAATGAGTAGAGTTTTTAAAGTAAGTATGTCTACAGTTTTGTATAACTTTATCTTGTCAAATTGAATCAAAGATAAGTATTTTTAAACACGCATCAGCACCACATGTACAATACTTGGTTGCCTTATCTCAATTTAAAGAAAATAAGTGTTTTGGGTGTACAACAAATAACGTGTATCATACAGCATGCACATACTCTACATACTAAGTACATACTGTACATACCGAGTATATGCTGTATCATAATACAGCAGATCTAAAGAACAGCATTCTCTCTTTCGCGTACCTCAGTATCACCCCACTAGCCGCTCGACTTTAGCCTTCAACTTGAGTTGATATTGTAACACATAGTTTATCCCCAACTACTGTATGTGTTTGTGTGTGTGTGTGTAGTAGGTAGGGGAGGGGATGCTACGGTATAAGACTACTTAGCTCTGCCCCTGACCTTGTCTGCTATCACTACCTCGCCGGTGTAGGCCTATAGTATAGGTAGACAGTGGTGTGGTAGTAGACAGTAGTGTTGAGGCCGACACACACACAACATGATCAGCGCCGTGCTGATGCTGGTGACATCACTGGTGCTGACCAACCCTGCTGCTGCTAACTCCCGCGCCATGGAGAAAATGAACACTGTGAGTACTATATTCTCTTAATTAATTGTATCGATTATTTAAACAAATGATTAAGCTCTAACTTAATCACAGGTGTATTTGTTGGTTAAAACATTACAATATGAATATAATTTACATAACTATTTTAGGCGATGCTTGTCCATATTGTCTTAAATCATAAAGCACTCATATAATACACAATTTTCCCCATGTATTGAAATTTTAAGAATTTCCCCTTAAACTTAGCTAAGATTTTCCACAATTTTAAATTTCACCTTTTAAGTGAGACACTGCCAGTCTACTTTTAGAAATTTTAAGCGCTGGAAAACTGTGTTAAGCCAACTCAAACCATTTATATATTTTTAAATTTAGTTTACCATAGAGTGATAAATATAAAATACACTTAATATACAGCCTTCAAAATGTAGTGTCACTTGATGGGACTTGACATTTAACACTAATGAGCTGCCCCAAAAATACCCCATTATGGGGTTCCGGACAAAGTTTATTTTTATGCCATAGACGTGTGCATCGTTAGGGTATTCTGGCCTAACCCATTAGGGCCTAAAAGGTTAATATGGGGTGTCCATACTGTTCCCTAACCCTGTATACATCCATAAATAAAGTATTTGGTGTCAATTACAGTGCTGGTGAAGAACGTGTAAATAATAAATGAAATCCCTGAAATTCATATTTTACAGCGACGTCCCCACTACAGTTTGCGTAAACTAAATTAATGAATGAAAATATTCAAGTGGAAAATGTTTGACTCGATTCGACTATAAATGATATTTGACAGAGCAATATACAATGTCTAGAACTTAGATTGCGAATAAGACTGGTGTAACTACACCGTTTGAACCGTTCCCTAAAACCACGTACACAGCAAATAACACAGACGTGGGAAAACGCCCCAAAAAGACTAAAAAATTATGTGTGTAAAATATTTTAGTCACCAAGCGATAAAATTTGATACCGAGATAAGACCTTTACTTCTTAAGAAGTTGGACGTTACCATATTGTCTACATTCACTATACTCCGATTATTTGCCAAATAAAAATATAGTCAAATCAGCTGGTCCATATCAATAAATAATCAACAAGTATGGTCTTTTAACACCTCTGAGATCAACATGGCATTGTTTACAAAGGCAAATCGTTTTACTGCACTGATTGCAAGCGTGGAAATGCATTACCATTTTAAATGTGATTAACACATCAATAAGTAAATTCACATTCGTTGCAATAGCCAGTCATTTTTCCTCGTTCCTGGAAGTATTGCGTGCAATAGTTAAGAGCAAATGACTTTTGACACGACACATATGTGCAACAATTTCGAATTAGCTATATACAATTCAGTGATTAAAAAGGGTTTTGAATTTTTACAAACAGATCGATTTAAAATTTAATCAGTTAATCAAAACCAAAAATCTACACAATGACTTAGATGGCACATATTTTAATGAATAAAAAATAAAAATAAAAAAAGGTAGGGAAGAACTGATAAGATCTCAGAACTTTTACTTTTTAATAGGTTAGGTTAGGTTAGGTTGGGTTAGGTTAGGTTAGCATTTTTGTTTGGTTTCATATATCCCAGGATTTAAAACGTTTGACATTAATTTGTGAGCAGAACTAAACCGAGACAGCTTGCCCATATGACTTTTCTTATTCCTCATAGAATTTTAGGTTTCGAGTAGAAATAATATCGCAAGTGTAGTTAATCCTCTGTTAATCTTATTTTTGGAACGACGATCATAAAATCTTTGATGAGGCACTGATGTAAAAATGACTTCCTTATAAATCATATAAAAACTTAAGAGTAGCAATTTTTTTTTAAATCTTTACAAAAACAAGAGAAAGTAAACCAAGGGCTTACTACCTGACAATTGCCATCTACAAAACTGTGAATTATTTCCATACTTATCATTTGCGCATTAGATAAGGTGCCTAATTTATGTAGTTTGAAGTTTCTTTTGTCCAAGGAAACATAAAAAAGATTTTAAAGGCAGTGCTAGTATTTCTATAAAGTATATTTCTAAACAATACTTGTGCAATTCGTCATATTATAGTGTTGACAAAACTATAAAACTCCCGTTCATGCCACATTTCACCAAAATCGAACCAAAATTTCTCGTGTTATCGTGTTCACTGACACACACGTATACATATATAACAATTTGAACGAATTGTGATTATGACCTCTGGGTACATCAAAGCGAAAAAGTGAATTGGTCCTGGGTCTATGTTTTACCGTGCTACCTACGGTAACAACTACTCCCTATATGGGATATTCGCTAAAATAGTATAAAATAAAAATAAGAAATTTACAATAAATATATCCAAATCTAAAAGATATTTAGTCGTACAATATGTATGCCATACTGTCCAGGAATAGTATATTTCACTACTAGTCACCAAGTGACCCATTTCGGGGCGAGATAGTGTTTTACACGCGAGTCAGAGACGAGTATGGGAAACACTATCTCGCCCCGAAATGGGACTTTCGGGACGAGTATTTAACGATACTTTTTATCACGATGAAAAAAACTACTTCATCAAACAAATTATCTGATATTTCGTAATCTATTGATTTTTCTAATCTAAACACAATACGGCTGTGCAATCTATATATAAAGGCAAAAGTACCCATGAACTTTTAAGAAAACTACAAGTCACACCCCCATAAACCATATACTTAAAATGTTCGTCATGACGATAAACCTTGCGCAAAAATTATCCATTTTTTCATAAATTGCCCTTTAAGGTCTTAGTTGCTTTCCAAAGGGAACTTTCCATATACTTAATGTTAAAAATACCCCAGCTGTTCTTATTTGTATGTTATTCTTTCAATTATTTATTACCTTATTAAAATCTGGTGTGATTATTTGTTTGTAATGCTGTATTCTATTTTGTTTATTTAATCTTAACTTAAAACCAATCAATAGTTGTTTATAATACTTTGAAGTCAAACGGGTTGAAGCCCGTGGGTAACAGCTAGTTAATTTTAGTGTAAAATTCAGCTGATTGTAACTTTGTTGTAAGGCAAGTATTGTTTGTGTAGCGAAATTAATGTTTATGTAGCGAAAGTAATGTTTATGTCAGGAAAAGTCAGCTGGTCACTATTTGTTTTTGGTGTATGGAACTTGAAGATTTTCGAAGATCTTAGCTGTATGGAAATGGGCTATTTTCGAATACAGTGTGATAATAAAGAAATAACAGTAGAGCGACATATAATTTTAAAAATTAATATATTTATATCTTGGTTGAAAAATAACTGATATTCCCTGATAACATTTTATAGATTTATTCCATGTATAATATCCCATAATACGTAAAAATTAGTCGCGGGATAGGTTGGGTTACTAGATTTCGTTATAGTTCCACATGTGTTGGCGTTTATCCAAAGCCATAGGTTTATGTTTTCTTTCAAGGCCTTTGTATTCACCGTAATTGCTCTTATGTTTATATTAAAGTATGATTTTTATCACACTCGTACATGCTCTACCCTAGATTTCATCAAGCAACTAGATATTCGCTTGGTCGGAGCCTAGAATAAAGAATAGCCAATTATAGTGACTCTACCTATTTTGTATTCCGCAGTCAGAGGAACTGCGGCGGGGGCGTTCAAAATTTAAGACATATGACGTCATTTATTCGAAGATCTACGATGATTTAGGCAGGGTTGTTCTCAAGGATACGTAATGACCATTACGTCGTTATAAGAGAGAGGAATACGTACGGAATACGTACATTATATCTTGTCCTCGCCCTTGAACGTGAACTACAACCTTGCTAGAGACTGGGCCATCTCTGACCAGTAGCCTAAAGACTGAAGTTTTACAACACGTTTACGTTTTAGCGGATTTCCCTATAGGGAAGTAACTATTACCGTAGGTAGCACGGTAAGACCAAAATCCGGGAGCAATATACTTTTTCATTTTGATGTCCCTAGAGGCCAAAAACACTATTCGTTCAAATGTTTATATATGTACGTATATACGTCCATCAACGCGATAACTTGAGTAATTTTTGTTCGAATTCAATAAAATTTTGCTTAAAGGTACAAGTATTGTTTGTGTAGCGAAATTAATGTTTATGTAGCGAAAGTAATGTTTATGTCAGGTTAATGTTTAAAGGTGTGGGGTGGGATAAACTTGAATGAGTTCGCGAACCAGCATGATCGGACTATGGGAAGGGGGTTATGGGGGGTTTTATGGGGTAAAATGGGTTTTCTCATTTCTTTACCTTCAAAACATAAAATGTCCCAATTTCCTTTTATACAGCTTAAACAATTTGTATATTGAAGTGTTTTTTTACGGTTATCGGTTACGGAGAAAATAAAATAACAGTTTCCTTATTTTCTGTAAGACTAAGATAAAAATTTTAAATTAAAAAAATGTCATTAATTAATAACCGTACAAAAAACACTTCAATACACAATGAGAAAAAACCATTTTTACCCCATAAAACCCCGTTCCCATATCAAGGTGGTCCATTGCGTTTACAAAAGTGGCAATTAGCCACATACCTATGCACTTGCAACACCGTTTCAACAAAGCTGCATGGCGAGAAGTGAATTGTATCCTCATTGATTCTTTTAAGGAATTCTTCCAATAACAAATTTAAAAAATGTAATATACGGAGAGATTAATTTTAAATGAACTGTCACTTAAAAATGAAACATAACCACCAAGAGCAAACAGGGCATGTGTGTGTGTTTTTTTTTTTAGGTTTTTATACTACCATTTGCTGTGAAGACAAATAAGTGTCAAACAATATCTATCTTTTATGCTTCGAATAATAATTTAGGAGGTTTTTTATCTACGAAGAAAAGCTTCTTAAGATTCATTTTAGCAAATTATCAAGTTAGCTATGATAACCGTGGTACAAATATCGAAATCTCACAAGTTATTGACGAGGCGTCGCTAACGACAGATGTAAACGTTCAGGATCTCCAGATGATGTCAACAATTATGTAAGCTCAGAGGAAACTAGACTCTCTTCCTATCCGTGTAAGTCCACCGCGATATACTAAACATATACCAACTATATGTAATTAAAAATATAAGTGGCCAAGTGTTGATTCTTCTGTTGTACGGTTATTGGTTACGGAGAAAATTCAAAAAATTGTAAATTTAAAATTCCTACGTTTTTTCCATGGAGGATAAGTAAATATTAGTGAGTTTGTTTATGTATATATTTTGATTAAACTTGGCAAATTTATTTATTATTTACTAAGGTTATGATATTTTGCATAAAACACACTTTGTCACCCTCCCTGTAGCAGAAAATTTAGGTACTCGTTAAACCCAATGTAATTTAAATTAAATTTATTGAATTTCATTGAAGTGAAAATCAAAGCAGGCAAATAGAAATTCGCTTATAGTCTGCAGGTTTGCTGCGGCGGGAATTTTTTTCTTTACTTTTCTTTATTATTATTATATTATTTGTCGTTATAGCTGTTTGTGTTATACCTATAGCTATTGTACATTGTTGAAATAAATAAATAAATGAATTCCAAACTCAGTTTTCAATCTAAGTTAACACAGCTTCATCTAGGGTTTGGAGTTGAGCTAACCAACCTGGCACAAGCAATGCTCGTAAAAAGCAAACAGTTCACTGAACAACTTATTGTTGAGTTTCAGTCCTAAGTGGTTGATCCCGGATTTGTTTCACCTTGAATTTCCAGGGGTTTGTCATAAGTAACGATAACCGATACCCGACACGTACAATAGTAGTTTACGCAACGATCGCGTAAAGATAGTGTTAACGACACCAGTAGAAATTTAAGGTACGAGCCTTGGCTAGTGCCTTAAAAACATCTGCGAGTGTCGTTAAGGCTGTTTACGCACGTGGTGTACACTACTTTATATACTACAGATTTTTAATTACTTACAATTACTACTCATAACTTCTAAGAGAGGTTATGTTTTCGTTTATAACCTCTCATTGTATCAGACAGCTGTCAAAATTGTCTTAACAGCTGCTTGATTAAATTTCGGAGAGTTACATCTTTACTTCTTTTCTCTCAATCCTTGAACCTCGTTGGTCCGTTACTCGTGTTGTTAAGTAAAACAATGCTGTTAAGTAAGTAATGGCGAATCTTCTCAATTAGAACTAAACTGAAACGGCTACTTTAAAAAAAAAAAAAACAAAAAAAAAACTGTCGTATGTAAATAATGTATCATGGTTGGCGGATAACGTTGCAATGTGAGTTTTACTAGTGAGTTTTACTACTTGACTAATACATACTAGCAGTGCATATATGTACAGTACCTATAAAATCTAGGTCTACTTGATAAATTTATTGGCCTAGTAAGTTTCAATACGCCAATATGTATTACGGTAATATTTGGGTAGTTGAGTTATGTTTCTCTATTATTTATTAGTGTAAGGATGGTTCTACAATGAGAAAAGTCAGTAGCTGCCTAGCGACTTTTAAAACTGAACTCTAAGTCATTAATCATAGATAGGGCTCTTAATGAATGAATTCTGACGAGGAAAACAGTGCTTAGTAACTCATCATTTCATTCATTAAACACTCATCGTTAAGTAATCGCATATTAACCTAACACCATGGTTTTGGATTACCTAATCTACGAAATGTATGTTTGTCACACTAATTTCTACTTACCGCATTTCTAAAACGTTCTATTAATTTACACAAATATTCACGAATGCCTATTGACCGATCCCGCTAGGGAAGAGACTCGTAAATTGCATTTCAAAACTAGATTGTCCTCTCAAGTCTAAATCTATGGATAAAGTATGCGTCGGAACTAGTTTGGCTCGAAACGGAAAAAATCCTTGGACCGTCTAACTAGTGCAGTTCGTGAGGAACACAGAATAGAAATAGAGATTTAAGTCTAGGATTAACATTTTAAATTATGCATCTCGTCAATCAATAGGAATGGTGTATTGGTTAATGTAAACGAAGCTGTGAGCTTGGCCTTAGTTCGTTTAACTCTTATCAAAAGAGTTATCAAAACATCACGAAATACCGTGGTGATTTGTGCCGTCCTGTTTATAAGCCTGCAAAATTAATTGGCAAATATATGTAATTAAAATAACAATGTTACTGTTAATATGGAGATTACAAATTTATTTATCAAATATGTTTAATAGGCAAGCATGTTTCTTTTAAACCTTTTTCCCAGCTCCTGAGCATTGCAGGAAAACTCTATGCATAGGTTAGAATGATTAGAATGCACTGTTAGAAAGATATTTTCATGTAGATGTGCAGAATTACTTTATAATTTAACATAGGCTCAAAAATAAGCAAACGAAATGAATTAAAGTTTGAAATAATTAACGGGCTTTATGGGTTACCATGCAGGTGGTGAAATAACAATGATAACAGAAAATCAAAACAAAAATGGATGAAATTCCAATCACATGTTTTATTTACAGCTTGGGTGAAAATAGAGGTCTGTATATTACATAAAATTATTTTTTTTAATCGAGTTTTCGACCACTGGACGACCTCTAGTAGGCCTATAGTTTATTTGCTCCTTTTTTGCTACGCAATTTCAAACTTTTTAAATTAAGCTTATTTTTATGTTATCTTAGTTTTTCATAAAGGTTTATTACGTTATTTTCATATAGATAAAGTTAATAGCTTATGCAGACTCAGAAATATTCATAAAATATTTAACAATCAAATGTTTCCCCAGGTAGAAATTCCTCCTTAAATAAGATGTTTAATAAGTTTATGGGCACAAATAGAAGATAAAATTCCTTTACTCTTTGTGTCATATTATTAGCCTATTTACTATTATTATAATTTGTAATACATATGTTAATTCGTTCTGGCTAATTAAGTTCCATAGACCAGAGGTCAAACATGATAAGGGCGCGACTTGCATGTCCCCCACCCCATTTGTTAACTAGCCTAGACGCTTCCTTAATAAACTGGACTTTGTAGCAGCAAGACGTGTTTTATTGAAGACCCGTCATAAGACACTATGGAATTATAAATTGATAATGGAGGCTAAAATGTAATAAAATCCTAACAATACATTTGACTAAAGACACACAATTGTAAAGAAGAATAAAATAAACAGCCAAACCCTGAACGATTAGCTATCAAACAGTATAATTCCGTTATTGAAATCCATTTAGCATACCTCCATAACTACTAACTACACAGTGCAGTCTACTCGTTTTACGCAACAGCAATAGGCTTACAAGGTCGGATATGACAGGTTAAGTGGTAATTGTAGGTTTTATACGTTTTGAAGATTGCATGAGTTTGGGTATGAATACGATTGATTGTGAGAAAAACAGTCAAGCACGCAAGGCAGTAATGTCGCCAACGATTACAACAACTACGTATAAGTCTAACAGTCACAGTATAAAGAATGATGTTTGTGCGAAAATATTTGTACAATTTTTTTAGATCCAGGCTACACGACATTATTTTATCAGGGTACGTATTAATGCGAAGATTATTGGAGTAGTCTTGTTACTGACAATTGGGTTATTAGTCAAGACTATTTATTAAAGTTAAACATTTCAAAAATTTTAACTTGTGTATGTAGTTACAGATAGGTACAGTTTTGAACTATCAAAACTTTAGCTACTGACATTCTTAGGATCGAACCAACGACCTGCTAGTCAATTACGAGGAAATCACAGAGTTAGCGTTAATTGAAATCACATATTAATTAGAGGAGTAGTCGCATAGTTGTGGACGAGCTTAGCCCTTAACCCGTCAAGTATTTCCTCGTCCGTGACGTCAGCATCAGCTGTTAAACCTACAGCAGTCAGTCGACAGATACAACAGATCAGTTTTCTTTTGTAGACCAAAGTCCCAAATCCATACTGGCAATACTGTCAATGGAAACTGTCAAGCATACTGTCAATGGAAGACAAATTAACATGGCGAACTACCACAAAGCAAGATGAATTAGCAAGCAACCTGTCCCAAAGCAAGACAAATTAGCAAGCAACCTGTCCCAAAGCAAGACAAATTAGCAAGCAACCTGTCCTAAAGCAAGGCAAACTAACAAGACAACTGCCCCAAAGCAAGACAAATTAGCAAGCAACCTGTCCCAAAGCAAAACAAATCAGCAAGCAACCTGCCCCAAAGCAAAACAAATCAGCTTGCAACCTGCCCCAAAGCAAAACAAATCAGCAAGCAACCTGACCCAAAGCAAAACAAATCAGCAAGCAACCTGACCCAAAGCAAAACAAATCAGCAAGCAACCTGACCCAAAGCAAAACAAATCAGCAAGCAACCTGCCCCAAAGCAAAACAAATCAGCAAGCAACCTGTCCCAAAGCAAAACAAATTAGCAAGCAACCTGTCCCAAAGCAAGACAAATTAGCAAGCAACCTGTCCCAAAGCAAGACAAATCATCAAGCAACCTGTCCCAAAGCAGTCTTGTAATTATGGAGACGGTAACGATGTAACTTCCTTTAGGGATAATTTGGCAAGATTTATTTTTTATTAATTATCGTTGTTGTTATGCATATCAGCAAAGTTTGGGTCCATCGACCTTCGCCGGGTTTACGCATAAACAATGATAATGATCAACAACCAAGCGTATGATTAAAGGTTTTTATAGACCATTCCAAGTTTTCCTTATGGACGTTCATTGTATGATCGGCTCCATTCATCTTTGATTGGCCACGCATTTGTCCGACCTTTGACGAGTTTCGGGTCAAAATGTTTACTTGAAGGACATAATCATGGTCATATTCTTTTATACTAATAAGTTCTTGATATACATTTGAAATAGGTAAAAACTTCACCAATATTTTTGAATTTTTAATTTTATGATGCCTTTTGCCAGCTATGCTGGCATCATCAGACACATCACAAAACTGAAAAAAAGAAGTTCTTGATAGTTCTTAAACTACGTATATGTAACAAGTGATCAGGATATATATGTGAGATACCATATAATTCATTCTACAGTTATGGATTCTTGGAAATTAACCATTACACCATTTAAGTTACTGAAAGGTAAAATGTATTACTGTAATCGGCATTAACTATGGGTAATGGTTAGCTGGTCCCGTAATCCGAGGGTCGAAAAAGGTTGGGGCAATAAAACGACTCCACTGGTCCCGAGAGGTCCAGGTAGTTTTGGGGCGGCTAATCCAGTGGGGCAATGAGGCATGAAGCGTGATGTAAACAAACAATAAATACTTGCAGTCCTGCCCTCGGTAATGAATGGTGCGAATTTTGGAATTCCCTCGCCAGGTCATCATCCCATCGCGAAGCTCTAAACAATGCATCACTTCACTCTACACGTCAACAACAGCAAATACTTGCAGCGCTCTCGGTATCAAAGAATGTTGCGAATTTGGGGTTTTGTAGCACTCACCTACCATAAGGAGAAGTTGATAAATATACCTTTAAACATCTATGAGAGAAGTAAACAAAATTGAGTACAAGAGGTAGTACTGTAATAAGCAAAGTTAGTAGGGATATTTATGTTCAAAATCAAATGTTAAGGGGAGAGAAGGAACGTGGAGGAAAAAGAAGACTGTAGCAATGAAATACTTCATCGACAAAAAGCTAGAATCTCTTTCAACAGGGGAGATCAACCTGGTAACTTTTAACGAATTTCCCCTATGGGGAATAAGCTATTACCGTAGTACTCATGGTGAGACCTGGACCCGGGACCGATTTATTTTTTTCGTTATGAGGTCCCTAGAGGCAAAAAACACCATCCGTTCAAATTCATATATAACACCACACCGTCCGTTAGCGCGATAACTCGAGCAAAAATGTTCCGATTTTGATGAAATTTGGTACAAACGTGTAAACTTATGTGTGTTCGAATGAGTTCGCGAACCAGCATGATCGGACTATGGGAACAGGGGTTTATGGGGGGTTTTATGGTGTTTTCCCATTTTTGACCATAAAAACTTAAAATTTAGCAATTTCTTTTCAAACCATTTTGTAGAGCTTAAAAAACAAATTATTTAGTATATTAAAGCGTTATTATGCGCCTAATTGTTACGGAGAAAATTCCAAAAAATCTGTTATTTTAAAATTCCCATGTTATTCTTATGGAGAATAAGTTAACTGTTGTAGTATGCTTGTTTATGAACATATTTTGATCAAATTTGGAAAATGCATTAATCTTCTTTATTCTAATTCCGTAAGGAATTTCTTGTGCACAGCAAAACTCTTTTATTTATTAACCGATTTTGATGATTGATGTGTCAAATTAAAGGGAATTATCTGCAGAAGTCATGGAATAATTTTTGTCACGCTCAGTTCAATGTGCTTCGCCCCACTGGACTTTAAAGTTTCCATGTATTTTTAAATATAAGTGAAAATTTAGTTAAGTTTATCAAACATATGATTCATTTACTTTTAAAAACACCTGTCCGCTTCATAAAAATAACCTCTTTCCCTTATGTCATTTTAATATTTACTTTTTCTGTTTATTTATCATTTTACTTTCAAATACAATGATGACTGATGAAATGGATAGATCACCCTTATGGCCAATGTTTAAAAAAATTTCACTTGCTAAAAACATGAGAGCTAATCCAATCGAATCAATATTATTGCTGAATGAATAGGGAATGGTCATGAGAGCTATCATAATGATCTTGGTGATTCATTGATACGTCTTCCACCACAATGTATTGTGAATGAAAATATCATTGACAAAATCTTCTGTGAAGGATTCTCTGAAGATGCTTGAAAAAAGACCAAAAATCATGCAATACTTTCAACAAAAAAATAAACATTGTGACAAAATAAATAATAAAATAGTTGAGCAAAGAAATAATGACAGTCGAGTTTACTACTCAGTGGACACTTTGATTCAAGAAGAGCGACCAATTACATGCACCTGGTGAATTTCTTCACACTTTAGCACCAAGAGCTTAACCTCCTCACAAATCATGCCTTTAAAAATGTGTAATTGTAATTTTACTAAGGAATTTAAATCCACAAAAAGGACTGGTTAATGGAACCAGATTTCTGGTAAAGAGATGAATAACAAAGTCCTAAATCTTGAAATTATTACTGAAAGTTCGGCTATGGGAAGAGTTTCTCATTTAAAATTTTAAATGTAAGATGACAATTTTAACTGGTCTATCAGTCAGTATTCTGTAAGCCTACTCTGTTAGAACCTTTATTAAAACAGTATCAAGCTTAACATTTTTATTTATTGTAATTAAAAGTTTAGCTCTTAAAAGTTTTTGATTTTTTTCGTAGTGATAAGTTTAGAGTTAAAAGGTTATTTAAATTTGTTTAATATATTGAAATAAGTTAAGATTATTAACTGGAAACAACTAGTTTCATACTAAACTATTAACATAAAAAAACACATTGTTACCTTCCCTGTTGCAGCAAACCTAAGTAGGCATACTCGTTAAACTAATGTTATTTAAATCCTATACTCTAATACGAGCAATGTTTGCTTGCTTGCTTGCTTGCTTGCACAAAGATCTCGAAAACGGCTCCGACGATTTTCTTCAAATGTTGTAAATAGTTCATTTCTGGCCTAAAAACGAGTTTACTGCAGTTAGAACTGCCAACAAAAATCTAATTACGTAGAAAAATGAAACTGAAAATCACATTTTTTTTAACATTAGTCTTATGGGTTGCTAGGTATCCATGTTGGCTGAATTAAATAACAAGGAAAAAGTAAACAAAAGACTTGAAGTTGTAGCATGTGTTCATAATAAGCCAACTACCCACAGTATACTAGCAAATTACAAATACAGTACAAAAGGAAAAACATCACTTATTAGTAATAAGTAAATACAAGATTACTCGATACATTGTAGTCAAGGGTAGCAGTGCGAAGTCTAGTATCTGTTTATGACGAATACATTAAGGTATCTGCAATCCTAAAATGCTATGGGAAGGGAAGGAAACAGGTCCGTGACATAGGAAGTAGTGAAGGAAGTAGTAAAGGCAATCATAAAATGCTATAGGGAATAAATGTGAAATTTTTAAGGATACATTTTAGTGTAAAACCAATCAGGCAAATGGAAAATCGATTAGTCTGCAGGTTTGCTGCGGCGGGGGTGTTAAAAATATGTATCAAACGTTTCCTTACCCAGAGAGGTTTAGTCGAGGGGAATAGAGTCTGTAAATATAATTTTTAGTCATTTGTAATATGGTAGTTTGTTTGTAAAATCTTTGTAAGCATTCAGTTTGTCGTATTTTTCGTTTTTTCGTATATTTTATGAGTTTTTTGTTTTGTTATCAATTGTAAATATATCTTTTCTGCAATTTAATTTCATATATCATTGTATTTGATCTGGTTTTTGATCAATGTTTATGTCAATTTTTGTGAAATATGTTTTTAAATGTACTTAGTTATTATTAAATCGTAAATATTCATCTTTTAGCTGTGTGCCCGATCTACTCACGGGGATCTTATGGTAGTCAGTTGAAACCTTCCTATATAAAGAACAGCAGTTGGTTTGCATATTTTCAAATATGCTGGCCAAACTATTATATATAAACAAATACAGTATCCGACAGTTTCAAGTAAAAAAAAATGCGTAATAGAACTATAAGGGGTACACTTCCATATCTGTTGGCACAAACAACCAAATGAGTAATATTGATTATTCGATTGTTTAATTCGATATATCGTTTGGTTAGTTAGGTTAGGTTAACCTTACCTAACTAACCAAACGATACCATACCTATACTAAAAACCTACCTATACTAAAAACGATAGTATTTTAGTTAAAATAGTATACCTCAACCTAGCTATTAAACATTCAGGTTGGAAATTTCACTAACAAAGGTGTTCTTGTCCTGTCCGTAACTTACGGAATATAATATGCGCTACCAACTTATGAATAATTGTTTAGGCCTACGATCCCAAGAGATAGGCAATTGGTCTATTGGCTGTATATGTGCTGTATTGGCAGCACATAGCGTTGAGAAGACACATTGGAAAAGCGATTTGAGCATAATCCGTAAACCTCTGTTACAATCACCCACTGCAGTTGTCACTTTACACTTTATACAACCACCATTGAAGTGCCGTCAATGAGTTTAAACCTTTTATGTAAGCTATTGGTAATGCTTATGTAAAAAATGTAAGTTTCCCAGCCATATAAAACACTGATTCAAGGCCTTTTTCCCGGTTATCAAAACTCAAGAAAACTTTTATACACAAAGAATCTCTATTTTCATTTACGGTTACCCCACAAATTATTGAACTTGCGATTAATTAAATCCGTTATGTAAGGAAAAACTGTTTTAATCCAACTTGGTTTGGATTTGCTTTTGAAACGTGATCGGAAATGATTGCGGTATTTGTAAATAACATTAAATGTAAACATATCAGTGACATCTAGAGAAAAATAATCTTGATCCGAACAGCTGTTCGCTATTTCATAGATGATTATATTGTGATAAAAATTGGGAGATAACTTGACAAAAATCGCACAAAATTGGGTTTTTAAACGTCCGTAAGTTTATTTGAAAAGTAGTGAGGCCATATTTTAATAGCTAAAGACACTCTCGCCAATCCAGTGAATACATTAAAATGATTCGGATCTTGATAGGTACTCTCGTTATTCAGGAGAAGGCCGCGTAAATGGCTCTTGGGCCGTGACAGACGGAAGACAGGCAGACAGAAATTGAGATGAGACTTGTTTCGGCTTCTTTAATGTATAAAACGTAAAAATAACCTAAAAATTTTTGATTCTGAGCAATGTACATACAAAACTCTAGTTTTATTTATATAGATTGTTTTAAACACATGTCTTTGTATACGGTATTTTTTCAGTTCTTTTCTTAACGCATTTGTATTTCATAATAAATATTTTCAGCATGAAATAATAGAAAATTATTCACAACACTGTGTATTAGTATCCTTAGGAATTAAAACCCAATGAATTCTATAACATGCCATATTACTGATACTCATTCGCTGAATCACCTTTTAAACACTTGAAAGTATATAAACATTAATGCTGTACTTTTTAATGTTACTGGTAACACTATCTAAATCTATCAAACACTCTCCAAACATGTGTTTTTAGAGACAACGAAGCACCTCAGGCCCCTTCCTCCTACTGATGAATGGAGTTAGTATAGTTTATTATTTGCATAATAACTGTATAGCTATACAGACACTAGCCGTAATCCTGTTAGACAAATTACAAAGGGGCTGCCGACGGGACCAGTGGAAGTGCGGATTAAGAGACCTTACTTGAGACTGGGACCAGTAGAAGTAGGGTACCTGGCTTACGGGACCAGTTGAGTCTGCCCCTTAACTATAACCACATTAATTGCTTATTATCTCCGATTTGCGATGCTTTGCAAAACCATGGATTTAGTCACGCTGCTCAGGAAATCCCAATGCATATTATCAACACATACAAAATCCATGAGGTATTATGGTGAAAAAATAAAAAGGATTTTCAATTTAAACTATCGAAAAGCAAACCAAAAGCGGTACAGATCAAGTGATTGGTTTCGTACTCACACCAACAACGGATACTGAAATTTTAATTCGGAAAACGTATTCACCCGCGGTTTTTGCTATTCAATCCCTCATAGCTTAAATTAGTAACGTTTTACGGAAGCCTAATAAAATAGACCAGAAAAGACTGGATAAATCTTGTATTATAGACTCATAAGTTAGGTTAAACAATGACTCGATCGCAAACATCACACCATACATTCCAGTATATCTATGCTGTCATCTACACTTTTATTTCGTCAATTGTGGGCTGATCAATTGTGGGCCTGATGTCCAAGACGTTTCTGAAGATGCACGGAATTGACACTCATATCAGTGACTGCTATTAGCAATTGATTAGCCTATGTATTTTAGTCAGTAGTAACTGATACGAGTATCAATTTCGTGCGCATTGGGAGGTATTCATTAATTACTAGTGTACATGTTGCTCGAATTCGAGCAATTACAAAGTATTACAGGAGTTATTTCAGATTGAATAACAGTCATATTTACAATGAGTTTAAGAGAGTCGACTCAAATATTACCGTTGTGTAACTCAGACCCCGTTTATCTTCGTTATTGATAAACCTAAAGCATTCCGGACAGTTCTCTCCTTCTCAAAATGCCTCGCTGTACAGGCAACACAGGTCATTAATAGAGGGCCAATTGAGAACGAAAAGTCGTTTTGGGGTAGTGTTAGGGCGCATTTGTAACCAAATAGTTGAAGTTGTCCAGGTTCAGACTGTGATGAGTTAAGCCTATTACGCGCCACTGTTCTGTATAGCTGCGGTCGTTATCACGTTTGCGCCCCTTGTCTTTGTTTCGTTGTCGTTGCGTCGGAGACATTTAAAAGAAATAAACAACAAATAATAAACAAATTATAGCTACACAAAACAACGATAAATGCACAAACTTAAGTTACAATCATGCTAACACAATCCATCATAGCGACACAAAACAACGATAAATACACAAAATTAAGATACGACCACGATCCGTCTTGGGGGTTATGTTTACACAAACTCAAATAGTAAATAAATGTACTCAATGTGTTTCATTGAATTGAAAAGTAAATAACAGCAATAAAATTATACAGCTGATCAAAATGTAAACAATTATGTTCTTCATAAGGATAACATGGGAAGTTTCAAAGCCACTGGGGCAGAGCCCAAGGGACTTTTTCAAAAATGTAAGGTCAGTTTGCAAATCTACGCGACACGCTCTTTCCAATGAGACGTCAATGGATAAAATCGGTTAGGAAATGGCGGAGGAGTTCAACCGACAAACTTTCGTGTAGCGTATTAATTATATAGATGCCAGACAGGTTTTAGTTAATCAAATATTTACTAATGTCCAGTTATCGAGGTAGGACTGTAAACACAGCAAAGTTTGTTTACCATTTCCTATCACTGCCATTGCTATCATGGTGTGGGGAGCCGCACGTACATATCTGCAGTATAATTTACTATCTAACTGTCGTTTAGCTATCTAAGTGAGTTCGTCTTAGGGTTCATCCGCTATCCAAGAGCTAAACTTAATACGATTAACGGTGTAAATAACCTTTCACTGAGGAAACTGCAAAATCCAATAATAGTTTAGTTGAAGATATCCTTTACCAATTAAAGAAGTTAATTAAACTACAGTAGCAAAACAAAAAAATAATTGGTTTGTGACCAATAACTAATTCATGGTGGTTAACACTTCATAGAGCTGGTAAGAAATTATTAATACTAACTTTTAATATGCGTTAAAACACATTTTGGCCCAGAAGAAATGTGGTCTTTGTAAATGATTCTTATAGTAATAGACAATTATCGTGTCTTAGTCAAATTTCGGACAACAGTAATAAAATATTGTTAAAAATTATATCCAAACTACTGTTTTACCATTCATAAAAGTAACATTAAAGGACGCAAAACAAAATTATTTCGCAAACATTAATTTTAACCATACAAATGTTTAAGGACTGTCACTGACATTATTTATATTACGAGTTGTAATTAGATCTATTCAATTAGTAATAGTAATAATATTCAAAATACAAAATTAACCAAATAAATCCGGTACTGAATTATCGTTGAGCATGAATTTAATTTATTTACCTAACCCGCCATGTTAAACTTCCCTATCCCAAGCGTGATGTATACAACTTCCTTGCTTCTCGAGTGATGTAAAGTTGAAAAAACACTCACTCGGTGATGTAATGAAACCCATTTAAATAACATTGAGTGCTTAACTTAAAAAAATATACCTCTATGGAGGCATCGACGTTCAACGCTAGAAATCAGCTGTGCGCTTGAATGTTATTGTTATGCTTTAGTATTTTCCTAACCTAGCTTTTGTTTGTAAAAGAACGTTACTGTTAGACGATGAGTGAAATGGATAATGAAAAATATTGCACGTAAACCCGTGTATATTGTCGGGTCAGGTAAAATCTTGTACGTTACACGTTACGCAAGAGCGTGTTTACATCTCTTAGGTGAATTATGCAACTCGCTTCCGCTCGTTGCACAACATTCACCTGCGTGATGTAAAAACGCTCTTACTACACTTGTAATGTAAATAGCTATTACATAGAGTCACTTTAATAAAATATCACCGCGCCTTGTGTGTATACAGTATTTATAAGCTGAATTTTCTGAATGGCCCAGCCCAGGGTTAGTGTAGAATCATACGGTCTAAATTGGGCTATGAAAATGTTTCTAAATAAGAACAGCTGTATATTTAGTCATATCGCTATAGATGGGATGAATAGAGGGTCCACCATCGGTTGTGTCCCGATTGCGAACAGTCCAGATTGCGAACAAGGGTAAAATCGTCCAGACTGCGAACACCTCAAAAATGCTGTGGACTACCGGAACATGAGTCGTCCAGACTGCGAACAAATATTTTGGAATCTGTTAAGATGGTTTAATCGCTGTTGTTGAACGTGAGTTTTAATTGCTTGTTTTTGATGTTTTTTTTGGTAATAATTGAGTTGGAATGTGATTGAATGATTGATGTTGTAATGTGTAATGCATATAGGCTACATGTTATTTAGGATGTAAGATGTATGTAAGTACTGTATTTGTTTTAGTTGATATTTAAATTGCTCGTTGACGATGTTTTTTTTTAGGTAATGATTGAGTTTGGAATGTGATATTGGCAAATGCATGTTATTTCGGCTAATTATGTTAAACTATAGTCAGTATCTCTTATATTAATACGTCAGGGCTGTTCTTTGTGAACAAAACTCCTCCGTTATTTCTGGGCCGATTTTAACGTTTGAGGTGTCAAATAATTCGTCTCAATTTGTAGTTTTGCATAAAGGGTTTAGAATTTAAAAACCCTTACCCTTAAGGGCATGAAACGCTCTCAAGGGTCGCATTTTCCCCATAGGAATTACATTGAAAACAAATTTAAAAACAAAAACAACTGTATATAAAAAGAAACTCACCAGCTTTTTGGGAGTAAATAGGTTATAGACAAATCTAAACTCAATCAGTTTTGTTGGAAGAACAGACAATTTCTTAAGTTTAAAGGAGAAATATTGAAAACAGGTGGAGGAGACAATTGATAGGAAATCTTATACGTATGAGAAGAGTAGAGGAGAGGCCTGGTCTCACAGTAAGGGATCCAGGTACACAATCACTTGGGGAGATGAATTACTGGTAAAAAGCTTTACGTCGGAAAACATTTGTAGAAAACACTAAAAAATAAGGCCGGGTCCAAAAAATGCTAAAATAAACTAAGTGTTTATTATTACAAAGCGCTATTAAACAGCGTGAGTATTTCAATTAGTTACAATCATAAGCATTTAGTTGGGTCTTTAAACTGATCGAAAATTATGACTGTTATTACTGTAGTTTTAAAATAACTTCTGTATAATACCGGTACTTGACAGTTGCTTGATTTCGAGCATCAGGTACCCCAGTTCATATGAAATATTGTTTTATTTCTTTTACTCTGAGATTGTTTAGTTATTGTTGTTGCTTGTTCAAGTCAAACACATTATAATTAATTTTAAATAAACAGCCACGTTAAATACCTATTATCAGAACGAATTTGTGAGTCTGGAAGAATCTGTCTGTTAATATACAAGCGGCTTTACGTAAAATTATACTACGTCTCATAAAGATATGTCTTCAAGAACATTCATCCTCTCCATTATGTATATTACCAGTCTTAAGTTGTGATTTAGGCTAAATCATTCTGTTAAGGGTTTCTATGAAAGGGTTGAAAACCCCGACCACTCAAAATGTGTTCGCAATCAGGAATCCTCCCCACCCCACGGACGACCCCCTCCACCTCGTAGAACCAAACATGTTCGCAGTCTGGACTGTTCGCAATCAGGACTGTTCGCAATCAGGAGGACACCCCACCATCAAGAGTCATTATAACCCAATGACGACACATCGTAGACAGGTGATGTCTAGCGCTAGTTGTGAATCAACTCTTATCTTCATAGTAGACAGACTAACTGTGGAGTGTTAGAATTTGCTGACTCATCAAGCGGTGATACAGGCAATAGTGAAATAGTTGTGGAAATAAAGTTATTAGGACCTAGTTATCCCGGCTACGATTTGTAATGAAAAAAGGTTATGTCGCTTAACAAACTTTTTAGGGCGAAGGGCACAAACTTTCCTCGATATTGGATAATTCAAAATTAAATACATTAGGCTTACGTTAAAATGCAATTTTGTTGAGAATATCATCTATATTCTTACTACAACATTCATAAAAAAAACATTTCTATAGTACAATAATCAACAATGACAAGAGATTCATTAACTAATAATTTAGGAATGTCTCTTTACCTCTTTTAAATTGATTTTGATTAATAAATTCTCTTGTGAATAAGGTAAACATTGTTCAATATCCACAGTCGATGAAATTATAAAAATATTTACTATGAACATTATATAAAACCAATTTTAGTATGTATGCGTAAGGTTTTGTTTATTTTGCTAGCTGGCATAGAATAATTTTACAAAATTACTTGAAACATTTCATGGTCCGTAGAGCATAGCTATAAAATTGAATTAAAAAAAAAAATTAAGTACGTATCTACTAACAATGAAGTGTTTGAAATTCCATCGCAATCCAGGCTTGTGTTATTTAACAAATTGTTATCTAGACAAAAATAAACTTTTGCTTTACATAATGGTATTGATTAACACTTTATTATTATACTTATGCTATGTTTTATGGCGAATTGAGGAAACCCCTAGAAAATTACGAAATGAATTGACCATGCAATGCCTCAATAATAAGTTTACAGCCCAATTATCACCCTTTTACAATACAAGCAGCGACGCAATAAAGATGGCATTTCTATGTCTTACAATAAAACAAATGATGATTGGTATATGAAATAACATACCTTATTACTGTAATGGAGAAAAAGTACTGCATCGACCAATTAAGTACTGGAGTTATTAAACGCTATCAATTTAGTCTTTTTTCACAGTAAAGAGCATTTAGTTTTCTATTTGACATTTATTGCCATAAATGAAAATTTGTAAACTGGAAATTCTTTAACTATAAAAACAAAGTAACATCAGCATTCAAATGGACCAAAAGGGATTCTAGGATCATTTCTTTAAGGTCCCTATATTAGCTATGATGGTATAAATGAACCTAAGTCCTAGGCATGTTATAATGCTAAACGCAGTACCGGTAGCCTACAATTCTTTGCGTAAATTGCTTACACACGGACAACAAAACTACTGAAATTAGCAAGAGGGACTTTTCAGAAGCCGGAGATGTCCATTCGTCAATGAGCACCAACAAGTGCCCTTCTTGTTTAGTTTAGGGAGGATAAACTTTTAATTGTGAAAAATCACAACATAAAAACTCTCCTACTTCCAATTTGGGTCTTTTTCAATGCAATATCATCCCTACTAATTCAAAATGTTGCTATTATATTATACGTTGTTTACTTGCATTCTAAAAGACGAGCACATGAGCCTTGAAAACGCCATGTTCAGCGAGGTATGCTATGAGTGTTGCCGATTCTGAAGCAATGACAACACCATCTTCAGTTCAACATCTATGGCAAGACAACTCGGTATCTACATGTAGTCAAGGATAAAGGAGGAAGCGAAGATCATCCTTTCATTTGCTGATGTTAATTGTTACTAAGGACATTGGAGATCCCTATCAAAAGGTTATGCAGTTCCATGTTAAGGTAAACAAATGGTCGTGCATTAATTGCACCCAAGAGTTCCTTAATTGCGCTAAGTCGTCAAAGGGCCCCAAAAAATGTTCCTTAGTTGCGCCAAGTCCAGGCCAGGTAGGGGTGAACCGGCAGAACGAATGTCCTTGTTTACATGTCATCCTAACCTATCCTAACATAACCTATCCTAGGCTAACCTAATCTAACCTAACTTAACCTATCCTAACCAAACCCAACCTACAGTCAAAGAGGGCCGACACTTGGTCCAGTTAATGAAAGTATTGGGTGGCTCCCTGGAGTAGTTGGCGCAATTCAGGAATACCCGACTTCCTGACTCAGGTCAGTGGGCGTAATTAATGCCCGCCCAAACAAAATATGTCATACTTCGATTCGAAAATCTCTTGAACAAAAACCTTCATAAGTAATAGATGCTAAAATAATAAAAAAACTGCACTATGAGTAAATTAATAGTAAGGTGCAGTTGATATATTGTCAAATCAAAGGGTATGTTGCTAGTCTAGCGCCTCGGCCTTCGGTACAGGAGGGAAGGGTTCGATTCCCACCACATCCACAACACATGGGTTTTTTCAGTTTTCCCTACAAGTGTTTAAGTACTTCCTATTGTGATTCCTCCTGTAACAAGGCCACCGGTGAGATATAAAAAAAATACAAGGTTATGGGACATAGAAAAGAGACGTAGATAGTTGACATTGATAGTAGTAGTGGGATTGATAGTTTTTATAAAAATCTTAATAGCTTTTTATAACAACAAAAGTGTACTTTTTGAAAAATCAAACGTAATTGATATCGTGCTTTAACTAGCGTTGTGTAATTCAATTTGGGGCTAAACCGGTAAACGAGTTTTGTGCTTAACTTTATAATTTGTGGCATTGATTAACGATATGTACTTCAAATATGCTAATGTTTATGAATCAATCAAAAATTTAAAAATACCATAATTTGCCTTATATTGCTTACAACAATTTGTGTTTAAAAGAGTTTGTTGGCTTTGAAAAACACAAAACCTGGACAATTTGTTCTGCTAAGTAACCTTAAGTCTAATAATATTTTTAACAGGAAAGATGGCTATTTTTAAAGTTTGAGAAATTCTTGTTGATTTATTGGAGTCAACATATTAATTTAAGGTCGACTACGTATGTCTACTGAGTCCTAGATTTATGACACATCTTAGTCGCGCAGCCTATATAGAGCCTAAAGGGCATTCCATTCTGATTTAGGTTTAATGGAATCGTCTAGCCTTTAGTTAACAAATAACTCATTTATAGTTTTAATTTGTTTGGTAATAAATTACATTATGTTAAACATCCTGAAAAAACAATTTTATGGGATTAACTGATTCATTTACATCTTAAACCACTAAGAAGCGTACCTATTAAATCTAATTATAATTTCTTAGGTTCTCATAAGCGACGTATGTTCTGTAATTTTCGTTACCAACCTAGCTCAGGACTTGACGCTCACGGCCCACCATGTAAAATACTAACTGTCTTGTTGTTTGACACGCAAATCATCATCTCATATCTTAGTAGGGATTTTGTTTGCTCTGCAATTCGTCTAAATTTAAGTGGGAAAGTTGGCTAACGATGTTTATGCCTTTCCATTTCCCATAACGTCCACTGACCACTGGTCCAGCCACATTCCCTTGTTCCTTTCTACAACTACAATCGCTTGAATTGTGCTATTAGAAAAATAAACACATAAATAATAGTGTTGATGTAATGGGTTAAATAACAAAAATTGTAATTGGTTATTGTGCGACAAACATCTAGAAATGTTGCAAATGCGTTATACAAGAAGTATAAGTGAAAGGGAAAATTCAAATTAGTCCATATATATATATATATATATATTATATGTACCTATATATGTTGTATATGTGTACTTTCATACTAGTCAGTAAGCTATTGAAACATGTTTAAAAAATACTACTAGCATTTAATGAACACAGGGAAGAAAAGTCTTCTGATGTTTGCTGCTATAAGGGAAGTATTGTTATTTTTAATATACAGGGTGAGTTTTAAATGAGTTCCCCCCTACTTTTTTCTTCATTTCTTAAGATATCAACTTCGGACCACATCAGATCATTGTAAGGTAGTAAGTACTTCATTTTTACTGGGTATACATTTTTGGCCGCCATCTTGGATCCGCCATATTGGATACAAAGTTTTTTTTTTCAAATGTAAAGGTAGGGTTGTGACCCATTATTTTAAACTAAAATTTTACGCTGATTACAATGCCGCAACTAGTTTTAAAAAATCTTGATCCGTTCTAAAGTTATGAGGACTTTTTAACACTTTATTTTTAGCCCATTTTAACATTGTGCATTTACAAACTAAGACCATAATCTCAAAATAGTGCTAGATAACGATAAGTATACGCCATCATTCATTGTTGACCTATTTTCACTTGGTTATGACAGTTGTAACTTTTTCGGCCGCCATCTTAGATCAGCCATTTTGAAATGTGATCAATTAATTTAAATATGAAGGTGGTGTTGTTACCCATCATTTCGAGCTACTTTTTTATGCTGAACTCAATGCTGCAATCCGTTTTTGGTTATCAAGCTTTCTTGATGAAATATTAATATTCTCTCATTTAAAATTTCAATATTTCAAAAACCAAAGATGCAAATAAAAAACAGATTGCGGCATTGAGTTCAGTATGAAAAAGTAGCTCAAAATGATAGGTCACAACACCACCTTAATATTTAAATTAATTGATCACATTTCAAAATGGCGGATCCAAGATGGCGGCCGAAAACATTACATCTGTCATAACCAAGTGAAAATAGGTCAACAATGAATGGTGGTGTATAATTATCGTTATCTAGCACTATTTTGAGATTATGGTCTTAGTTTGTAGATGCACAATGTTAAAATGGGCTAAAAATAAAGTGTTAAAAAGTCCTCATAACTTTAGAACGGATCAAGATTTTTAAAAACTAGTTGCGGCATTGTAATCAGCGTAAAATTTTAGTTTAAAATAATGGGTCACAACCCTACCTTTACATTTGAAAAAAAAACTTTGTATCCAATATGGCGGATCCAAGATGGCGGCCAAAAATGTATACCCACTAAAAATGAAGTACTTACTACCTTACAATGATCTGATGTGGTCCGAAGTTGATATCTTAAGAAATGAAGAAAAAAGTAGGGGGGGAACTCATTTAAAACTCACCCTGTATGTTACAAGTAGTCAATAAAACAAAAATTTACAAAACTTATGGATTTGCTTGAAAATAAAACAATCGGTGTCCGGACAGTTGCGGACACGGACAATTGGGGACACGTCTTAAAAGCGGACAATTGCGGATACTAGAGATTAATGCTACCTAACAAAGGGTTTGACAGGTATCTACAAATATTTCACTGCCGGACAACTGTGGACACATGTTCTGGAAAGAGTCTGATTTCCACCTAAGGAACAGATACATACACGATATATGTTAGGTTAGGCTAGGTTAGGTTAGGTTAGTGTGTAAAGTGTGATATAAATCAGTCTTAAAATCATATGTATGAATCTGTTCTTTAGGTGGAAATCAGACTCTTTCCAGAACATGTGTCCGCAGTTGTCCGGAAGTGAAATATTTGTAGATACCTGTCAAACCCTTGTTAGGTAGCATTAATCCCTAGTATCCGCAATTGTCCGCTTTTAAGACGTGTCCCCAATTGTCCGTGTCCGCAATTATCCTGTATTCATACAATCGGGTGGTTTTAATGGCTAAATATTCAAATTTGCCAAAATACTTAAACCTCCGTAAGCAACAAAATCTTAGCTAAGAATTATAAAAACCCCATCTATAAACCCAGAAACCATAGCCTAGTTGTGTGAGGGTTATAAAAACATTGACCTAGATATTATTTTGTCCAGACGTAGGGTCTCATCATGCTTGGGAGAAAACAACCCCAGGATAAGGAAAATCATGACTTGGCTTGTAAAGGCTGCAAGCTTTACCTAATTGACTAAAACACGATCTCATTGACAAATGATACCTCGGAGCCATTTCCGTAAATTACGATATTTTCCCAAAACACTCAAAATAAGCACCATCACTCATAAACATTCCATATACTGAACCACGTGAAAAGTCTTGAGAATAGCTTCTGAGAATGTATCTGTCAGAGTTGTTTTTATTATTTTTTTTGTAGGCCTGTTTTTAGCGAATTTCCCATATAGGGAATAAGCTATTACCGTAGTACTCATGGTAAGACCTGGACCCGGGACCGATTTTTTTTCGTTTTGAGGTCCCTAGAGGCCAAAAACACCATCCGTTCAAGTTAATATATATATGTCCGTTAGCGCGATAACTCGAGAAAAAATGATCCGATTTTGATGAAATTTGGTACAAACGTGTAAACCTACGTTTATTCGAACGAGTTCGCGAACCAGCATGATCGGACCATGGGAACGGGGGTTTATGGGGTAAAAATGGGTTTTTCCCATTTTGACCCAAAAAACACAACATTTTGCAATTTCTTTCCAAACTATTTTGTAGAGCTTAAAAAAACAAATAATTTAGTATATTGAAGCGTTATAATGCGCCTAATGGTTACGGAGAAAATTCCAAAAAATTTTTAATTTAAAATTCCCATGTTATTCTTATGGAGAATAAGTAAACTGTTGTAGTTTGCTTGTTTATTAACATATTTTGCCCAAATTTGGAAAATGTTTTAATTTCTTACTAACTATTAACATTTTACATAAAAAAAACACTTACCCTCCCTGTTGCAGCAAACCTAAGTATGTGTTAAACTGATTCTATTTAAATAGGGAATAAATGTGATATTTTTAAGGAGACATTTTAGTGTAAATCCAATCAGGCAAATGGAAATTCGCTTAGTCTGCAGGTTTGCTGCGGAGGGGGTATTTTTTTATAAAATAGTGTCTGGGGAATACTTAATCGAAAATCTGTACAGCGATGCTACATGATTTGGCGATTACAAAACATGTTCGGGTGTATATTTTACTCAAGAAATTTACCCTAAAGAGGAAACTAGTCAACATCAGCATATTAAAAAATTACCGGACATTACAATACATGTCAAAACACGATTCAGATTGTATATGATTAAATGTTTACTTATAGTCATAGTCAATGACATAGCATAGTGAGGGACATATCCCAAAATGTAGTCTATTAAAATTTTACAAATATATACCAAATTAATACAGTTTTCTAAAAGATATTTGAATGTCAATATTAAACGATAAGATAAGCTGATAATATTATCTGTAAGATTGTTATCGTAATTAATTAAAAAGATACCTATGTAAAAGAACTAAACATCGGAATTTCAAAATACCACCTAAAATAAGTTTATATTTTACTAGGTGACGTAATTTGTTTTGGGACATTGCCCTGACCGTGTTCCAAAGGATGTATAAGTTGCAACTTTGCATTAAATGTCGTTAATTTGATTCAGTTCGAAAATAAAACTGAAGATTTTAATGTTTGTAAATGCAAATGTTTCCTAAAATATACACAAAAGGTCAAGGTGGAATCCGTTTTAGGTAGCAGGAATGCTAATCCTATCGGACGAGCGCCGAGCGGAGGATAACGGCCTCAATCAGCTGATCATTGTTGTCATCAGCTGGCCTTGACTACTGTTATCAGTTAACCACGTGACCTTCAGGCCGACACTTCTTCTTTCTCATTCCGTCTTCCTATCTTCCTGTATCCAGCTTCCGGCTGCTGACTTGCATCTCCTTAAAGTCCTCGATCGTTAAGAAGCTAGTACTTACTTAATGGTTCTAATGTACTTCCTGTAATTGATGTAAGGTAATCAGAAGATTTGTTGGATTGTTACATAATAATTTGCTTGAACATTAACGAAACTCTCTTTTAGCTTGAAGTTAGGATAGTCTACATTTTTCCATTTTGTGGAAAATAGTGCCAAAAATAAACGGTATCAGCAATCTGACATGTTTTTTTCTCTCATTAGCTTGTCAAGAACTCGCTTATCATGGGTAAGCGTGGAATAGCTATAACATTTAATGAGGAAGATAACAAATCCTATACTTTTTGGACCACAATTTTACAGCATTATGGGTTCTACTAAAGTTTGTACCTTTTTGTTGAGAGTAAAAAGAACACTACATACTTAATAAAAAATGGTTAAAAATAAGAAGCTGTTCTGAGATATTTATGGTTAATTTTGGAAGAAAAGTTTTTATTTTTGCTAGATGTAAAATTTAGCCGTTTTGTAAAACTTACATTCAGCATTGCGATAAAAAGTAGTATAAACGTATTATATTTTCCTAACTGGTGAAACATTTGGTTTTTCTAAACTGAACACACTGGCGTGAATTTAAGAAAAAACTTTTCGTTTAGGTACAGGATTACCTAAACAAAACCGAAACATAAACAGAAAATTATATATTGAAATAGAAATGTTTCACTCTCTCCTAAGGAAATCAATTCACTAGTAGAAATAGCCAAATTAGTGTATGCCTAAGTTGATTTCTTGTACTTTTTTCCAGTTTGCAGGATTTCACATTTTAATTATTTCCTTTTGGTAAAGATTTGTATACAACACAAATACAAATTTACTTCTTCTATAAAAAATGCACTCACTACCACAATTTCTAACTCCACATCCATCTTTTGATCCTCTCCCAAACTTACTTCTGTTTTGGTGAAAGGTGGATTGAGGACAGTGCGGAACGCCCGATGCAGTGTGCACACCCCCTCTAAAAAGTGCCGAGACGGCTGTGACGACCGTAACGACCCAGTGAGCGCTTAGCTTTATTCTTTTTCCGATACAATATTCACTACTGACAGGTTAAGTGTAAGAGAGGGCCATGTGGCCCTAGCTTTGCCTGTTTAAATAAATCATTTTTATTTCAAAAATCATTTTCATTTCTATGCTGTAAGTATTCATGTAAGCTATGTTGTTACTTTACATTTGCTACTCCTGTTACATAGTCAACAACTGTTCTAGATGGCACTGCTGAACATGTACGGGTGGAGATCTGAAGAGCACAGAATCACCACAGAGGACGGCTACATACTTCCACTGCACAGGATAGTGAGCAAGAAGAGCAAGAACAAGAAGCCTCCAGTGTTACTACAACACGGCATCCTCGGGGCCTCGGACATGTGGATACTGAGAGGCTCTGACAAAGACTTGCGTAAGTAATACTAGGTCCTGGGTTCATGGGTTCAAATCTCCCCAATCACCAAGGGCTTTTAGCTAGAAGATAATACCGCGACCATGGAGAGCGAAACAATGTGAGAGGTCTCGATGAAGCGCGCCTTCAAGAGAATAAAAACAAATTGCTGTTTTCTATACTGTAGAGGTTTTAATACAGGGTGGGGCAATGAAAGCGCCCCAATTTATAATCAGTACAAACTCAATAATATTCACCCTATGAATATAAATAGCACACCAAAACACAGCTTATCTTTTGCCATTTTAACTTAACAAAGTCATTTTTCCATTTCTTGAGAACAAAATCCTACAAGTGACTTCATTGTCCTACTTGACATTCCTTTTTAGCCACTTGAAACTCCATCAAATACTCCTCCAGCACTTCTTCAGGAATCACTTTAGTTTTTGGACTATCCTTAGCTTCGGTTCAAGCAAATCTGTGGGGTGACTTTGAAAAACCTAGAACGGCAAGTAGCTTATTAGAACAACCCCCCCTCCCAAAAAAATTAGCCAACGTAAAGCTTTCAACAACAAAAGCTATCTGGCAAATCTCTTCGGACTTTGAGTTACTTGGACTCATATTCTTTTAACATTTGCTGGTGTAGTACAAAGAGTTTTGCGGCACCCACCGATTATTTTTTTTTTGTTTAAGCGATTATCCTAAATAAATTTACCTAGTTAAACATTGTTTTCCAATCTGGAACAACGCCATGTTGATCAAGGATGGAATACGGTCCAAACAATCTCTGGGTTTTTGCACAAGAACCACTATTTTATAAATAGGTTTCCACATCAAAATCTTAGTGTTAATAGCCTCAGGCATAATATTTACTAAAATGGCATAGTATAATTGATGTTTTAAGCACAGCTGATCATTCATTGTTGCAACAATTAACATGTGACAGGTAAAACAAATTGTAGCGTTCTCATTGCCTCACCCTGTACAACTCAAATACTTGTGTATAGTTAACAAAAACAAAAACCAGATCACTTGCTACTAAGGTTAACCGCATCTGCCCAGATAATACAGGGTGATTACAAATGGAATAAACATTTTGTATTTAATTAATATGTTTTGTCTATTTAATTTGTAATCACTACTGTAGATTTTTTTTAACCATCTAGAATTTTAAAACCGGTCAGTATAACCAACCTTTTACATTTCGATTTTTAAAACCTTTCTTTTTAGGAACCTAGAGACTTCTATTTGCATCCCTGTTGCAGTAACAACATAGAAACCATCCAAACAGGCGTCTAAGTCTAGTTTTGTTTTCACTCACTTGGAAAAAATTGGAAAATATCACCAACTTTTCCAAAAATTTTTAGAGTGTGAAACAGTCCCTGAGTACAGATGAAAGTTAAACCACATATAACAACAGTGAAATGTTGTAATAATTTTTGTTGTGTAATATTTTTTATTTCTTATAGTGCCTTAATGGACTTTCTTCCGATTCAAGTAAGCCACCTATAAGAATACAGTTTTAAATTGGAAAATAACTAATTTTTTATTGTTAGCAAATGCCCTATCTTTTTATCAGATAATTTTGTATTGTACTGAATAAGGATTCTCTTTTTGATTTTACTACTCTTTTAATTTTACGTAAAGGTAGGTATTTTTCCAGATTAGGTTTTTTATAAATTAACACTTTTTTAAAATAAAAATTTCATTTAGGTATTTTAATTGTAGGCCTACCGTAAAATATTGATACTGATAAGTATGTTTTTTTTTCTTTTCAGCTTTTGTACTGGCCAAGGCAGGTTACGATGTGTGGCTAGGGAACGTCAGGGGAAACAACTACTGCAAGACTCATGTAACAATGAACGATACAATGGACGACTTTTGGGACTACAGGTGTGTATCAGTACTAAATAATATCTAGTTGTAAAGCTTGGACGTTAAAATCCCTCTCGGTACAATCAAACACCACACCCTGTACATATTACTGTCCCTGAACTTTGACCATACAGGTGTTTAAGGAAAGAGAAAGGACTAAATGGAGAAAGAACAGTTTATAGGACAGGAAGTACAGCTGGGAAATCTGTGAGAGTGACATAACAGGTGTCTAGCTGTGACAATGACCTTGGATTGTAGAGCAAGGTTGACAACAGCTGACCACAACACCATTGTCACTGTCACACGGCTTAGCAGAAATAGTTTAAACTGGGTGAAATTTTCTCCTCGTTAAATTATAAAATTTATTTTGAAAAACATCGACAGAATCATGTACGAGTTGTCTAATTGCGGCAAACATTTAGGAACAACTTAATTAAAACACAAACCTAGCTTAGAACTAGAAGCTCGTGGCATAGATTTTGACTAAAAATAAATAGATACTTTGAAGATAGTCAACAATTAATTGAAATCCTAAATAATTTGACCAAAGAATATCATAACCTCTCAGTATAAGAACCTAAAATCTTATAATTTTAAAATTATTTGAAGTTTATTAAGCTGTAAAGTACATACAACATTTGTTTGTAATAAGAAATGTTTCCCTTTTAACTAAAAAATTGACGTCAGTTAACGTCAACACTGGTTGCTGAACTCTCACTTGATTTTTAACACTAGAGGTTACATTTTGGGTCTTTGAACTATTTTAAGTCAATCCTCTTCATAGTTTGGTTCCGTAAGTATATACTTTGAACAAACATAGGTTACCAAGAAAACCTAAACACTAGTTACAGCAGATGTGAACATACACATTTTTATTGCAATTCTTTATGAGCCCCAGCATTTTAGTGGTTTGAGATTTAGAGGGTGTCTAAGACACACATACACAATACACTAGCACACTAAAGCTGGGTTTTCCTAGGAGCAAGAGAGCGGAGGGCGCTTTTTTCTTGTCCTAGAGTATCAATGATACTGATTTCCTAGTATGCTTAGTAGTTTGAGAAAAAGTTAGTAAATTCCCTGAATAAAATTAGCTATGATTACTTACCTTAACCTAATCCACTGTGTGTTATGGTGTTTAGTTTCCATGAGATGGGGTACTACGATGTCCCTGCAATGATCGACCACATCCTAGCAACGACGGGTCACAAGCAGCTGTTCTACATCGGCCACTCCATGGGCACAACAATGTTCTACACCATGTGTGTGTCTCGGCCAGAGTACAACAACAAGATACGAGGCATGTTTGCGCTCGCGCCCGTCGCATACATGTCTCAATTCCCTGCTTTCCTCAAGCAGATGGCCAAATATCGATACCAGCTTTGGGTAAGTACTAAATAAAAAAATTGATGTATAGGCTAATCCCATTAGGTAAAGGTAGACAATAACTTGTCTATTACATATAAATGTATGTAAAAAAATATAAATTATGAAAAATTCATAGCTTTGTCCAATACTGTTATGTAGTATGTAGTATGTAGTATGTAGACATGATGCCTACCAACTGTCACACTCAGCTGTAAGAGTGATCTTGTGTCACCTGGTAGTGAATCTGTTAAACAAATTTGAATGTTTACTCACAAAGCGGAAACATTTTTTAAAAGGTTTTTATAAGAAGAATAAACCAAAATGTTGGTTTCTGAAACCAAAGGGGTTTTAAGTTTTTAAGGTTCAGTAAGAGAAATTTGAGCAATAGTGTTTGGATTTTGGTTTAACCACGTAACATTTAAGTCTTGAATCGATTGAAGAACTTTAGTGACTTTTTTACATCATTTACTTGAAAAAATCCTAAAAAGTCAATAATCCAAAAACTGTCTCTTCCTTTGAGACTTGATTAAACATTACAGTTTATCTTAGGCTATAGAAAAAAGATAAAACTACGTTTTAACAACCGTTTTTGAAAACCCATCATACCTTTATAGTATCTTCTACAAATTATTATGCCAAAACTTGCAACTTGAGTTGTAATGGTTTAGGATCCATTTTAGCACCATCGCCATCATATCACTTTCTTCTTCAACGTCCAATATATCAGACGAAAGACTAACACAACCAAACTTTTATTTACACTTACAGTAAAAATCGCACTTACAGTAAAAATCGGCTGAAAGCTATACCAGCATTTGCTGCTATTTGGGAAGAATAACTGTATAACTTGTATCGTTGTATCTGGTGAGGTATAACTACATGCCTGGGGTTTTGGTTGACCTGTTGTAAAAGTGCTTGACTGACTGATATGTCTTATCAATGTCTGGATGGTCTATGGGTTGTCTTTTTGGACAGAAGAATGAATCATAAATTAAGAGAACAAATCCTATCTGAGTCAGGTGTGGTGTGCATTGTGCTAGATGGGAGAGACAACCTAAAATAAACGGTGGCCGGCTCAGATGAAAGTTGGTGGGATGGGTGAATGCTTTGTAGATTGCACTTAGTCAGGAATTTACAAATTTTTGTTTGTCATAATTTTTTGTTATAAGTCCTTTGAATTTTTATTTACATAAGGTGAGGGTAAAATCTTACTAATATTATAAATGTGAAAGTTTGTGTGTTTGTTTGTTTGTTTGTTTGAAGTTCAATCACGCATAAACCACTGGACGGATTGGGGTGAAATTTGGCATGATGATAGCTTACATTCCCGATTAACATATAGGCATATTTTTATCTCAAAAATCCTTTCGGGCTCCGCCCCAGTGGCTCTGTTATT
The DNA here is from genome assembly GCF_028750875.1 of Macrosteles quadrilineatus. Lineage (NCBI taxonomy): Eukaryota > Metazoa > Arthropoda > Insecta > Hemiptera > Cicadellidae > Macrosteles > Macrosteles quadrilineatus. The sequence continues at coordinate 330,461 of NW_026542698.1, forward strand.
CCCCATGTTAACCTTATGAGTATTCATATTTAAAGGGAATTACAGAATTTAGTCAGCTGTTTCAACTAAAAAAGTTGGTTCTATGATATGGAAAAGCATTAAAAGTTATAAGATTTACCAACAGGGTGCAGCACTATACTTTTTTGCATTTATGAAAACAGCTAATTTGAACATGTTTGAACTAAGCAGCAACAAAAAACTGTGATTCGCAATGACAACTGTCAAATTAGGATTGTTTATACAGTTATGTTTATGTTTTTCATTTCATGAATAATTTGTGATATTGGATCATTTATATTTCTGTATTGTTTAGGTGAAGTGGTAGAACATTATGGCTATGGTAGATGTGTAATACTATAGAATACTGTAAATTTAAAAAAGCAAATTTTATCAAACTGTGTCCTCTCTTATTGCAAACGCAAAGCTTGAGTATAACTGCAATAAGCATTTTATGTTTATATTCCAACCCCGTACGAAGGACGGGTACTCTGCTAGTGTTAAATAATGTGAAAGGAGCATAACTACTTGGCTAATTAATTTGCTTTTCTTCTGCCTTTTCTCATGCTCTTTTACTTTTTTTTGTCCAGAAAATTTGGAAACACCCTGTATACTCAATAGTATTATTAACTACTAGAGAACCCGTGCGGCTCAATGAGCCGCATAGTATGAAACATAACGCTGAGGAAAACGCCATGCTTAAATTCGAGTAATTCTAGTTAGGCCTACATCTTAGGAGTTGTTTAAATACTTGTTAGAAACTAATTTTAAATATCTCTATTTGCGTCGTCAAGATTCACCTGCATTATTTCTGCTCTCAGTTTTAACTGATAGCTTCTAATGAATGCTAAACGATCTGCTTCAATTCGAGCTAACATGTTGCAACCAAGATTTTCCAACATTGCGAATTGAAGAAAACTGTTGCCTAGACATCCCCCTAATCAAACAAATTTTCTCCGTAGAGAATCCTGAAAAGTGGAGTGATATCAACCATTTAATGTGCTCCATTGTTTACCCACAAACTCTGGGTTATCAACTGGAAAGCCTTTGAATAGCCTAAAGCAGCAACACCATTAAAAGTTTGTTAACGTATTTTAACGTGTTGTGTGTTAGTCACAGTATATGCCCCGCATCAGAACGTCCTCACGTTGTTCAGTGGGGTTTCTCTTAATACCTGTCCCAAAATTTTGAATATGGATTCATTTGTCGAAATAGGTTGGATAAATTTTGTATCTATAAGATTTGGATAGGAATTTTCATTTTCTCTTTTTGAACAGCGTATATTATTTGCCTCTCCTTAATCATAAAAATAAACTTGACTTTAACTACTCAATCGTTAAATATATATACACTAATTCCTTCACTTATGTCTAATATTGCAACTAAAATTCAGTCAAAAAACTTTTTATACGTTTTTTTGAGGAACAGGCAACATAACCTAGAAGTAAACAATCCATTTGTGTTTTTCCTCAATTAAAGTAGAGCGAGTAATACAAAAGTTTACAATGAAAACATAAAGTCGCCAAGATTTGGTATAATCTTACTAATTGAACTTATCAACTCAAGGCATTATTATGGTTTCTAATAAATGTTTTGAAATATCTCGATCCGCCAGTGTCATAGCCTAAGTAAAATCTCTTGCATACATTAATTTGATATGACATTAGGCAAGTTTATTTTACAATCGTGACAACACGGCTTCGTATGGGCTTCGTATATTTTTTCACTTCCAAAGTAAGTTGCATAGCAAAACTGGCAAATATAATTCATCTCACCAAGTGCATGTGTATATGGATGTGTATCTGTTAGATCAGACCTCTATTTCTCTACTCTCCTCATACACATAAGATACCTTATTATTAATTGTTTCCTCCTCCCGTTTACAATATTTCGTCTTTCAACTTGAGGCATTTTCCGTTCTTCCAACAAAACTGATTAACTGCTTAACTTGGTCTTAACCTACTGAATACTAAAACATTAATATTTACTCCCAAAAAGCTAATGCGTTTATTTTTATAAACTGCTGTTTTTTGTTTTTAAAATTGTTCAATGTATTTCTTATGGGGAAAACCCGACCTTTGAGAGGGTCTCACGCCCTTAAGAATAGAAATTTTAAAGTTCTAAAACCTTATTGCAAAACTACATATTGAGACGAATCTTTTGACACCTTAAACGTTGAAATTGGTCCACAAATAAGGGAGGAGTTGCGTTAACAAAATACGGCTTCACGTATTATATATATAGATATTGCAAAACATGACGTAATACAGAAGAAAATCAATTTTAAAATCAGAAAATAACATTGCAAATACCTCTTTTGGACTATTCAGTAACTCCCAATAAATGTGTGTTGTTTAAAACACAATTTTAAAATTAATTAACAGCTGTTTCATTAAAAAGTATTATCCACATGGCCAAGATGTAAACAAATCTGTGGAGGGATCTTTAAAGGCTTCTGGGGCAGAGCCCTAAGCGAATTTACTTCGTTTTTTTTTTTTTTATAACTCATCTACAGACCAATACCTTTCTTTGGACACCTCTATCAAGTTTTTACGCCCAGCCGTTCTCTCAAATTAGTGGAGACAAAGTTTCCAATTAAATATTTAGATTCCCCCATGTTAATCTGGGAGAAAACCCAACTTTGAAGGAAGATCCTGCCCGAACTAATAAAGATATCAAAAAACGAAAAACACTTTGCTTTTTACATCGGCTGGTATATTTAAAACAGCTTATAGAAACACCGTAGCAGTACTCTAAAATGACTGGACCTTTGGTGGCCTGTGGGGCATAGTATTATATGAGGGGACTTGTGAACAAATTACACATTTTAATAGGGTTCAAAAAAACATAATTCCAAGGATTTAGATCCACACCATAAAGACTGAAGAGTTACCTACCTCAATCAGGTTGCATTAAAAAAATACCCCAGCCGCAGCAAACCTGCTGATTAAGCGAATTTCAACTTGTCTGATTACATTTTTACTAAAATATTTCCATAAATAATACATATTTATTCCCTATTTAAATAACATTAGATTTAACGAGTTCTTAGGTTTGCTGCTACGGGGAACGTAAAAAGTGTTTTTTGGCCATATGTCAACTGTATAGGATGAAATAAATAAATTTTATCAATATATATCCATAAACCAGTAAACTACAATCATTTTAATTTTCTCCATAAGAATAACATGGGAATTTTAAATTACACTATTTTTTTATTTTCTCCGTGACCGTTAGGCATACAACAGCGCTTCAATATACAAAATTAATTCTTTTTTTAAGCTCTACAAAACGGTTTAAAAATAAATTGCAAATTTTAGGGTCAAAAATGGGAAAACCCCATAAAACCCCCCATAAATCCCCGTTCCCATGATCCGATTATGCTGGATAGCAAACTCGTTTGAATAAATGTAGGTTTACACGTTTGTACCAAATTTCATCAAAATCGGATCATTTTTGCTCGAGTTATCGCGCTAACGGACACATATATATATTATATGAAATTGAACGGATGGTGTTTTGGCCTCTAGGGACCTCAAAATGAAAAATTAAATCAGTCCCGGGTGCAGGTCTTACCATGAGTACTACGGTAATAGCTTATTCCCTATATGGGAAATTCGCAAAAAAAACTATTCAAACATTTTTGTCTGTCTCTTGTTTACAATCGGACTGTGGTCAAACATCCAACTAAATATCAGCTGTTAAATTACAACTAAAATAAATTAAACTGTTATAAAAAAATTGGTCACCATCACTGGATCGATGAAAGCAAACTCTAGATAAAATAAATCAAAAAGCCTTAAAGGATGTTATCTTTTTAGTTACTATTCGCTGGTGCGCTGGATCATAAGCTTTGAAATGACTCCAAAATCGTATGACTCGGTTAAGTATGATGGGTGAAAAAAGGATGTAACAGAGAAAATCCTTATTGTATTAACTATATAGATGCTTAGTTAAATCACTGAGTGATCCATGTGATGATTGTTGCAGGAGATGTTTATCAAGCAGGGTATACACCAGGTGTGGCCCAAGATGCCGTGGTTATCCACAGTAGAGGCTAATCTGTGTAGAGACGGCTCTCCACTGCAGTCTGTCTGTGTAGAGATAGTCTTCTCTATTACAGGCTGGGACTACAAACAGTTCAATAAGGTAGAGCAAAATAAAGTTTTGTTTCATTTACTTTCTCTCCCCTTACATAGTATATGGAGAAAGTATTATTTTTGTCAAATTGTTTGAGATTGAGTTTTGGGTGGATATATCTGTTTTGGGTCCCCCTGAACGCAAAAAAGTGGTTTTCAGATGTCTGTGTGTGTGGATGTGTATAGAGCTACAGACTACACCTGTGGTCCGATTTTGATGAAATTTGGTATGTTGGTAGTATAATCCATAGTATTTTCAAGCGTTTATTTTTATTATTTTTTTCAAATTTTGCTTTTTAGTAGTGATTTTTAAAAAGCATAATATACCAAAAATATCGGAATATAAAACAAAACTGCCTGAACGATTTTAATTAAAATTTAGTATGTTATAGCCCTTTTAACTCTAAACAAAAGAGTATTGCACCCATTGCTGTAAAAACTACCGTTTAAAAGTTATAGCAACGTTGGTGATTTTCCCCATAAAATATCGTAGTTACTCCCACCGGCTTACCCATGATAAGGGTTGTTGTCAAGAGAGAAAAGTATGTGTCAGATTGCTGATACCGTTTGTTTGTTCTTCACTTTAAATAATGGTGGATGTGTAACTGGTTTTCAGTGTAAGTTAAAAGAATTAAATTATTCTCTGTATTCTCGTCAATTTTGAAGTGCAGGTAAAGCAACTAGTAATTTAACATGATTGCTAAACATTTTATTTTGTGTCAATGCATGCACTAAACTATAAATTTACATCAAACGATACTGGAAATGTATGAGTATTTTTTTATGAGTTGTCTACTCCATTGATGTGCCTGTACTCATTGGCATTATTCTACCAGAATGTTTACATGACAATTGAACTTTATGTTTTAGAGCATGCTGCCAACTATGATAGAACATCTGTCCAGCACCAACCCCAGAACTCTCGCTCACTATGCTCAAAATGTTGACTCAGGTAAAGGAATATTCTTGTAATAAATTATAACAAAGATGGTTTCATAATACTGCATCACTATTTCCTATAAATATAAATATTTGATTGAGTTGGTGGCTTAAAGCCATGAGAGCAATATTGGGAATTTGAATTCCCGCACAGCCACTAAATTTTATCAGTTTGTTCTTTCTTAATTTTGATGGCTCTTGTGCTTTGCTAGAGATGTGAGGACAAGAAAATCAGGGTTTATAAAACACAAATATTTTTTTTTTACGACAGGAAAATGCTTAATGCACCGTCAGGGTCTAAAGATGGTTTTTACCCTGGCGTGTGGGACTCTCACCCACTAAAAACCTATCGGTCCAGGCAATGGAAACCCTCTCGGAAATGCTATCTACAATACTTCAAGAGGGTGCCTTTGTACGCCAGAGATGGCATTTCAGCCATAATGATCCACCGCGTTCAGCTGCACCGCAGCATCACAGCTGTTCAATTATCTTCACTTTTAGCACTCCTTCGGGACAAGACGACAAAACACCAACAGAAGAGGACATATCAGTGGTTCCAGGGAGAGATGGAAGTGGTATCGGTCACCTGAGAACTCAGATTGATGATGCAAACGTAGCAGAAGGAGAACAGCCTGACCTTATCGCTAACGCTCTAAGCGATAAAGAGGTCCTGTTCAAATCCTACCACCGAATTCCTACAGGAAAGGATAGCGTGCGGAGGATCGGCGATTCCATTTTCCAGTATTGAGTTTCATAGGAAAAGAGTCTATCTGGAACTTAAAAAGAGTTCTGTTAGGGTTGGTTCTAAGATTTAGCGGGGTTCTTAAGCCATAGACTCAACAAGGGATAATTTAGTGAGAGGCTCTGGGCATAAGGGTTTCAGAGCTATGAAAGGGAGAGTTCCGTGGAATAGAAAAGTTACCAGAACTGACCAAAGATTCAACAGAATACTCAAGGGGTTTTGGTAACAGGTTTAACATATAATTAGCTTTTAGTGGGAGAAAATTTCAAAGAGGAATGAATGTGACTGTAACTGCCCACGTCACCTAGAACACTCCAAGGATTTAATATTTCATCCCTGCATTCAATTTCTTGCCAGTACTAAATCAACCCAAAATGTTAGTAGTGAGAAGTTGGGAGGTTCTGAGAAATAATGTTTTAACGTCTAAACATGTTAGCTTTGTAAGTAAAGTTGTAATAAGTCACAATAAATTTTGCAGGGCGGTTCCAATGGTTTGACTACGGACCGACAAACAACCTCAAGGTTTACGGCAACACAGAAGCGCCTGAGTACGACCTCTCACTAGTCACAGCTCCAGTATCCATCCACTACAGCACCAACGATAACCTGTCTTCTGAGAAGGTAATACTTACCACACTCTTATAACAGAAAATACATTAAACCAAACTAGTGTGTACTTCAAAGTCCAAAAAAACCGCTTGACCAGTTTTGATTTAAATTTAGTATGTTATAGTCCTTTTAACTCTAGTTAGTTACTCCCACTGCTTGCCCATGATAAAAGTTGTTAACAAGCTAATGGGAGAAAGTATGAGTCAGATTGCTGTTACCGTTAATTTTTAATGTGGATTTTCCTTAAAAACTCAAAAAATAGGTTTTTCACAAAAATAGCTAGAATTATTTTGATTAAAATTTAATATGTCATGGTCTATTTAATTCTAATCAATATGGTAACCCACAATGCTGTAAAAATTGGTGTTAAAAAGTTACAGCAATTTTTGTGTTTTTACCTATAAAATATCATATTTTCTCCCACCCCCATTTTAAGGTTTGTTGAGAAGCTAATAGGAGAAAGTATGTGTCAGTTTACCAATACCGTTTATTTTTATCAAACTACCATTTTTGTGACTAAGTAGTTAACGCTCTGCGTTTTGCAGGACGTTATGAAGCTAGTCAAAAAACTTCCGAATGTCATCGGAGTGTTCAAAGTTCCCTACAAGATGTTCAACCACATTGACTACTTGTGGGGAAACAATGCTAAAACTATCCTCTACAAAGACATCATACACCTCATGAACAGGTTGTAACATCAAGATGTCCTGAAAGAACTTGACAAAAATGACAACTCCTCTACGACAAAGTCTCTCTAGTACGGAGGCTCGAAAGCGACTGAGTACCTATGATTAGAATGTAGTTCCTAATATTTAAGGTTTTGTGATAATAAATGTTAATATATGTCTTTTAATTGTAGCGTACAAAAATATTTATCAATAAGAATTAACTATAATACTCAATACCGTTTAAATTACTTCTAGTTATATTAGGATTATGTTTTAATTTGCTCAAAACTAGTAATGTGTAAGCTCATTTAATTGATTTTCGACTGTTTACGAAGGGTCCAAAGTTAATGATTGTAACTAAAAAGCCTAAACATTCATTCAATGAAAACAAATTTCATAAATGTAACATATATTTTGTTTGTGTATTGTTTACGTTTATTTTGGCAGTCTGCTAGTGTTATTTTCTTATTTGGTATTAATTTAGATTAAAAGTACGGTACAAAAATGCTATAAATCTTTGATATACGTATTGCTGTGATAGATTAACTATTCATAAGGAAAATAAAAATGTTAGATACTATAATACAATCTCATTAAATGATATGGAAAAAAGTCAAACTGCCCAATCCACCATAGTTTTGCATCTTGTTTTTTGTCAATTAAGGACTGGACAATGTCTTTTTCCCTCATTTAAGGATATAAGAAAGTATGGCCTGATAATTTTGTGGTCTGTTTTAATTTTGTATATCTAAAAAACTAATTTATTGAGATTTGTTTCTAGTGGTGAAACAGACACACAGCTAATAAATGCAAGCTTGCTATTTGTTTGGATAAGTTTTATCAAATAATAAGGTTTTGCTATACTTCCACATTATACCCTGTAAAGCAAATCACACGCTCAATCATCAAAGAGGAAAGATTTACCAATGTTTTCAAACCTCTGTTGATGTCGGGTTCCAAAGTCCTTATTGATACAAGGCATAACTGTTTAGTAGTTTAAAAACATGGTGTAATATAATTCACCTTTAAATAAACCAACAAGTTAGGCCTATTTTGTTATTGTATTATGTGTTTTAAGTAAAGAGCTCTGATCCAGTAATTGTAAGACTGTGGTTTGTATGTAGATTTGTAATTAAAGTGAGATTATTATTTTAATAAATAATTTCTAACTAAAGCAATTGACTTTATTGGTCCCTTAGCAAACCGTTGTACAGATTGGAAACTAAAACAAAAAATAGTTCAAAAGTCATGCATGCCTATAATGCAAAATATATGTACCATTGTAGTGTGCTGTATAAAGTAGTATTTTCTGAAATGTTAAAAAGAAATAAAGCTATACCCTGCTAGAAAATTTTGACAAATACTTCCATTCACAGAGGTTAAGTAATTCTTGCATTGATAACTTAAATAAATAGGCCTACCATATAATTCAAAAGATACAAATCTTTTCAACTGTTATCTTCAAACACTTAACAGGTTTACTCCAATAAAACAAATTAATGTGAAAAAATTCTAAACTTTTATTAGGATTAGTTTAAAAATAAGCTAAATATACAATTATGTTTATTTCGCTTAATTTAATAATTTTTTATATTTTACAAAATGTTGACAAAAATAATCCCAATAAAAGTTATACATAAATTCACATTTCCTTGTTCTCCGTTAAATTCTACAACTTTTGGTAAAGTAGCAAGCCAAAAGCTTGAATAGTTACTACATTAAGAGCTGTCAAAAACAAAAAAATAATTTTTAATCTAGATTTTTTTCAAAAATATTTTGTTTTTAAACTTATTTTTATTAGTCATAACCAACATGTTTGCCCAAAATAGTAATGAATTCTCTATGAAATGTAATATTCTATATATTAATGCAAGTTTTATCAAAATATCTTGTCAATTTTTCAATCTAGAAGTCAAAATGTTCAATAGATACACTGAAAACCTAAAAACAACTATTTTTACGTATAAATAGAAAATGAGTGAGATTAGGACATATGCTTATAGGACATTTTATCTAGTTTTGATCCAAATAACCATTTCCCGATTTTTGTCAAGGTTACCATGAAACACTCTGTATTCAGTGTTCAGTGTGTACTGGCATTGTTAGGTGGATACCTGTTATATTGTGGATATTTATAGGCATGCACTGTGGATGCGATACTCCCTGGTGTGGATTAACGTCCGCACTAGTGAGTACTATGACTATCCGCAGTACTATCCTGGTAATTGGACCAACTCGTTAATACCAAGGCAAAAATGTGGTTCGGAATCCACTATAAACTGTAGGTCCCTTAGTTGCCTTTAGCTGTATGGGCAATTAATTTACAGCTGTGCCTAAGGAATATGTCGTCCTTGGTCACTAACAAGACTACAAGATCGCGCCACTCATCCTACACTCATCTCTATTCATACTTGGCTTAAAATACTTACTTAGTATGGTCGCCATTTAAATAAAAAGTATTGAAAAGTTGTGTATTATTCCAGCTTCAAGAACAAATTATTAATAAACTAGTTTACCTTGTGGTTGCCAGATTCTTGAAATGAGTATATATCTTGCTCGATGTACATTTCGCTACATGTGTAGCATCGTCAGGAGCACAGTTTGTCACATTAGGCTATTTAACACAAACACTATTTACAAATATTTACATTTACGGTCGGATGACGATTTACGGTACGTAAAGTCATAGGAACACAGCGCGCGAACGCGTGCGCGGACCGGAGGCACTACATGTGTCACTATTTGACTGACAATTGGCTTGAGGAGCTTTGTTTGGGGAGGTTCGGTCAGGGGATGGGGGTGAGTTTATGATGTTAGGTGGAGCGAAAGAGTTAAGTCGATAGCAAAAGTCCAAGAAAGCTACCACATATACAAACATACCCATAGTTCAAATACAGACACCCTGTTAAACAAAAAAGAAGATTACAACAATTCAATAATTTTCAAACTTATAAACCATCTAGAAGATCAATGTGGCAACAGCGCAGAGACTTGGCAACGTCACAGTCCAAGAAGAGAAAGCTCTAACATCATAAACTCACCCCCATCCCCTGACCGAACCTCCCCAAACAAAGCTCCTCAAGCCAATTGTCAGTCAAATAGTGACACATGTAGTGCCTCCGGTCCGCGCACGCGTTCGCGCGCTGTGTTCCTATGACTTTACGTACCGTAAATCGTCATCCGACCGTAAATGTAAATATTTGTAAATAGTGTTTGTGTTAAATAGCCTAATGTGACAAACTGTGCTCCTGACGATGCTACACATGTAGCGAAATGTACATCGAGCAAGATATATACTCATTTCAAGAATCTGGCAACCACAAGGTAAACTAGTTTATTATTGAAAAGTATTAAAGTATTAATATCAATAATATCCAATCAGTGATTAGTGACACAGTGATGTAAAGATTTATCAAAAAATAGTTTATTGAAGGTTTCAAGGTTATAATCCTGTCTTGGTTGACCGAAAACATCCTACAGAATTCACCTGGTAATGCAGTATTGATAGGTGAGACACTAAAAATAAATACACCTCAAGTGAAAGTTGAATAGTGAATTTGTTGTGTCTAGCGTCTAGCACATCTGACCACTTATTGAGCAAGCTACTCATCATTGAATTAGGGAAAGGAAATCAAATTGTGCAAACAAATTCCATTAAATTAGTCCATTTATAGTCTAAAGTATTTTAAAATGTCCTTTCTGTATTATCTATTATCTTGGCATCTGGCCAACGGGATTTAAAAAAGACAAAGATTGGTCAGTGAAAGAGTTAAGAATAAATTGTCAATATCACCTCTTGCATAACTCAAATGTCTGCTAAATATTTATTCAAAGGGATTTTGCTTAATTAATTTTATTTATTCGTGAAAATGTTTGTTCATGTCTCGTGTTTATGTTTTAAAGACTTCCTGACGACCTGCTAGGAGCGACAACATGTCTTAAGGCTTGACAATGACACATTGAGTGTTGAAAACGGTCGCTATCCAGGCGAACAAGAGATTACATTGGCAACAAAAAGGTATTTAACTTCTAAAATAGTATTGTTAAAATCAACCCAGAGGGCAACACCTCAAAAATTAAGGTTTAGTTTAGTTTGAAATGAAAGCTAATATTTAAAAATAATACACTACTAAATACTAAAGGCTTGGTTAAAATAACAATCAAATAACAATTAATACCAATAAGGTTTTTATTTACAAAAGAAATAATAAATACTGTAATGCTATACAACAGATTTCTTACCACTAATCAGTTTTTTTGCAGCATTTGGCATCGTCACTTTGGATCTTCATCTTCATTTGAGAATTCCTAGTGAAGACATAATTGTTTTAATACTATGGCTGTTTAATTTAATGTAACAAATAATTTGAGTTTTTGTTAAAAGCGATAAATCGGTTAATTTGTAGTACATTTTTATCAGATCATAGACAATTAAGCCGACAACCATGTTGCAACTTGTAGTTGTAACTAATGCACAACCATGTTGTTGTTATTTCTATGTGTCCATGTAATCGAATGAAGTGTATTATTATACAGGGAAACTTTTGTTTAAATTTGTTGAATCTAATTATTTGGGGAAAACTAAAAACAATGTTGTTAGATCAACATTTTTCAAAATTGAACCCAACATGGTTTTCTTACTGGGGCTTATCGTGTCTCAATAGTGCGCAAAAGGTTCATTAAAGGACCAGCCACAGCAAAGATCACACAATAAAAAATATGGAATCTAATGTAAATTTGAATCAAAAACTCACATTTCAATCTAACATTTCACATACATCTAACATTTCAGTCTACGACAATAATAGGATTTTTATACTATCGTCTCTTTAATTACAAAGCTCACTACATATTAATTTGTGTCCACAATGGCAATCAGGTTATATTTTATATTTTACCTAACAAGTCTCTCTTTCTCATTCCCCTTCTTTGACCCTCAGAAATATCCCTCAGTCTGAACAGCTTGGGCCAACAAAACTACCCTCTTATCAAATATTTGAATTGACATGGCCGACATGGGCCATAACTGCAGCCAAGGTGTGTTATAGTTACCTGTCATGAAGGCCAAATGAGACTATGCAGGTACTCCAGCTTGACCTTGGGTTCTGTCATGTACATGGCGTTCCACAGAGAGTCTGACAGGCTGATGACTCTGTAGCCGAGGATCTCCAAATGTCTCTGCTTCATCTGGAGGAAGCCCTTCAGTCGCTGCTCAAACGCTGTGTAACTGTCTCCGTGGTACAACAGCAAGGCTAATCTGGAACAGAGAACAAACACACTAAATTAGCGAGTGTTTTTTAATGTGTCAATGTTTTTTTTTGTCGCCCATGTATTTTTAGGTTTTTATTGTAGTTTGAAACGGTTTTGTGTATACCATAATATTTAGCCGATCTTAGTTGCACTGGGTGATTTCCAACCACAAAGCCTTTGGGATTAAAACTAAAACCTTCAATAAGGTAAGATAACCAAATGGTAAATAAATACACACTTGACTAGCAAACCAAATCAGGGCTGAATTTTTCTAAAGGCGGACAGAGCGAATGCCAAGGGCTTCAGACCGGAAGGGCCTCACTTACGGACTCAAACATTATTTGTTAAACTTGAAAAAAATAATTTCACCATTTGAAATGTTTGATTTTTGAGCTGAGATTTTATTCTCCCAATAGCCAAAAGCGTCTGAGAAGATTACCTGATCAAAAAGCAAGATTTCTTTGAAATTGTGTGAGACAATGATGAAGATTCCCGGACCGAAAAAAATGTTTAGGATTTCACAGAAACTGCTAGAGACGTTCATGATTTTACATGATCGGAGGAACGATTATGTTGTTTTCACGATAATAGAAGAAGTTCATAATTTCACTGTGAAAGAGAGGTTCACAAATTCACTGACTCATACGATTTTGTCACGACTGAGGACAAGGTTCACTGACATTGCAGGCAACCTTCAAACCAACAATTGATATTTTTTTTTTAATGTAAACTTCCAAATACTTGAAAGCACACTTTATCATCTCATATAAATCCTTTCCCCACCCTGATTTTTACCCAACTCAATTTCGGCCAGAGATGTTAGGGATATTTTTTTACCCGGCTCTAAGTTAAAAATGTGTGACCCGCCGACCCCTTATATTATTATTAAAATCAAAATGGAATAATTTGTTAGCTGGTGTACTCCTAGGTGTATTTACAGATCCGATTGTAGAAAACAGATGGTTGAGTTCAACACATTGAAGCAATACTAACCAGGCTGTATTTCTAAACTTTTATAAGCTTCAGATACCATAATCAGAATTGAAAGGCCTCTTTGGAGTGATCCGCGAGGGTCCACATACAATAAAAACACAACCCTAGAAATAATGGCTGCTGGTTCGATCCTATAAACAGTTTAAAGAACTTTTTACGAAAAAAAAAATAAGACCCAGCACTATAATCCATTCATAGAAAGTGAATAGGCGAAAAAAGCCATTAAGAATTTGTCCCTTATCTTAGTTTTGTATTTTAATTTAGAAAAAATGTTCTTGAGGTAAGATTTGTAAATGACAACCTAGATTACTACTAATTTTGAAAATAAATTTTATAATGAGACCATTTTAAATGTTCTACAGTTTACCTACAAAATAGTTTGTTCAAGCTATGATTTATTTGTGTCTAAATGTAAGCAAATTGTTGCTCTAAATAATCTCATAAAATGTTATTTCAAGCATTACAAATATTTTATACAGAGTGTAAAATCCTGCAATCAGAAATTATGTTTGGCTTAAATCAATGAATCAATTTACAACAAATGTTATGTTACAGTCATCAAGAATTCCATTAATTACACATTAAACAAAATTACTTCCTGATATTCGTTCTTACATGGATCAACACAACACATTAACCTATAATTTTTGGTTGACTTCACTCAGTAAATATGGGCCTAATAGCATTTGAGCATTTTGTCTTTCATAATCACCTTTAAACTATTACAAACAGCCACTTTAGCCTATATCACAAACATTGATTGGAAGGATTGGACTATCCTTGTATTTACCAAAACTAATGACACCCCATTACACTAATAGTACAACTAGAACATTTGAGAAGTTTCTGTATTGTTTACTTTCTCTTGTTTGGTTTAAATTATACTTGTTTTGATGGCCATCTATATTTTAACGATATGTTCAAATATGCTCAAAAGACTTCCCTGTTGAATTACTACCAAAAACATAAAAAAACTTAACACGATGACTGCTGAAAACAACGTACAGGCGCTCCCCAGTGGCGGGCGAAGCCCCGGCACGCAACCGAATCAGCGAACGCAATTGGCATTCAAATATTTCAGTCTGACGAATCACAAAAGAGCAGTGGTGACTGTGCTGTGTTACCCCGAGAGTGGATGTAGTTCACTGAAACACCCAAAGGTAGCAGCACTGCACGGATCCGTATCCAGTGTCTTTGTAATGTGGGTTGAAGAGAAAAAATCCCCGAAACCGGGACAAAAGCATTGCCAGACAGGATTTTACGGGAAATTTTAGTACCAACCTACACAAAAGTAAAGCTCGCATTCTAAGCTGGCAGGCTGGCAACGATTATAACGTCTCCGTCTGAGGCTAAGCTCACACTGACTCAATATATTTCTGTTGGTCTGGTGCCGACTTTTGTCGGCGCGCGCCACATTGAAGTGCTAGCGACAGCAGTCAACGTGTTTATGTAGGTAGTGTAATGTTGTGTTAAAAAACGGTTGAGATTTCATGCACATAATGAATGTCAATCAATCATATTGTGATAAAGTAGAAAATCAAAAAAGGGATTTCATCAATTAAAGATTTTATTAAGAAAGATCTTTTGTAAAAAAAACTCACATTTGTTTCTCTAGTAAGGCAGAAATTTTTGTGAAATTACAAATAATGGACTTAAGGTTTAGTTAACCCCTTAGGTACTTTGTTTAATAAGGTAAATGCACACATCCGAGACACATGTAGACGGAAAAACACAAGTTTAAAGTGGCCCCCAACATATTTATTTTAGAAAAGCAAAAGAATAAGAAGTACTTACTTGTTAACACCTTCGTCACTTTTCAGAGGCACTGGTTGTAATGCTGCATCTAAATTTACTTGCATATCTGAAACCAGAGAAAGATAATTCACAAATTTGTCATCATTCTATTCTATGACCATATGAATATTGCCTCTTATTAGTGCAACAACACTGTTTTGTCTTACATGAAATGTGAGAGTAGTTATAATTGAGTGACATACTGAACAAATATGTAACAATTACAGTTTAAGTACAGAATCTTTATTTTAAACTAGGGAAGGACGAGTCCTGAAATTTATAGTTTAGTTTTTTAGTTTAGTATTTCCAAATTTGGGACGGGATTACATTTGATTCAGGAATTTTTCGGGACGGGATTTGATCCAATCGTTGGCGATTTTGACGCTTCGCGAGTGACGATGACGCCGCTATCGCAAGAGATGTTCACAATAGTTCCCAAACGCAGGAGGCGAAGTCATTTCGACAATCCCACTGTGACCCCGAGTCAAACCGCTGTGACCGCGAGTCGTTTTGACGATCGCACCGTGACTGCGAATCATTTCGACCGCGAGTCACAAGTTTCTATGCCTGTAAATTTTTACCCGTTTTTTGTTTTTATAGATCAGTGCCACAAATGATAAAAATTGATTTTGTTTGTCTTGTTTGGTAACTGCAATACTCAAGACTCTCTTATTATGCCCAGGAAAAAATCCCGTCCTGTCCCGTCCCAAACTAAAAATTTAATCCCGTCCATCCCTATTTTAAAGTGAAAATTTTTTAATCTCAATGGTAGGCTTCCACGATCAAAGTAGACTGTTGGTTTTAGGATATGACAAGGTAGTTGAATAGCAGTTGAATTGAAGTTTGAGCTGAAGATGGATTTAGGCAACGCTTTCGAAACATCAGCTGAATTTCTGTCAATTTATTGACGTGGTCATCTCCCGAATCCCAAGATTCTTGTCCAAACATTATTCGTTTAAACTTGATCATTATATTAAATATGAAAAAAAAAACTTAAGTCGCACAAAAATAGGTTTATGAGTACCCTATGTTGATGTCACACAAATAAATTTAATCGTTAATAAATGATTATTCAGTCACCTTGTGACACAAATGATGAATGGATTCATTACATGAGTAGAACATATAGTTAGTTACCTAACACATAGCCGTAGGGTGAGAAAGTCCTGGTGCCAATGTATTGACTGCCTCCCACAAGTTTCAGCAATGTGCTGTACACATCAGTGAACAGAAGTGATTTGGGCACTACTTCGAGCTGACCTGAGAAACAAAGATAAGTGAATCAGACAGATGGTTTATTATATGATTTGGTGAAATGACGGTGGACAATATTTACACAAAGCCAGTTTACTTGCCTCAGGTAACGAAATACATTAGAGGCAAGTAACCTGCCCCATAACCTGCCTGCTCTACTGGCCACGTGAAAACGTGGATTTTGTATATTGATATAACTTGACATTCCCATTCCAATGTTAAAGTTTTAACTAATTAAAAACAAATAACATAGTGGAATTGAGCTATGGGAACAGTGTGCTGGTGAAAATTCCGGTTTTTATCAATACCCCAACTTTATAACCAAGTCAAACTAAAAGTACAACTTATTGTTATCATAGCATATTTTATGTCCCTTTTACTATTACATTACCAAAACAAGGGGATAAAATATATTTTTACACTGTAGCACCTTCTCTGCGTGGTTCATTCAACTGTTTTTTTTATTAAAAAATTTTAGTAAAGCTGGAGCTGGTACATATAAAAAAACAGGTGTCAACTTCACTATCTAAGTCGTGACAGCTAGGAAAAGCAAGAAAGTCTTTGATCTAAGAAAGTGACAGAGCTGTTAAAATTATTCCTCACCCCAAAATAATACTCTGTGCTTAAAGTATAAGACATTCACTGGCCATTGTGACAAAAAGGTAGGTACGTGTTACTGCTAGAGGATGTATCAACTGCTTCAGGGATTAATCTTCTTGAAGAGTAAAATGTTGAATAATAAATGCGGAAATTTGCCAAAGAAAAGCTTATATAGAGTTTTTACTTTGAAAATACCGTTTGAATATACAGATGTAATGTAATAAGGTAAAAATTAATTTATCTAGTTTGAGCTTCATAGCTGCTATGGTTTTCTAATCTCCAATAAAGACATTAATTACCATCTTGAGATCATATCTCACGTTGTGTTTTGATCTTACCAGGCAACAATAAAAAACGCTCATCATGAAACATGAGACTGTACCCAGGCTCAGCCAGTAAAATCCTTTTTGGGTTAAACTTGGTGTTTACAAAATTGTTGTTCAACAAAATCTATGTATTTTTTCAGGCTTAGAGAGTACCTGAAAAAGGGAAAGAAATTAAGTGCTAAGCAAAATTAACTGTATTAATCTTGAACTAGATTACCTAACGCTTTTTGCTCCTCACAGAATTTAGAATGGAACCATGGGACGTCAGCTTCAGGTTGGTCTAGACACACAGATCTGTTGAGCTCCATCAGGGCCCTTCTTACTCTCTGGGGGTATCTGTCCTAACACAACACATATTGTGATAGTTATAAGAAATAAGAATCATTATCTTATGCTCCTGCATAATCTATAAATATTTTCCCCATATTTCAGCAGTGCACAGCATATTCATAATATTGTAGATAAAATAGTAAAAAATAGTCAAAGCGTTTCAAATGAAACAAAACAAGCATATAATGGGTTAAAAATCAATATAAGCATTCAATTAAGAAGGCCAAAATAGAATATAACACAAATCTCATAGAAAAAAGTAATAACAAAATGTAAAACTGCCTGGCAAATCATTAAAACCAGTAGCAATTCTTTAATCAATACAAAAAACCCCAAAATATCTCCTGATGTTTTCAATACCTTTTTCATTGAATCAATTGAAAACATAAAAATGAAAATTGTTAGTAATGCTTACAGTTCAAAAGATTTAGTTAATAATTCTTCCATTACTCCTGTACCTTTTTTCTGGAATTTTATCACACCTAATGATCTAATAAAAGCCACAAAAAAAATAAAAAACTCTAGCAGTAATGATGTTTATCTCATGTCTAATAGTTTGCTTAAACAGATTATTGGTAATCTAGCTGAACCTCTATCTTACTGCTTTAATCTCTGTCTCCTTGAGGGTGTCTTTCCAGATGAATCACAGATGATGGTCACCAGAGTCTGTCCCATTGTTAAAAAAGGTAAAAAAGATATTCCAGAAAGTTATCGCCCAATATCAATCATTCCTGTAGTATCAAAATTGTTTGAAATCATGGTTTTTGACCAGCTGAATTCTTTTTTTGAAAGAAACAACTTTTTAAGTGTATCACAATTTGGATTTAGAAAGGGCAAGTGTACATCAGACACAATAGATAAATTGATTAATGAGGTACTAATGGTCTTTGAGAGGAAGTCACTTGCTCAGGCCACTTTCTGCGACCTGAGTAGGGCTTTCGATTGTGTCGACCATGATGACCTAATAATGAAATTAAGTTTTTATGGTATCAACGGATCTCCACTTTCTTTTTTCAAATCATACTTAAACAATAGAATACAAAAAGTGTAACAATGTATTCCACACCCGTTACAGTTTTACGTTTCCGACGGTCGGTACGTCAAATCAGGAACGTACAGTAGTGCCAGACACTCGCGCTCTCTCTCTCTCCTCGGCGCTCTCTCTCTAACACACAACCAAACTCTGTCCTTACCGCCAGAGTAGGGACGACAGGAGAGGTAGGGGATCCGCGCCTGCGCACTGGCCACTGTCTGGACGAGGGCCACTGCGTTGGTTTGTAGTTTCATTCGACGCAATACCTCCGAACCGTGCAGTCGTCTCGTGCACGGTAACCTCAACTGGCTTAATAACGGAGCCATAAACCATCTCTGATCTCACGGTAGGCCTAATTAACTAGCATTGAGTGTAACTTTTGCTTTCGTTTCCATTCGAAGCTTCGATTCCTAGTAACGTCGTGTTGCTGCTAAAGCAACCTAGGAATACATTAAATTATTTTCGATACGATAACTAATTATCAATTTCACAAGTATATTAACTCGTTCCAGCCCAGTATCGTTTTGTTGCCGCTGAGACAACCTGGGTTCATATTGTTTTGTGTTTTGTTTAACGTCGTTATTTTATTTTATTAACTCGTTACATCCCAGTTTCGTTTTGTTGCTGCTGAAGCAACCTGGGAGTGTTTTGTTTTGTTGTGGGTTGTTTAACGTTGATATTATTAACTATTAAATCGTTACATTCCAGTATCGTTTTGTTTTTTGTGTTGTTTATCATCCATAATTTAATTGTATTAACTCGTTTCCTCCCAGTATCGTTTTGTTGCTGCTGAAGCAACCTGGGAGTATTTTGTTTGGTGTGTTGTTTAACGTTGATATTATTAAATACTAAATCGTTACATTCCAGTATTTTATTGTGTGTTGTTTAACGTTGATATTATTAACTATTAAATCGTTACATTCCAGTATCGTTTTGTTTTGTGTTGTTTATCATCCATAATTTAATTGTATTAACTCGTTTCCTCCCAGTATCGCTTTGTTGCTGCTGAAGCAACCTGGGAGTATTGTGTTTTGTTGTGTGTTGTTTAACGTTGATATTATTAACTATTAAATCGTTACATTCCAGTATCGTTTTGTTGCCGCTGAGGCAACCTGGGTGTATTTTATTGTGTGTTAATTAACGTCGATATTTTAATGCCGCTGAGGCAACCTGGGTGTATTTTGTTGTAGGTCGTTTAACGTCGATATTTGTAACAATTACCTCGTCAAATCCCAGTATCGTTTTGTTGCTGCTGAAGCAACCTGGGCTTTCTTGTTAATAACGTTTGTATTTAGTGTTTTATGAGTAGGTCCTTTAATACTTAGAATCGTTTTGTTACCTAATGAAAAGCATTGGTCTCTAATTAGCCAAATATCGACCACGTATTTTCGTATTTCGACGGGATATAGACAATCCCATAAATATTCTAAATTCACCCATAGCTGAACCTAAATTTCGTGTACCGAACGTTTTGTAATTAAACACGTCCCTTCCAGTATTTGTGTGTTGCTGTATAAGGCAACCTGGAAGAGTTCAATTGGCAATCTAAAACAGTGACAATGATGATAGTGAGATATTACCGAAATTAGGTATCTTGTCTGAGTCACTCAAAATTATTTTAGTACAGTAGAACCCCTCATATCTGGCCACCACGGGACCAAGCCCCTGGCCGGATAGCGATTTGGCCGGATAAACCAACCTACTACAAAAATGAAAATGATTCATACCTATAATAATGTTTAATCAATACATGCTGTCAAAAGTGTCATTTAAGTCTATTCTAGGATTATTTTTTGAATTAACATGTTTGTACAAATAAAAAAAATTATTTGTAGGCTAAAGTTGTTAAAAAAACCTGAAATTAAGATTTCAGGTAACAAAAACTATTAAACGATGGAGGTAAAAGTTACATTAAATCAGCCTTGAAGATGTTTAGGACCTTAATAGTAAATACAATTCTACTCAACTTTCTTATCCTTTTTGTGAAATAAATACAAAGATTAATTTCCCAACCCCCAACTTTTTAGAGGTTAGGCCTAGTTCAACTGAGTTTAGTGACACAGTAAAATGTATTGAAACAAACAGATAAATAGTTTAGCTCAAACAAGTCGCAAAGACTAGTGCTTGCATCTAAACGTCTGTAAGCTTTGAGAAAAACATTTTGATATTGGCTTCCTGGAAGTGGCCGGATAAACAGAGGACCGGAAAAACCAAGGCCGGATATCAGGGGTTCTACTGTATCTGCGATGACGAATCCTGGCATCCACTGAGCCATCCGAAAACCTAAATTAATATGTTGACTATTTTACAATAAAACGGAAAAACACGTCACAAAAGTCAATATTGATGGAGAATGGTCCCAAGAATTAAAAATGAAATATGGCGTGCCTCAGGGATCTGTTCTAGGTCCTCTATTATTTTTAATTTGTATTAACGACCTCCCAGAATGTATAACCAGTAAAACTTATTTGTATGCAGATGATACAACATCTATATATATAATACGTGAAGCCGTTTTTTGTTAATGCAACTCCTCCCTTATTTGTGGACAAATTTCAATGTTTAAGGTGTCAAAAGATTTGTCTCAATATGTAGTTTTGCAATAAGGTTTTAAAATTTTAAAATTCCAACTCTTAAGGGCGTGACACCCTCTCAAAGGTCGGGGTTTCCCTATAAGAAATACACAGAACAAATTTAAAAACAAAAACAGCTGTTTATAAAAAGAAACTCATTAGCTTTTTGGTAGTAAATATTAATGTTTTTAATATTCAGTAGGTTAAGACCAAGTTAAACAGTTAATCAGTTTTGTTGGAAGAACAGAAAATGCATCAAGTTCAAAGAAGAAATATTGAAAACGGGATGTGGAGACAATTAGTAATAAGATATCTTATGCGTATGAGGGGAGTAGAAAAAGAGAGGCATGGTCTATCAGATACTCATCCAGATACAAATATATATATATATATATATATATATATATATATATATAAGATATATACTACAAACTATAATAATGCATTGACATTATTATCGCTCTACTTCAATTGAGAAAAAACGTAAATGGATTGTTTACTTCTAGATTGTGTTGCAAGTTCCTCGGACAAACTTATACAAAGTTTTATTACTGAATTCACAAACACAATCCAGACATTTCAAGTCAAAAATAAGAAGTTTCAAAAACTCATTTGCTATTGAGAGTTATAGTGGCAATATTAGACCAACCATAAGTGGAGAAATTGGTGTTTATGTATTCAACGAGTAGTTATGGTCAAGTTTATGGTTATATAAATGATTCAGGAGAGGCAAATAATATACGCTATTCAAAAGAAGAAAATGAAAATTGCTATTCAAATCTTATAACTACAAGAGTTATCCAACCTATTTCGACAAATGAATCCATACTTCCAAAACTTTTGTTCAGGTATTAAGAGAAACTCCACTAAACAACGTGAGAACGCTCTGATGTGAGGCATATACCGTGACTGAGAGACACCACGTTAAACTGTGTTAACCAACTTTCAATAGTGTTGCTGCTTTAGCCTATTCAAAGCAGATTATGGCTGTCCAGTTGGTAACCCAGAGTTTGTCGGTAAAAATGGAGCACATGAAATGGTAGATATAACCCCACTTTTCAGGATTCTCTACGGAGAAAATTTGTTTGATTAAGGGGATGTATCAAATCAAAGAATTAAAATGACCCAACTTAAATTACTCAACACAGGTTATCAGTATCCTTACTAATAACAGTGTTCTTCAATACTCAATGCTGGAAAAAGTTTGTTGCAACATGTTAACTCGAATTGAAGCAGATCGTTTAGCATTCATTAGAAGTTATCAGTTAAAACTGAGAGCAGAAATGATGTAGGTAAACCTTGACGATGTAAATAGAGATATTTAAAACAAGTATTTAAACAACTCTAAGATGTAACTAGAATTACTCGAACTTAAGCATAACGTTTTCCTCGGAGTTATGTTTCATACTATGCGGCTCATTGAGCCGCACGGGTTCTCTAGTTTTTAAATATTAATCCCGATCTTAAACAACTTCAAGAGTTAGCTCAAAACTCAATCAATGAAGCTTCTATTTGGTTTGAATCAAATGGCTTCCTCTTAAACAAAGATAAAACTCAAAAAATTGTTTTTAGCCTTAGACCCTGTGAATTAAATATGTTGGATGGTTATGTAGACAATGTTAAATTTCTTGGTATTTATCTGGATAAGACCCTTTCTTGGGGAGATCATATAGATTACATAAGTTCTAAGCTTTCAAGGGTAATTTGTCTTATAACTAAACTAATACATTGTATAGATCAAAATTATATTAAAACAGCCTACTTATTTCCTTATTTCCAATCCATTTTCAGATACAATATTATCTTTTACGGAAATTGCAGTAGGATAGAGGAAATTTTAGTCTTACAAAAGAAGTTAGTTAGAATCATATCTTGTGAACCCCAACAGGAACACTGTAAACCCCTGTTCATTCAGCTACAAATTCCAACAGTAATTAACATTTATATATTTGACTCTGTATCATATATTCTACAAAATCCCAACCTTATCAAACAAAATTCTCATGTTCATAATACAAGGAATAAAAACGTTGCTACCATAGATTTTTTTAGACTGTCTAAAACTCTTAAAAGTCATATTGTAATCTCACTTAAAATATACAACAAGCTAATACATTTAATAACAAAATATCCTAATAAAACTTTTAAATCTAAATTCTACAAATGGCTTTTGAACAACCCTTTTTATTCTCTAAAAGATTTTTTTGAAATGCCTTTTATTAATTTTTAAGTAGAGCTAGCAAATTTACCAAATTACTGTTGGATTTAGTTGGTTATGGGGTTTAATAACTTTCATTATTCTAAATGCCTTGCATTTTTCTGAACAATAAGATTATTTGGTTGTAATATTAAAGTATGTATTGTAACATGTCTCCTTGTGTGTAGTATTCTTGTAGATATTGTATATTGTATTCATTAACTGACTATGCTAGTTTTAGCAGTTTTTCGGACATTGTCAATAATTTGTATAAATTCACAAGACAATAAACACATTTCATTTCATTGTCCGCTACCTATGACTGAATTGCATAGGCCAGAATATGTTTCTTTGGTATGAATCTTACAAAATAACGACTGAGTAAAACTGGAGATCTTTAGTGAAACTGGATGAAAAATAAATAGTGGTAGCACAGGATATGTTAGAGTTACTTTTGAATGCTGAGTTGTAAGACTGCATTGCAGCTCTCAGATATCTATT